>NC_057809.1:55561525-55920415 GCF_018294505.1 Triticum aestivum | reverse complement strand
TCCCGGACTCACAAAAATGAGTTTGAAACCAAGAAAAATAGAAACGACAAGATAGAAAGATACAAATTCAAACTCATTTGAATTTAATTCAAATGGGTTTGAACTAGGGCTTGGTTATAGAAGTGTCCAAAAATGTTGAGGTTTTTGGTGGAACTCCGGAAAGTGAAGAAAGTATATATGGCAAGGTTTGAGGAGCAACTCGAAGCAGAAAAGACCTGAGAGTTTTAAATTGCAAGTGTGTTTGCGGTAAATCCAAATAATTGGAATATTTACTATGGGTCTCTAAATATCGAGAGGATATGTTGTAAAGAGAATCACCATGTGCATTCCCTCGGTTTAAATGGATCAAAGATCCATGCCATTTATTTAGCAGAGTTGCAAAAGATTTATGAGATGATGGCATGATGACATGATGCAATGCAAAAAAATAAAAGGGCAAGCACAAAAGAAACACACAGCGGAACCCGGAACATATGGAAGTCTTCTCGAGCATCGGTCCTGGGGCATCACAACACTCCACCACTACGAGAGGATCTCGTCCCGAGATCAAGGATGACACCGGAGGGAAACGGAAGAGAAAGAGAAGAGGTAAACTAAGTTGCTTCTTTGACAAACGAGTGAAACCAAAGAACCTTAAAAAGTTGAACAACTTGAAAGGAATAATACCACGGAGGTGATCGAAGTTGAAAAACACTCTGTTAGGAACGAGGAACAAGGAAGAACAAATTCAGGCAGCACTCCGGTTGAAAAGAGATGCAAGACTAGATAGGATGAAAAGAACTTGAGCAGAGGACACAACACTCCGGTTAAATGGATAAGCAAAAGAAAGAAACATGATCTTGACAAAACAAGATGATGGGTCGAAGAGAGCAACATCACAATGCCTCCACAAGAAATGAGAGAATGGAAAGGAATGAACGGAGGAGAAAACAACATCTTCTACCTCAAATGAGCTTGAAAAGCATCTTTAGGAGAAGGGTCAAACGGAGTTGTTGGAACACCAACAACGAAATGATAAGCTTGTTGTGGGCTTATAGAAAACATCCCAAAATTATGAGGTGAAATCCCGCCACAAACAAAAACAATTGCTTGCTTGAGAGCGACGGAGAGATGAAAACATCTTTCATCACAAGAATAGGAGGAAACTTGGATCATCGATAAACACCATAAATAGCAATATTCCTTAGGGAAGGTTTTAGGTGAAATATAACCCAAGATAACTCCAATGAAGAGATTGGTGGCTTTAAAATATCTCATTCTTGACAACATGTGAATCATGAAACACGAGCTCAAATTGCCAAGAATGACATAATACCTGCTCAAAAGATAAGAAAGAAAGAATTGCACTTCGGAATGCAAGATGAAGAATACTTGAACTCCTATGAAAAGAATCTTGATGAGCACTTCGAGAAGGAATTAGATCTTTGATGAGACGTCATGTAGAGCCTCCATGAAGAACTCCAGAAAAGAAAAGATGAAACAATTGAAAACCAAGAACTTGATGAGCCTCCGGAATAAGGAATAGAATTTACTCGATGAAACAAGAATAAGAATTATATTATGCGTATCCTTCACCAATTAAATTGATGACAAGCAACGGATTTGGCATACAACTTATTCTCGTAGAAAAGATTAAGAGAGATAGAGCATAAACTCAATGGACCACCGGTAGGATTGAAACAACGAATAAATTAATATGATAACCATGGAATAGAATCTTGAGCAAACCACTATAAGAATTGAAAACGATTGAAGAAAAGATAAAGAAACACCGAGAAGAATTAGAGAACGAATGAAGATACTTGAGGGGATTTAGATACAAGAGACCGAAGAGATCACGAGCTGATAAGAGAATACTTGAATGATGCACTGGTAAGATTTAGATAACGAGAGATGAGAATGAATAATTATGAGATTATGGCCTCCGGAGAATCAAACTGAAAAGACTCCTGAATTGCTCCGTATGGTTGAGAAGAATTCTCACAAACTGAAAACAATTATGAGAGGATGGCAGCAAGCTAGAACCATGAATTTTGAAGAGAAAGGAGCAAGATTGAGAGAAAAATCTTCTTCGGTCTTCAAATGTTGATAATGACGATGCGAAACACCAACAAGAGTTGTTGAGATACTCCGGGATGAAGAATGGAAAAGATGAACCAACGACTAGAAGAATTTGAAAGATCTTGGGGAACGACATAAGACCGATGACAATTCATTCTTACGTCAAACTTTCAAATGAATTTGAGAATAACTCCGGAAAGAATAGAAGAGTCAGGTAAGATCCTGGTAAAAGACCTATGGGTTAGGGCCCACTCAAAAGAAACACCGTCGAAGAGATTTAAAAGAGAGATTGCACCGGTTGCATTAAATGGCTAGAATGAGATAACATCCTCGAAAGATCTTGAACGAAAGCAGAGTGGAAACACGAATATTCGAGATATCTTGAGCACTCCGGAACAATTAATAGCGAGAGGAATGATTAAGAGGTGCACCGGCATGATAAAACATTAGAAATGAGGGAAGGATATGATCAACACCAAAAACTTGAATTGAATCCACCGAAGGAGAAAGGGAACAGAGAATGATGAACTTGAAGCTCCGTTAGAATCTTCATAAGAAACACCGGGTAAAACATTGAAAGAAAAGACTGAAGGGATTTCTCACGAATAAAAGGATACAAGATTAAGAGATCTGAATCCTTAAAGAAACAAGGGTGGGAGGGAGGGACAACAAAGACAACTTGGGATGGCTGAAACAAACACCATTGAGAAAGCTGAGATTGAATCTTGCGGATGTTGAAAATGAATGGATCCGCTTGACGAGAGACACATCGAGTGAAAAGGATTGACATGACAAACTCGATGATCAAGAAGGATTAGCATCCACAAAGAAATATGAGAACACCGCTTAGGAAATGTATGGAATCAACACTTGACTTTGAAGCAACTCAAATACCACAACTCTAAATAAAAATAAGGATTGGCTTGCAGAATAAGCCAGAACAAACATATGATAGAGATTTCGTCCGAAGTTTTCATGGTGGGTGTCGGTGTCAAAACCGGCGGATCTCGGGTAGGGGGTCCCGAACTGTGCGTCTAGGCCGGATGGTAACAGGAGGCAGGGGACACGAAGTTTTACCCAAGTTCGGGCCCTCTCGATGGAGGTAAAACCCTACGTCCTGCTTGATTAATATTGATGATATGGGTATTACAAGAGTTGATATACCACGAGACCAGAGAGGCTAAACCCTAGAAGCTAGCCTATGGTATGATTGTTGATGTGTATGTTGTCCTACGGACTAAAACCCTCCGGTTTATATAGACACCGGAGAGGGTTAGGGTTACATAAAGTCGGTTACAATGGTAGGAGATCTGATCATCCGTATCGCCAAGCTTGCCTTCCACGCCAAGGAAAGTCCCTTCCGGACACGGGACGGAGTCTCCAATCTTGTATCTTCATAGTCTAGGAGTCCGGCTGAAGGTATAGTTCGGCTATCCGAACACCCCCTAATCCAGGACTCCCTCAGTAGCCCCCAAACCAGGCTTCAATGACGATGAGTCCGACGCGCAGATTGTCTTCGGCATTGCAAGGCGGGTTCTCCTCCAAATTTCGTGTACCTGTTTGAATAAAGTCTGGTTTCTTGTAGATGTTGTGCTCCTTGACTTCTACGCCCAATAATGGCCGTTTTCCACGTGTCAAACGAATATGAAAAGTCTTAGTGTTTTTACATTCACACCCCTAGACGCGTAAATGAGTTGCCCTTTTTAAGGGGACAAGGATTTAGATCCAATCCACACCTTCTCCCCTCCACGAGTGTTCATCAGAGCGCATCCGACAAAGGTCCATTCCACCATGGCCAGCCGCCGCAACTCCTCCGCTCGCCCTTCTAGCCCTAAGCCTGGATATTGGGTGAGATGTTCTACTCTGCATAGCGAGCTAGTGACGCTTCAGACCAAGGGATCTCTCCCCCCGGCCTATATGGTCCCGGTCCGAGCCGGTCTTGCCGTCTACAACGGCGAAGAGGAAGTAGAGAATGCCCCTAATCCATCCAAAGAAGAGCGGGTGTGCCTTGTCCCTTACTTAATAAGGGGCTCGGATTTCCCATCCACCCGTTTCTCCAGGGGCTGCTGGAGTTCTACGGCCTCCAGGTACATCATCTCACGCCTGCCTCAGTATTGCATATCGCGGGCTTTGTAGCCCTCTGTGAGCTGTTCTTGGGTATTGAAGCTCATTTCGGACTGTGGAAGGTGAAGGAAATATGCCCTAGAGGCAATAATAAAGTTATTATTTATTTCCTTATATCATGATAAATGTTTATTATTCATGCTAGAATTGTATTAACCGAAAACATAATACATGTGTGAATACATAGACAAACTTAGTGTCACTAGTATGCCTCTACTTGACTAGCTCGTTAATCAAAGATGGTTATGTTTCCTAACCATGAACAAGGTGTTGTTATTTGATTAACGAGGTCACATCATTAGTTGAATGATCTGATTGACATGACCCATTTCATTAGCTTAGCACCCGATTGTTTAGTATGTTGCTATTGCTTTCTTCATGACTTATACATGTTCCTATGACTATGAGATTATGCAACTCCCGTTTACCGGAGGAACACTTTGTGTGCTACCAAACATCACAACGTAACTGGGTGATTATAAAGGAGCTCTACAGGTGTCTCCAAAGGTAGATGTTGGGTTGGCGTATTTCGAGATTAGGATTTGTCACTTTGATTGTCGGAGAGGTATCTCTGGGCCCTCTCGGTAATGCACATCACATAAGCCTTGCAAGCATTGCAGCCAATGAATTAGTTGCGAGATGATGCATTACGGAACGAGTAAAGAGACTTGCCGGTAACGAGATTGAACTAGGTATTGGATACCGACGATCGAATCTCGGGCAAGTAACATACCGATGACAAAGGGAACAACGTATGTTGTTATGCGGTCTGACCGATAAAGATCTTTGTAGAATATGTAGGAGCCAATATGGGCATCCATGTCCCGCTATTGGTTATTGACCGGAGATGTGTCTCAGTCATGTCTGCATTATTCTCGAACCCTAGGGTCCGCACGCTTAAACGTTACAATGACAATTATTATGAGTTTATGCATTTTGATGTACCGAAGTTAGTTCGGAGTCCCGGATGTGATCACGGACATGACGAGGAGTCTCAAAATGGTCGAGAGATAAAGATTGATATATTGGAAGCCTATGTTTGGATATCGGAAGTGTTCCAGGTGAAATCGGTATTTTACCGGAGTACCGGGAGGTTACTGGAACCCCCCGGGAGCTGTATGGGCCTTAATGGGCTTTAGTGGAAAGGAGAAGGGGCAGCCCAAGATGGGCTGCGCGCCTCCCCCCTCCCCTAGTCCTATTAGGACAAGGAGAGGTGGCCGGCCCCCCTCTCTCTCTTTCCCCCTCAGCGAATCCTACTCCAACTAGGATTGGGGGGAGGAATCCTACTCCCAGAGGGAGTAGGACTCCCTTGGCGCGCTCTCCTTGGTCGGCCGACCCCCTCCCCTTGGCTCCTTTATATACGGAGCAGGAGGCACCCCTAGACACACAAGTTGATCATTGAGATCGTTCCTTAGCCGTGTGCGGTGCCCCCTGCCACCATATTCCACCTCGATTATATTGTAGCAGTGCTTAGGCGAAGCCCTGCGATGGTAGAACATCAAGATCGTCACCACGCCGTCGTGCTGACGGAACTCCTCCCCGACGCTTTGCTGGATCGGAGCCCGGGGATCGTCATCGAGCTGTACGTGTGCTAAGAACTCGGAGGTGCCGGAGTAACGGTGCTTGGATCGGTCGGATCGGGAAGACGTACGACTACTTCCTCTACGTTGTGTCAACGGTTCCGCAGTCGGTCTGCGTGGGTACGTAGATAACACTCTCCCCTCTCGTTGCTGTGCATCACCATGATCTTGGGTGTGCGTAGGAAAATTTTGAAATTACTACGTTCCCCAACAGTGGTATCAGAGCCTAGGTTTTATGGTTTGATGTTATATGCACGAGTAGAACACAAGTGAGTTGTGGGCGATATAAGTCATACTGCCTACCAGCATGTCATACTTTGGTTCGGCGGTATTGTTGGACGAGATGACCCGGACCAACATTACGCGTACGCTTACGCGAGACCGGTTCCCCCGACGTGCTTTGCACATAGGTGGCTTGCGGGCGACTGTCTCTCCAACTTTAGTTGAACCGAGTGTGGCTACGCCCGGTCCTTGCGAAGGTTAAAACGGAGTCTATTTGACAAACTATCATTGTGGTTTTGATGCGTAGGTGAGATTGGTTCTTGCTTAAGCCCATAGCAGCCACGTAAAACTTGCAACAACAAAGTAGAGGACGTCTAACTTGTTTTTGCAGGGCATGTTGTGATGTGATATGGTCAAGGCATGATGATGAATTTTATTGTATGAGATGATCATGTTTTGTAACCGAGTTATCGGCAACTGGCAGGAGCCATATGGTTGTCGCTTTATTGTATGCAATGCAATCGCGATGTAATGCTTTACTTTATCACTAAGCGGTAGCGATAGTCGTGGAAGCATAAGATTGGCGAGACGACAACGATGCTACGATGGAGATCAAGGTGTTGCGCCGGTGATGATGGTGATCATGGCGGTACTTCGGAGATGGAGATCACAAGCACAAGATGATGATGGCCATATCATATCACTTATATTGATTGCATGTGATGTTTATCTTTTTATGCATCTTATCTTGCTTTGATTGACGGTAGCATTATAAGATGATCTCTCACTAAATTATCAAGAAGTGTTCTCCCTGAGTATGCACCGTTGCCAAAGTTCGTCGTGCCCAGACACCACGTGATGATCGGGTGTGATAAGCTCTACGTCCATCTACAACGGGTGCAAGCCAGTTTTGCACATGCAGAATACTCAGGTTAAACTTGACGAGCCTAGCATATGCAGATATGGCCTCGAAACACAGAGACCGAAAGGTCGAGCATGAATCATATAGTAGATATGATCAACATAACGATGTTCACCATTGAAAACTACTCCATCTCACGTGATGATCGGTTATGGTTTAGTTGATTTGGATCACGTGATCACTTAGAGGATTAGAGGGATGTCTATCTAAGTGGGAGTTCTTAAGTAATTTGATTAATTGAACTTAAACTTATCATGAACTTAGTACCTGATAGTATCTTGCTTGTTTATGTTGATTGTAGATAGATGGCTCGTGCTGTTGTTCCGTTAAATTTTAATGCGTTCCTTGAGAAAGCAAAGTTGAAAGATGATGGTAGCAATTACACAGACTGGGTCCGTAACTTGAGGATTATCCTCATTGCTGCTCCGAAGAATTACGTCCTGGAAGCACCGCTGGGTGCCAGGCCTGCTGCTGGAGCAACACCAGATGTTATGAACGTCTGGCAGAGCAAAGCTGATGACTACTCGATAGTTCAGTGTGCCATGCTTTACGGCTTAGAATCGGGACTTCAACGACGTTTTGAACATCATGGAACATATGAGATGTTCCAGGAGTTGAAGTTAATATTTCAAGCAAATGCCTGGATTGAGAGATATGAAGTCTCCAATAAGTTCTATAGCTGCAAGATGGAGGAGAACAGTTCTGTCAGTGAGCATATACTCAAAATGTCTGGGTATAATAATCACTTGATTCAGATGGGAGTTAATCTTCTAGATGATTGCGTCATTGACAGAATTCTCCAATCACTGCCACCAAGCTATAAGAGCTTCGTGATGAACTATAATATGCAAGGGATGAACAAGACTATTCCCGAGCTCTTCGCAATGCTGAAAGCTGCGGAGGTAGAAATCAAGAAGGAGCATCAAGTGTTGATGGTTAACAAGACCACTAGTTTCAAGAAAAAGGGCAAAGGGAAGAAGAAGGGGAACTTCAAGAAGAACGGCAAGCTAGTTGCTGCTCAGGAGAAGAAACCCAAGTCTGGACCTAAGCCTAAAACTGAGTGCTTCTACTGCAAGCAGACTGGTCACTGGAAGCGGAACTGCCCCAAGTATTTGGCGGATAAGAAGGATGGCAAGGTGAACAAAGGTATATGTGATATACATGTTATTGATGTGTACCTTACTAGAGCTCGCAGTAGCACCTGAGTATTTGATACTGGTTCTGTTGCTAATATTTGCAACTCGAAACAGGTACTACGGATTAAGCGAACACTAGCGAAGGACGAGGTGACGATGCGCGTGGGAGACGGTTCCAAAGTCGATGTGATCGCGGTCGGCACGCTACCTCTACATCTACCTTCGGGATTAATATTAGACCTAAGTAATTGCTATTTGGTGCCAGCGTTGAGCATGAACATTATATCTGGATCTTGTTTGATGCGAGACGGTTATTCATTTAAATCAGAGAATAATGGTTGTTCTATTTATATGAGTAATATCTTTTATGGTCATGCACCTTTCAGGAGTGGTCTATTTTTGATGAATCTCGATAGTAGTAACACACATATTCATAATGTTGAAGCCAAAAGATGCAGAGTTGATAATGACAATGCAGCTTATTTGTGGCACTACCGTTTAGGTCATATCGGTATAAAGCGCATGAAGAAACTCCATACTGATGGACTTTTGGAACCACTTGATTATGAATCACTTGGTACTTGTGAACCGTGCCTCATGGGCAAGATGACTAAAACACCGTTCTTCGGTACTATGGAGAGAGCAACAGATTTGTTGGAGATCATACATATAGATGTATGTGGTCCGATGAATATTGAGGCTCGTGGTGGATATCGTTATTTTCTCACCTTCACAGATGACTTAAGAAGATATGGGTATATCTACTTAATGAAACATAAGTCTGAAACATTTGAAAAGTTCAAAGAATTTCAGAGTGAAGTTGAAAATCATCGTAACAAGAAAATAAAGTTTCTACGATCTGATCGTGGAGGAGAATATTTGAGTTACGAGTTTGGTGTACATTTGAAAAATTGTGGAATAGTTTCGCAACTCACGCCACCCGGAACACCACAGCGCAATGGTGTTTCCGAACGTCGTAATCGTACTTTACTAGATATGGTGCGATCTATGATGTCTCTTACTGATTTACCGCTATCGTTTTGGGGTTATGCTTTAGAGATGGCCGCATTCACGTTAAATAGGGCACCATCAAAATCCGTTGAGACGACGCCTTATGAACTGTGGTTTGGCAAGAAACCAAAGTTGTCATTTCTTAAAGTTTGGGGCTGCGATGCTTATGTGAAAAAGCTTCAACCTGATAAGCTCGAACCCAAATCGGAGAAATGTGTCTTCATAGGATACCCAAAGGAGACTGTTGGGTACACCTTCTATCACAGATCCGAAGGCAAGACATTCATTGCTAAGAATGGATCCTTTCTAGAGAAGGAGTTTCTCTCGAAAGAAGTGAGTGGGAGGAAAGTAGAACTTGACGAGGTAACTGTACCTGCTCCCTTATTGGAAAGTAGTACATCACAGAAAACTATTTCTGCGACACCTATACCAATTAGTGAGGAAGCTAATGATGATGATCATGAAACTTCAGGACAAGATACTACTGAACCTGTAGATCAACCAGAGCGAGATCCGCACCAGAGTGGTACGGTAATCCTGTTCTGGAAATTATGCTGCTAGATCATGATGAACCTACGAACTATGAAGAAGCAATGGTGAGCCCAGATTCCGCAAAGTGGCTTGAAGCCATGAAATCTGAGATGGGATCCATGTATGAGAACATAGTATGGACTTTGGTTGACTTGCCCGATGATCGGCAAGCAATTGAGAATAAATGGATCTTCAAGAAGAAGACTGACGCTGATGGTAATGTTACTGTCTACAAAGCTCGACTTGTTGCAAAAGGTTTTCGACAAGTTCAAGGGGTTGACTACGATGAGACCTTCTCACCCGTAGCGATGCTTAAGTCTGTCCGAATCATGTTAGCAATTGCCGCATTTTATGATTATGAAATTTGGCAGATGGATGTCAAAACTGCATTCCTGAATGGATTTCTGGAAGAAGAGTTGTATATGATGCAACCAGAAGGTTTTGTCAATCCAAAGGGAGCTAACAAAGTGTGCAAGCTCCAGCGATCCATTTATGGACTGGTGCAAGCCTCTCGGAGTTGGAATAAATGCTTTGATAGTGTGATCAAAGCATTTGGTTTTATACAGACTTTTGGTGAAGCCTGTATTTACAAGAAAGTGAGTGGGAGCTCTGTAGCATTTCTGATATTATATGTGGATGACATATTACTGATTGGAAATGATATAGAATTTCTGGATAGCATAAAGGGATACTTGAATAAGAGTTTTTCAATGAAAGACCTTGGTGAAGCTGCTTACATATTAGGCATAAAGATCTATAGAGATAGATCAAGACGCTTAATTGGACTTTCACAAAGCACATACCTTGACAAGATTTTGAAGAAGTTCAAAATGGATCAAGCAAAGAAAGGGTTCTTGCCTGTGTTACAAGGTGTGAAGTTGAGTCAGACTCAATGCCCGACCACTGCAGAAGATAGAGAGAAAATGAAAGATGTTCCCTATGCTTCAGCCGTGGGCTCTATCATGTATGCAATGCTGTGTACCAGACCTGATGTGTGCCTTGCTATAAGTTTAGCAGGGAGGTACCAAAGTAATCCAGGAGTGGATCACTGGACAGCGGTCAAGAACATCCCGAAATACCTGAAAAGGACTAAGGATATGTTTCTCGTATATGGAGGTGACAAAGAGCTCACCGTAAAAGGTTACGTTGATGCAAGCTTTGACACTGATCCGGACGATTCTAAATCGCAAACCAGATACGTGTTTACATTAAACGGTGGAGCTGTCAGTTGGTGCAGTTCTAAACAAAGCGTCGTATAGGGATCTACATGTGAAGCGGAGTACATAGCTGCTTCGGAAGCAGTGAACAAAGGAGTCTGGATGAATGAGTTCATATCCGATCTAGGTGTCATACCTAGTGCATCGGGTCCAATGAAAATCTTTTGTGACAATACTGGTGCAATTGCCTTGGCAAAGGAATCCAGATTTCACAAGAGGACCAAGCACATCAAGAGACGCTTCAATTCCATCCGGGATCTAGTCCAAGTGGGAGACATAGAGATTTTCAAGATACATACGGATCTGAATGTTGCAGACCCGTTGACTAAGCCTCTTCCACGAGCAAAACATGATCAGCACCAAGGCTCCATGGGTGTTAGAATCATTACTGTGTAATCTAGATTATTGACTCTAGTGCAAGTGGGAGACTGAAGGAAATATGCCCTAGAGGAAATAATAAAGTTATTATTTATTTCCTTATATCATGAGAAATGTTTATTATTCATGCTAGAATTGTATTAACCGGAAACATAATACATGTGTGAATACATAGACAAACTTAGTGTCACTAGTATGCCTCTACTTGACTAGCTCGTTAATCAAAGATGGTTATGTTTCCTAACCATGAACAAGGTGTTGTTATTTGATTAACGAGGTCACATCATTAGTTGAATGATCTGATTGACATGACCCATTTCATTAGCTTAGCACCCGATTGTTTAGTATGTTGCTATTGCTTTCTTCATGACTTATACATGTTCCTATGACTATGAGATTATGCAACTCCCGTTTACCGGAGGAACACTTTGTGTGCTACCAAACATCACAACGTAACTGGGTGATTATAAAGGAGCTCTACAGGTGTCTCCAAAGGTAGATGTTGGGTTGGCGTATTTCGAGGTTAGGATTTGTCACTCCGATTGTCGGAGAGGTATCTCTGGGCCCTCTCGGTAATGCACATCACATAAGCCTTGCAAGCATTGCAGCCAATGAGTTAGTTGCGAGATGATGCATTACGGAACGAGTAAAGAGACTTGCCGGTAACGAGATTGAACTAGGTATTGGATACCAACAATCGAATCTCGGGCAAGTAACATACCGATGACAAAGGGAACAACGTATGTTGTTATGCGGTCTGACCGATAAAGATCTTCGTAGAATATGTAGGAGCCAATATGGGCATCCAGGTCCCGCTATTGGTTACTGACCGGAGATGTGTCTCAGTCATGTCTGCATTATTCTCGAACCGTAGGGTCCGCACGCTTAAACGTTACGATGACAGTTATTATGAGTTTATGCATTTTGATGTACCGAAGTTAGTTCGGAGTCCCGGATGTGATCACGGACATGACGAGGAGTCTCGAAATGGTCGAGACATAAAGATTGATATATTGGAAGCCTATGTTTGGATATCGGAAGTGTTCCAGGTGAAATCGGTATTTTACCGGAGTACCGGGAGGTTACCGGAACCCCCCGGAAGCTGTATGGGCCTTAATGGGCTTTAGTGGAAAGGAGAAGGGGCAGCCCAAGATGGGCTGCGTGCCTCCCCCCTCCCCTAGTCCTATTAGGACAAGGAGAGGTGGCCGCCCCCCTCTCTCTCTTTCCCCCTCAGCGAATCCTACTCCAACTAGGATTGGGGGGAGGAATCCTACTCCCAGAGGGAGTAGGACTCCCTTGGCGCGCCCTCCTTGGCCGGCCGGCCCCCTCCCCTTGGCTCCTTTATATACGGAGGCAGGAGGCACCCCTAGACACACAAGTTGATCATTGAGATTGTTCCTTAGCCGTGTGCGGTGCCCCCTGCCACCATATTCCACCTCGATTATATTGTAGCAGTGCTTAGGCGAAGCCCTGCGACGGTAGAACATCAAGATCGTCACCACGCCGTCGTGCTAACGGAACTCCTCCCCGACGCTTTGCTGGATCGGAGCCCGGGGATCGTCATCGAGCTGTACGTGTGCTAAGAACTCGGAGGTGCCGGAGTAACGGTGCTTGGATCGGTCGGATCGGGAAGACGTACGACTACTTCCTCTATGTTGTGTCAACGCTTCCGCAGTCGGTCTGCGTGGGTACGTAGACAACACTCTCCCCTCTCGTTGCTTTGCATCACCATGATCTTGCGTGTGCGTAGGAAAATTTTGAAATTACTACGTTCCCCAACAGAAGGAGCTATTTTGCCTCGTGCCCGTTCCAAGAAAGGGTCAATGTATCAAGTGGGCGGAGCCGAAGTATGGCGCATCGCCGGGACCGGATATCTGTCCGGAACCCCAAAGAAGGCGTCCGAAGATTGTCCCTCGGAATGGTTCTGTATAGAAGACGTCCCGCTGCCGGATCCTATCCGGATCGGCCTCCCAGAGTTCGATAGTGCTCCTTTAAAGAAGCGCCTAAGCTGGCGTCCACGGAGCCCTCAAAGGGAAAGTGACAGGGACATCGTTTATCTCATGGGCCGAATAAGATTGTTGGCCCATTCCGGACTAACCATGATCGGAGTTATGGCCGAATGCATCATGCGGGGGGTGCAGCCGCTTCAGTACAGAAGCCACCCCATGTGGGATTTCAACGGGGAGGACGACGCCACCCGCTACGGCCGTAAAGGGCCAGATTCAGTTGCCGCTCTATTAAAGATCTTGTCCACTTTGTACAAGGGAGAAGAGGAGGAATTTCTCTGCGTCAACCCACAGGGTGGATTCTCTATGCACAATCCCCCAAGCTGGGTAAGTGGTCGCATTTACTTGCTCATCCGTTTAGTGTTCCCATTGTTAAATACCTAGTCTGATGACTTCAATGCAGGAACTGCGCCGGGCCGTTAAGGACATAAGCAGCCTGCCTCCACAACCCGAGGACCCAGGATGGTCTCTCGACCCGGCCTCTCAAGAGGATCCGGACATATCTGTGGAGCTGATTGATGGAGTGTTCCATCAATTGAGCGAGGACAACGCCTTGGTGGCCATTACGGCCGATTACCCAGGGCTAATCCGAACACCCCAGGTACCTGAGACCGAAGTCCCTGTACCCCGGACAGGGGTCCGTCCACGCGTGTTCAATTTCCTGATTGCAACCGAACTTTGCAGGGGAGGTTTCTGAGGCGGAAGGACGAACCTGCGGCGACAAACCAACCAGGGGCCGAGGGCCCCATGGGCAGAAAAGAGGTGCAGTCTGGACTGAGGCATCAGCGCGAAGGTATGGCGCGCCTCTTTATCCCTGTTGTTATACCTTCGAGGCACATTTGACACTCGTGCCCTTTTCAGGACAAAGAAACCTCGCCGGACTATATCCGGAGAGGCTGCTAATCGCGCCTCCACCAGCCAGGCTCCAAAGCCTGGTCCGGGGGCGGAAGCGAACGCAAGGCGTGTGCCAGACATTCCTCCGACAGAGGATGCGGATGGGTTATCTGCCACCAACTCTGAGGTGGAAAGTGCCATGAACCACATGCGTCACCGGACAATTCTTCGCGACGCTTGCTTCTCCCAAGAGGCATTAGATGCCTTCAATTCGGGAGATGCGCACCTCCGTGCCGCTCAAAATGGTCTAGCCAGAGCCACAGAGCAATATGTAAAAGACATACGGGTAAGAAAATTTTGGTAAATATATATGTAGCAGTAGCCCCCGAGACTGAAAACAGTTAGAATAACTGGTTTAAGGTCATTTGAAATGCAGGTTCTTATAGAAAATAATTCCCTACTGTCCCAGGAGCTGGAAGAGTGCAAAGCCCAACTAGAGGCCACACTAGCCGCGGCAGGGGAGCCTAAGGAGACCCCCTCTGGTAATATACATTTCGAAAGATAAGTATGTGGCGAAGCACAACTTTGGTGCGAATCTGACAAATAAAATTGCAAATGGCGCCGGATTGAATCCGGAAAGGCAACACCTCCTACGCCAACTAAAGGCTGGTGAGAGGGTGCTATTAAAGGTGATGGGGAAGAAGAATGTTCTCCAAGATGCCAACACCCGGCTAGCGTCGAGCTAAAAGATGTTCGTGCCCAGCTGTCAGACTCCGTGAAGGAGAATCAACGGCTTCAGCACGGCATATTTAGTAAGTGCTTGAATGAACCTTCTGAAAGAAAGTTCGGCGGTGCCGTCGATTAATCAGAGCAACATCCGTAGGTATGTTAACAGGTCGTCCTGCAGAGGAGATGCCCGGTTCTACGGGTGACCTTCTTCCCGAGCTCTTGCAATTGCTCGATCGAGTTCGGCAGGCGATGCGAGGCGTCGCCCAGGCCCTGTGGCCATCCGTCTCCACGCCCGAAGGTCTTGGAGAGCTTGCGGAGAAGCTGAGGGGAGCACGGCGGCGCTTCCAGTTGTGGAAGATATCAGCCTGCCGTCAAGGCGCTAGGGAGGCCTGGGCCATGGTGAAGACGCGGTATTCACAGGCCGACCCCAACCATATGGCCGAGGTTGGTCCTGTCAAGCCCGATGGGAAGGAGATCCCTGTGAGCTTAGTATACGGCCAAGTAGAGTTGGCCGCAAAGTATTCCCAGCAGGACTGTAAATTAGAAGGCCTGTTAGATGGTATTGAAGAGGAGTACAATCAGTCAAAATGACTATGTAACTTAATTGACATTTATAATGCCTTCTAGCCGGATTGTAGATCATTTGTCATGGCCGACCTTCTCGCTTCAGCCTCGGGACCTGACGGTCCGGAGTGTGTCTGAATTCCCATGCGGTTATATAGGAACCGGGGAATGCGTGGAGACCAGGCGTAGGGGTCATTATGGCGTGAACAGACAAGTGCCCGACTAGTTATGTTATATTACATGGTTAGTAAGAAACATCTTCCAGGGAGAATAGTTCCATTAGGGGTTCCTTTCCCTGGGAGGCATGCCCTAAAGTGCATGTCCATGCTGCGAAGAGAAACACAGGAAAAACATCGGGGCACGTGGGAAAAATAAAAAAGATCGTCTTTAGTTCACCGACCGAATATTCCCTTAAGAACGCTAGCTTTCGGCTTCACCCGGTCTGAGGTACACGTCCGGCTGACCCGACAGTAACAATCGCAGAGGTGCTCCCTTTACCACCTAGCCGAACAATCGGGAACGTAGGGGTAAGCACAGGAGCCAGGCAACCCAGCTTGGCCAAAACTTAAGTCATATCGATGCATATAGTGGTGAATAAAAGGTACATGCGGAAGTTTGACACATGTGCTGGGCGTGAAGCCCGTAGAAATAAGCTTCTGTCGAAAGAAGCCCCCAGGTTTGCTGAGCGCGGATAGCGCGTCATTTTGTGAGCCTCTAAAGGCTATAAGAGGGAAAGAGAGAGAGAGAGAAGGAGAGAAATGTAAGACAAAAGGTATATATAAAAAATGGACAAAGTAAGGAGACGAACACAGGATCCGGCGCTAGGCATAGAATCTTCGGAGGCGGGCTGCGTTCCATGGGTTCGGCTCGAGTCGGTTATCCGATGCACTTCGCAGGCGGTACGCACCACCAGTCAGGACTTGGTCGATGATGAAGGGACCTTCCCACTTGGGCTTGAGTTTGTCCTTTTTCTTGTCCGGCAGGCGTAGAACTAATTCGCCAACGTTGTAATTTTTGGCCCGTACTTCTCTGCTTTGGTATCTTCAAGCCTGCTATTGATAAAATGCGGAACGGGCTTTTGCCACGTCACGCTCCTCCTCTAATGCGTCCAAACTGTCCTGCCGATCGAGCTCGGCTTCTCTTTCTTCGTACATGCACACTCGAGGTGAGTCATGAATTATGTCGCAAGGCAAATCTACCTCAGCGCCGTACACCATGAAGAATGGTGTATATCCGGTGGTGCGATTCGGTGTGGTCCGCAGCCCCCAGAGTACGGAGTCGAGCTCCTCTACCCAGTGTGTGTTAGATTCCTTGAGGGACCGTACTAATCTGGGTTTAATGCCGCTCATGATAAGACCGTTTGCATGTTCGACCTGGCCGTTAGTCTGTGGGTGATAGACAGAAGCGTAATCGAGCTTGATGCCCAAGTTTTTGCACCAGAGTTTTACCTCGTCGGCCGTAAAGTTTGTGCCATTATCAGTGATGATGCTGTGGGGGACGCCGTAACGGTGTACAACCCCGGATATGAAGTCTATCACAGGCCCGGATTCAGCCGTCTTAACAGGCTTGGCTTCTATCCATTTGGTGAACTTATCCACCATGACGAGTAGGTATTTGTGCTTGTGGGTTCCGCCTTTAAGGGGTCCAACCATATCAAGCCCCCAGACCGCAAAGGGACAAGTGATGGGGATAGTTTGGAGGGCGGTGGGTGGCATATGGCTTTGGTTTGCAAAGAGCTGGCAACCGGTGCATCGCTGGACGAAGTCCTGAGCGTCTGCCCGGGCCGTCGGCCAATAAAAGCCTGTACGGAAGGCCTTGCTTACCAGGGATCGGGCTGCAGTGTGATGACCGCCGAGTCCGGCATGGATTTCAGCCAGGAGATTCCGCCCCTCCTCTTCGGAGATGCACCTTTGAAGGACTCTGGTGGTGCTTTTCTTATAAAGCTCCCCCTCGTGGACTCTGTAGGCTTTGGATCGCCGCACTATGCAGCGTGCCTCATTCTGGTCCTCGGGGAGTACCTGCCTAGTAAGGTAGGCGAGGAATGGTTCCGTCCATGGGGCAATGATGGCCATTATTACGTGGGCTGAAGGTGTTACTTCAATGGCAGAGCCACCGATTGTGTCAGAATGTTCGGAGTCGGGCGGTGCGGTTGGGTCCGGGCTGTTATTGTTTGGCTCCCCTTCCCATGCCACGGATGGCTTAAAAAGCCTTTCCAAGAAGATGTTGGGGGGGACTACATCGCGTTTTGCGCCGATGCGTGCTAGGACATCTGCCGCCTGATTATTTTCCCGGGCTATATGGTGAAATTCAAGCCCCTCGAACCGAGCTGACATTTTTAGGACGGCGTTACGGTAAGCTGCCATTTTCGGATCCTTGGCATCGAAGTCTCCGTTTATTTGGGATATTGTGAGGTTCGAGTCCCCGCGCACCTCTAGGCGTTGGATGCCCATGGATACTGCCATCCGGAGACCATGTAGAAGGGCCTCATATTCAGCTGCGTTGTTGGAGTCCGTGTACAGAATCTGTAGTACGTATTGAACTGTGTCTCCTGTGGGGGATGTCAAAACTACACCAGCCCCCAGTCCGGCCAACATTTTGGAGCCGTCGAAATGCATGATCCAATTTGAATATGTGCTGTACTCTTTAGGGAGTTCGGCCTCCGTCCATTCTGTGACGAAATCGGCCAAAACTTGTGACTTGATGGCTCGTCGTGGCTTATAAGTTATGTCGAACGGGAGGAGCTCGATGGCCCATTTCGCAATCCGGCCCGTTGCGTCACGGTTGTTAATAAAGTCGTTAAGTGGTACTTCCGAGGCTACTGTTATTGAACACTCTTGAAAGTAGTGTCGTAGCTTCCGGGATGCCATGAATACCGCGTACGCAATCTTTTGATAATGCGGGTACCGTGATTTGCAGGGAGTGAGGACAGTGGACACATAATAGATAGGCCTTTGAAGGGGGAATTTGTGTCCGTCCGCTTCTCGTTCGACGACGAGCACTGCGCTTACAACCTGATGTGTTGCTGCGATATACAATAGCATTGGTTCGCCGGTGTTTGGCACGGCCAGGATTGGGTTTGTTGCCAGTATAGCTTTTATTTCGTCGAGTCTGGCCGTGGCTGCGTCCGTCCATTTGAAGTGTTCGGTGCGCCGAAGGAGGTGGTAAAGGGGAAGGGCCTTTTCTCCTAGGCGGGAGATAAAGCGGCTTAGAGCCGCCACACATCCGGTTAACTTTTGTATTTGTTTGAGGTCCTTTGGGATATACAATTGCGACAGAGCTCGGATCTTGGCTGGATTTGCTTCAATTCCTCTATTGGATACAATGAAGCCCAAGAGCTTTCCGGTTGGAACGCTGAAAACGCATTTTTCTGGGTTGAGCTTGATGTCGTATGTTCGGAGATTATCAAATGTGAGCCTCAAGTCATCTACTAGAGATTCAACATGTCTTGTTTTGACGACCACATCATCTATGTATGCCTCCACTGTTTTACCGATCTGGCTTGCCAGACATGTCTGAATCATGCGCTGATATGTTGCGCCGGCGTTTTTGAGCCCGAAGGGCATCGTGTTGAAGCAAAATGGCCCGTATGGTCTGATAAATGCCGTTGTGGCTTGGTCTGGTTCTGCCATCTTGATTTGATGGTAGCCAGAATATGCGTCGTGGAAACACAACGAATCGTGTCCTGCGGTAGCATCGATAATTTGATCGATGCGGGGGAGGGGGAAGGGATCCTTTGGGCAAGCCTTGTTAAGGTCTTTAAAATCAACACACAGGCGCCAGGATTTGTCCTTCTTTGGTACCATCACCAGGTTTGCTAGCCAGTCCGGATGTTTTATATCTCTGATGAATCCGGCCTCTAATCGCTTTGCTAGCTCCTCTCCCATAGCCTGTCTCTTAGGTTCGGAAAAACGCCGAAGAGCCTGTTTGACAGGTTTGAATCCTGTTTGGATATTTAAGCTATGCTCGGCCAGCCTGCATGGGATTCCTGGCATGTCTGAAGGGTGCCAGGCAAAAATGTCCTAGTTCTCTTGTAGGAACTCTCGCAATGCAGCGTCGACATCAGGGTTTAACTGTGCCCCGATGGAAGCTGTTTTATTGGGGTCCGTTGGATGGACTTGGAATTTGACTATTTCGTCTGCTGGTTTAAAGGAGGTAGATTTGGATCTTTTGTCGAGTACCACATCGTCCCTATTCACGGTAGAGCGCAGCGCAGTCAGCTCCTCAGCCGCTAGGGCTTCGGATAGTGCCTCGAGGGCCAGTGCGGCTGTCTTGTTTTCAGCGCGGAGTGCTACGTCCGGATCACTAGCGAGGGTGATGATCCCGTTAGGGCCGTGCATCTTGAGCTTCATGTACCCGTAATGGGGTATTGCTTGGAAGATTGTGAATGCTTCCCGCCCTAGCAAGGCGTGGTAACCGCTGCTGAATGGGGCCACATGGAACGTGACCTCTTCGGACCTGTAATTGTCCGGAGTGCCGAACACCACATCTAGTATGATTTTTCCTATACAGTGTGCTTCCCGACTGGGGATTATTCCTCTAAAGGTTGTGCTGCTTCGCATGATGCGGTTCCAGTCTATATCCATTTTTGAAGAGTTTCCTCATAGATGAGGTTCAATCCGCTGCCGCCGTCCATGAGTACCTTGGTGAGACGAAACCCGTCCACTATTGGACTGAGGACCAATGCAGCTGGTGCTCGGGCTGTTTGGAATTTAGGTTCATCACTGGCGTTAAAGGTAATGGCCGTGTCACTCCATGGGTTTATTGTTGCTACTTGGTAGACTTAGGCAAGGCTGCGGAGTGTCCTTTTTCGCATATTATTTGATGCAAAGGTTTAGAAGACTGTTAATACCGTATTGGTGTCTCTGGGGTGGCTTTCTGTGGCCTCCGGGATTAGGAGGTTTTCGCCAATTTTGGCCACCTGCCGGAGTATCCAACATGCTCTAAGGCTGTGAGTTGGTGTGGCGTCCTCTGTACTATGAATTTTACAGGGTCCATTAAGCCATCCTTCCAGTACGGTTCCATGCCCTGTAGAGGGTTTTTCCTTTTGGTGTTTGACCCGGGTGTCTGGCGATGATGCACCCTTTTATTTCGGACTGGGCTTGCATTAAGGGCCGGATTGTCCCAAAATTTTGTTTTGGTTTTCCGGGCGCTTTCCATCGCACAGTACTTTCGTACTATGGACGCTAAGTCAACGAAGCGTGTAATATCACGGCGACTTATGGCGTTAGTATTCCCTTGTCCGTGCAATTATTGCAGAAGGATGAAATTGCGTCTTCCTCGCGGCAGCCCTTTATCCTATGCATAACCAGGAGGAATCTGGCCCAGTAATGATGTACTGTTTCTTTGGGCTCTTGCCTGATTTGGGATAGATCGCTAATGTTCGGGTGGGTGGGTGGAATTAGATCCGAAGCCTTACCCCTTCTGAGGCTCAGAGGCCGAGGAATTTCCGAACTCGAAAATTTGGATTCCTGGATGTCGTCCAATGAATCCAGTCCGTCGCCTGATTCTAGGTTCCGGTGTTGAGTGATATCCTCCCCTCCGCGGACATCCGGCTTGGAGGGATCGGGAATCCGGATGTAGCGAGTCCTTAGGATAGATGAAGGGTCGCCGCACTGTCCCTCTACCACGGCAATGTGATGGGTGGCTTGGGGAGAGTTAATCTCTCTCAGATCGGTTTTAGGCCCAATCTGGTCGTAATCTGTAGCGACTCCCAGGGCGGCGAAGCGATCCAAGAGCTCGTTTATGGACGAAAGCTCTATTGGATCTAACTGCTCGGCAAGTTCCGAGTTGACATGAAGATTGTTTTTTATGGCTCGAGAGGTCATCGTCGGTGTAGAAGCCGAATAGGTGGTCATAAGAAAACCACCTAGCCGGAGGGTTTGGCCGACAGCTAAAGCTCCCTTAGCAACGGTGCCGTCTTTAAAGACGGGGCGAGGCATCCTTCCTGATGGCGACGACATAGAGGAACTCTCAATGAAAGCACCAATGTCGGTGTCAAAACCGGCGGATCTCGGGTAGGGGGTCCCGAACTGTGCGTCTAGGCCGGATGGTAACAGGAGGCAGGGGACACGAAGTTTTACCCAGGTTCGGGCCCTCTCGATTGAGGTAAAACCCTACGTCCTGCTTGATTAATATTGATGATATGGGTATTACAAGAGTTGATCTACCACGAGATTAGAGAGGCTAAACCCTAGAAGCTAGCCTATGGTATGATTGTTGGTGTGCATGTTGTCCTACGGACTAAAACCCTCCGGTTTATATAGACACCGGAGAGGGTTAGGGTTACATAAAGTCGGTTACAATGGTAGGAGATCTGATCATCCGTATCGCCAAGCTTGCCTTCCACGCCAAGGAAAGTCCCTTCCGGACACGGGACGGAGTCTTCAATCTTGTATCTTCATAGTCCAGGAGTCCGGCTGAAGGTATAGTTCGGCTATCCGAACACCCCCTAATCCAGGACTCCCTCAGTGGGGCCTACACGGGCTCGATCGTACAACACCATCATGTACAAGGCAGTGCACATGACATACGAAGCGTCCCCGAGTCAGCATAGCCAAGGACTCTTTAAGGCACAACGAGACCACTGTAAAACCAACCGTGAATAGGCGGACCACTAGACGTCGAACCCCAATTTCATATCATACATCTGTCGGAAAGATATCCTAAGAGCTACTTGAATTCCCACTTATAAACTCCCGAAACTTTCCGGTTATTCAATCAGGTGTTGGGGATACAGGGGAAGCATAATATCTCACCCAAAACTAGCAAATCCTACATCCAGCTATATCCATCCTTCAACACATAACCAAGAAACCTTCGGAAATCATTTACCTCAACCTTCAAAAAGCATCCGTTATACGAGTTATGGCAATACTCCCGAACTCCCGCCCCAGTACTGGGTGGCGTCGAGGTTATCTCACCAACAACTGCATAAAAGAGATTTTCAATGTCGGCGAAACTCAGGTATTCCAGAACTGCAACGATAAAATTGTGACGACAACACCTTGGAGCTCAACCCCCCGGGACACTGCCACAACCCCTAAATGTCAGGAGGCACCAAGTACAATGTTCTCGTCACAAAACCATCTGAACGATTCCAAGATACCCGCGTGATCCTAAATTTTTTTAGTGAAATTTGAGAAGAGAAGAGTCAAAACTCTACGTTAGGATGCCTCACCAGAGCGACGAAGGGACTGAGAGTAAAAAGAAGTCCTACTCTCCGATATATATATATAATCCTAAATGACTCAAAACATTTTTCTAGACTCAACAACGCCAACGATTCGATCAAGCAGGGGGCTCCTAAGGTCGGGGAAGGCTCTGATTACCAACTTGTAACACCCTCGATGCGGCTATATCTCCCACGTGTCGAAGCACGACTTAGAGGCATAACCGCATTGAAAGCAATGTCGCAAGTGAGGTAATCTTCACAACAACCCATGTAATACATAAGGGAAAGAGATACATAGTTGGCTTACACTCACCACTTCACACAGTACATGAATATAACATTACATCATCCAGATACACACAAGGTCCGACTACGGAACCCAAAATAAAAGAAGACTACCCCAAATGCTACACAGATCCCCGATCGACCCCAACTGGGCTCCACTACTGATCAACTGGAAACAAAAACGACATAACAAACACGATCTTCATCGAGCTCCTCCTTGAGCTCGGTTGCGTCACCTGCACGATATCATCGGCACCTGCAAACTGGTTTTGGAAGTAATCTGTGAGTCACGGGGACTCAGCAATCTCACACCCTCGCGATCAACACTATTTAAGCTTATAGGAAGGGTAAAAGGTATGAGGTGGAGCTGCAGCAAGCGACTAGCATATTTGGTGGCTAACATACGCAAAAGAGAGCGAGAAGAGAAGGCAAAAGCACGGTCGAACAACTATGATCAAGAAGTGATCCTAGAACAACCTACGTCAAGCATTACTCCAACACCGTGTTCACTTCCCGGACTCCGCCGAGAAGAGACCATCATGGTTACACACGCGGTTGATGCATTTTAATTAAGATCAACTTCAGGTTTTCTACAACCGGACATTAACAAATTCCCATCTGCCCATAACCGCGGGCACGGCTTTCGAAAGTTCAAATCCCCACAGGGGTGTCCCAACTTAGCCCATCACAAGCTCTCACGGTCAAAGAAGGATATTCCTTCTCCCAAGACAATCCGATCAGACTCGGAATCCTGGTTACCAGACATCCTCGATAATTGTAAAACAAGTCCAGCAAAGCCGCCCGAATGTGCCGACAAATCCCGACAGGAGCTGCACATATCTCGTTCTCAGGACACACTCAGATGAGACTAGCTACGAGTAAAACCAACCCTCAAGTTTCCCCGAGGTGGCCCCGCAGGCAGCTCAGTTCGGACCAACACTCAGAGGAGCGCTGGCCCCAGGGGGGGTGGGGTTAAAATAAGATGACCCTTGGGAGCACGACTCCCAAGGGAAAAGTAGGTGGTGGTGAGGCGAATGGTAAAACCAAGGTTGGGCCTTGCTGGAGGAGTTTTATTCAAAGTGAACTGTCAAGGGGTTCCCATTATAACCTAACCGTGTAAGGAACACAATATTCGGGAGCATAACACCGATATGACGGAAACTAGGGCGGCGAGAGTGGAACAAAACACCAGGCATAAGGCCGAGCCTTCCACCCTTTACCAAGTATATAGATGCGTTAATATAAATAAGAGATATTGTGATATCCCAACAAATGTCCATGTTCCAACAAGGAACAAGCTCCAATCTTCACCTGCAACTAACAACGCTATAAGAGGGGTTGAGCAAAGCGGTAACATAGCCAAACAATGGTTTTCTAGGACAAGGTGGGTTAGAGGCTTGGCTTAATGAAAGTGCGTTATATCGACTAGAGGGGGGGTGAATAGGCGATTTTTATGAAAGTCTTCAAAACGTGGAAGTTATGAAGACAAACAGCAGAGATATGCCTATTACTATGCAGCGGAAGTTAGATTACACTAGACAGGCCATGGTCAAGTATTCAATAGAGTGAAAGCACAATGACAAGTAGCTGCAGTGTAATAAGGATCAGGTAGGAAGAAGTTATGAAGCCAAACAATCATATAGTTACATTGTGAAGACAAAGGATATAGCAGGCATGTAATGGCTTCACAATGAGTAACAGTAAGTAAAAGGAAGTGAAGATGAAACCAGTGACTCGTTGAAGACAATGATGTGTTGGACCAGTTCCAGTTGCTGTGACAACTGTACGTCTGGTTGGAGCGGCTAGGTATTTAAACCTTAGGACACACAGTCCCGGACACCCAGTCCTGAACACGCAGCTCAGGACACCAAGTCCTCACCGTATTCTCCTTGAGCTAAGGTCACATAGTCCTCGCCCAATCACTCAGGTAAGTCTTCAAGGTAGACTCCCAAACCTTCACAGAGTTCGTTCACTCGCAATCCACAATGTCTCTTGGATGCTCAGAACGCGACGCCTAACCGTCTGGGGATTCACAGTCCTCAAGTGTAATAAGTCTTCAGATCACATAGACAAGACGACTTAAGTGATGCCCAATTTACTCTGGCTCTGGGTGGTTAGGGCTTTCCCCTCGCTAGGAATTTTCTCTCAAAGGCTTCGAGGTGGGTTGCTCTCAAACGACAAAAGCCGCGCACTGAAATCTGAGCAGCCAACCATTTATGGTTGTAGGGGGTGGGCTATTTATAGCCACTTGACAACCCGACCTGATTTGTCCGAAATGACCCTGGGTCACTAAGGAACTGACACGTGTTCCGACGGTCAGATTTCAAACTCACGCGACATCTTTACTTGGGCTACAAGCAAAGCTGACTTGTCCGGCTCTGGACAAGATTCACTCTCATTGTCTTCACTCGAAGACATAGGTTTTTGGTTTAGGCATCACTTCAGTCATTCAAACTGGTTCTCCTAGACCCCACTTAACAGTACGGTGGTTCCTATGACTCAACACAAGAGAAAAAGAATTACGAAAGATCTAAGTCTTCGAGCTCCAATGGCTTCATATCGTGTCTTCTCTTGTCATAGACTTCAATGTGAATATCTTCATATACCACCTTTGACTTCAATGTCTTCATATAATCTTAGGGGTCATCTCTGGTAGTAAAACCGAATCAATGAGGGACTTCTACCTATGTTATCCTGCAATTCTCACAAACACATTAGTCCCTCAACTAGGTTTGTCATCAATACTCCAAAACCAACTAGGGGTGGCACTAGATGCACTTACAATCTCCCCCTTTTTGGTGATTGATGACAAACTAGTTGAAGTTTTCAACGAGGAATATAGTCTGTGAAATTGTAAAGGATAAGGAATTGTCTTCATAAGTTGCAAGGGCTCCCCCTGAAGATGTGCATATAAGTTAATTTGCTTTTGGAATTGGAATGCACATGGCAGGTTGTACTTGTGGAGATCCACTTCAGCTTATGATGACAATCCACTATGCATGTGAAAGTATATGAAGATAATGACATGCATAATGGAAAATGGACGTCTGCAGAATGAGATAAGTGCGGAATTTATCGTCGCACATGCGGAATTTATCTTCGCAAAACAGGGTGGCAAACAAGTAGCAGACGACCATCTGGTTTAAGTGTTAGAACTCATAAGAACCAAATGTAGCAAAAACGAGAGTTGTAAGCACGAAGCAAAATATAAGGCACCCGCCCATATGAACCCGCTTGAAGACTATCAATCTCATATGCTTCTCCCCCTTTTGTCAGTAATGACCAAAAAGGTTTGAAGACATAGAGTCGCTACTCGTTCCTATGAGGAGTAGGTGAAGCAACATGGTTGTTGATGTTGTTTGGCAGTGCAGAAGAGCTTGGAGGTGCTGAAGCAGGTGGCGGTGAGGTAGCATCGTCTTCTTCATCAATGATTCTGGCAGTGACTGTGGCAGCAGAGGAAGAAAACTGAGAGTCTTCAAGAGATGGAGTCCCCAGCAGCACAGCTCCTCGAGGAGGTGTGGAGTCAAACTTGAATCTCTCAGTGAAGCCATCCTCTTGAAGATCAGCTTCAGAAAGCATCATCGTTAGCCCTTTCCATGTGCGGCGACAGGTTTCATGAGCAACGAAAGCGTTCTTGGTGGCAAGATTTCGGATGCGATTTACATCCACCAAGAGGCTTTTCATCTATCTCTTCAACCAGTCATGATGCCTATCTTGTTTCTGATGTAGGGCCACAAGAAGCTCTCGTTCGTTGAGAACACGAGTGCGCTTCGTGGGTCTTGAAGCAGTGGCACTGTCAGTGGCTTCAGTTGAAGCAGGGTGTGGTGCACGTGTAGTGCCAGCCAAAGGATACACCCTGGAGATGGCTTCAACACCTTCAACGTTCTGAGTGAAGCTCTGGTGTTCTGCATTCTGAAGACTCATAGATTGCTTGGCAGGCTCAGGATATATAGCTTCAGCAGAGGTATCCACATCTGGCAAGAAGATCCGATGGTTGCGGGCTGAGGGCCGATATGAGATTGCAGAGTGAAGCTTGATCAGTCTCATTACCCAAGGAGCATAGAACTTCAAACCAAGTAAACCTGAGCCTGATGCAGCAAGTTGGCGTATGAAGAAGTCCTGTGCGTTGAAGCATTTGCCATGAAGGATGCAAAATATCAGAGTCTTCATTGCACCCTCGATCTTGGCATTTGGAGAGTACCCTTTGATAGGCCAGAGAGTCCGCCGGATTATGTGATAGATGGTTCTGGGCAGGTACTCAAGGTCTTCAACAAAGAACTCTGTTGGATAAGGAGCATCGTGGGGCAATGGCTTCATCATGGAGAGCATCTGACTCATATTCGGTTCAGGCCTCTGGAATATGCTCTCAAGAGCTTCAGTGTGTAGTGGACAGCCTTCCTCGAAGAATTCGCCAGGAGTGGGCAGGCCGATGAGCTCAATGATGTCAAATGCATTGGCTTCGTGATGGACATTGCCGGTCATCCACTCCAGGACCCAAGTCTTCGGATCTCTGTTGTATCCTTTGATGTGGAGGGTGGCATAGAATTGCAGCAGAAGCTCTTCATTCCAGTGCTCTTCATCAGTTACAAACTGCAGCAGACCCACTTGCTTGAAGCAATCCAACGCTTCCTCTAAATAGGGCAGACCAGCAATGGCTTCAACATCAAGGCGCTTGTGCGGGAAGATGCGACCTTGATTGTATGGGATGCATGAATAGTAGCTGCGCTGAGGATAGCTCCAGAACCTATCTGATGAAATCCTTTCCCTTGAATATGGGTTCTTGGAGCTGTTGAAGAACGTATTATTTGCCTTGAAGCTATTGATGTTAAAGGAGCCAGGTGCTGATGCAGGACCTGGGAACCTCGACAGCCATGGGACTGGCTTCTGGACATGAGGCCTGTGCTCAACATGGTAATCAAATTGAGGACCTGCAGCAGACTCAGGAACAGAAGTGTCTGGATCAGTAGCTTCGCTGTCTTCTGAAGCTTTTGGTGGGGAGGGCTCCACATTGGCTTTAGTGTTGGTTGTGGCAGCCTCAATATTTTCAGCCTCCGCTTGACTAGCTGGAGGGTCGGTCACACGCACGTTCTCCTAGAGAACTGCTTCTTGGTGGAGCATAGGAGTGGGCTCTTGTGGTGCTTCTTCTGCGGTTGATGCAGCCGGAATGTCTTCAGCATAGACTTGAGGCCTTGGACCTTTGCGAAGCCTGCGGAATGCAGACGACGCCTGTGGGGTTGGAGTGGGCTGGGCCTCATTGTCTTCTTCCTCTTGAGGGCGATCCGCCCATGAAGCATCCTGTGCAATTGGCGTCAGTGGACGACCAATGCTGATGAGTTCGTTGTGTTCTAATTGAGGAAGGGCTGCATCATCTTCTACATTGTCACGATGACCAATGTCTTCAGCAGCGATGGGATCAGCTGCTGGAATGTCTTCAGGAACAGGAGCCTCTGTGGAAGCAGGCTCATGCACCGTCAGTTGACGTTCTGCGTGAGAGTGAACCATAGAAATAGGTTCAACTATCAAGGGCTCTGTGGGAGCAGTCCGAGATTTCTTGGTCTTTCTCTTTTTCTTGCTGGGGGTAGTAGGAGAGGCTTCAGAGCTTTTCCTCTTCCTGGCTTCAGCCTCAGCAGTTCTTGTCTTCTTGAGCTCTGAAGCTGTTGACCGGCTCTTTGGCTTCGAGCCAGTCGTTGCAGTTGGGAAGACAAGCGGAACTGCTTCCTGCCTTGGTGCCTCTTGTTCAGTTGGAATAGTCTTCTTCTTTTTCTTTGCGGCCATCTTGGGGTCGATGCCAGGACGCCCAAGTGCCTTGCGCTTCTCAGCCTCATTGTAGGCCTGCACACATCTGTCAGCCAGAGTCTTCATCCGCTCACGTGAACCCTGAGCTTCTGCATGCTTCTTTAGAAAGTTTTCCTTTAGCTCATGCATCATTGTCTTGAAGTTCTTCACTTCCTGCACGCTGAGCTTGGCCATGTGCTTCTTGAACTGAGCCTTTTCATAGTCAATCTCCCGCTTCAGTTCAACAATGCGCTGGGCAATTGCAAGTTCTGAAGCAATGGCGCCTTGGAAGGCTACACTGAGGCCAATAGGTAGCTGCAGATCTTCAAAGCTGATGTTTGGCGTGTCAAACTACTCGTCAATGAAGCTTTGGATGATGGCGACATCAAAGAGAGGCAGATTATTGAAGATTTCTGCTTCTTCTTTGCTCTTGATGAGCTGCTCAAGAGCGTCATCTACAAGATCTTCATCACTTGACAGATCAATGTCTTCGCTGCGCAGAATGGTAGCAGCTGTGAGCTCTTTGCCGGTGTGTGGCTGAGGCATCTTGGCCTTCTGGGGCTTGGAGACACAGGATACGTCTTCAGACTGCACACTGTCTTCAGGAGGTGCAGTTGCCAATGGCTTCGCCCTTGAGATTTTTGGTGAAGGGGCCGGCTTTGAAGCTTTTGGCTTCTTCGACTGCTTTGGCTTCGGTACAGCAGGAGCTTCATCAGACTCAGAGTCAGCTGGAGGGTCATTCACGGCAGTCCCTTGGACTAAGATGCGGGTGATGAGGCCCTCAAGGTTGGCATACGGACCGATGATATTTGGTTCTGCGTCGCGTGTGCCATCTGCCCTTGGTGCGGAGGGACCAGGGTTGAAGTCTAACCTCAGCTTCTTCTTGTTCTGCTTCGCTGAGTTCTGGGCAAACTGGAAGTTGCGCTTGAACAGATTGTCATCACGACACCAGAGTAGTGACGACGGATGTGCTTCAGCAGGCTGTGGTCCTCAGACCATGCATGGGTAGAAGCCTTGAACAATGGCTTCATCTCTGGTCCTGGGTATGAGGTTCTTGTAAAGGATGTCCCCCCACGGTCTCTTGATGGCACTTTTCTCAGCATACTCCTGGGTGACGAAGCGGTATTGGAACCATTGTTCTTCCCAATAGCGACGTATCCATTGGATTCGGGTCTTGCGCTGACCATAATTCTCTTCAGGATCTGTTTTGTACATTTCTGCCAGTTCATCAGGCAGATCTTTGGATGTTCCTCCACGTCTCTGTCTGCCCCCCTTCCTTGCTGCTGTTTCTGAAGCCATAAACCTTAACTTGGAAGGCTTCAAGACGTTCAAAGGCTTCAAAGGCTTTCTTTTGCTGGACCAACAGGAACTGGCTTCAGGAGAATTTATGTGATGCTGTAGGAATTCTGCAAATGAATGCAGACTATGAGAACCAAAGGATTCTCCCCCGGACATGTACCTGTGACAGCATTAAGGTGCCAGGGAAGGGGAAGAGGTCATATGCATTCTCATAAGATTTTGAAGATAAATCAGTTTAGAAGACATTGACCTCATCGTGCGAAGACATTCACTCATAGATAAGAAGTTGGTTCCAGATTTGTACGAATCCACAGATCAGTACAAGTGAGGAATCTAACTACTTTTTGAAGCACAAGTGAATATTCTAGGCATGTTATGAGATGCAGTTTGAGAGAGATCTAGTTTGTGTGAGCAGAAACTGCTTGTGGTAGAAAGTGACAGATCAATAGGATCAACGGTGCTGTAAAAGGCAGTTTTATTTACCACACTGAGAACTGCTAGACGGAACGAGAGATGAGGCCGAGCAGTTCACTCGTCCGTGCCCTAACTTGGCGACGGAGGAGACCTACGGCGACGGCGGAGAGGATGATGTCCGCGGTCGGCGTGAAGACGGCGTCGGAGAGGTTGCGGCAGCGAAGCGCTTCGTCGCCGGCGTCGTCGAGAGCTAGCGGTGGCGCTAGGGTTCGTGCGAGGGTGGAAGAAGAGATAGTTACCGCTGTGAGTGTGTATTTATAGGCACAAGGGCGGCACTGCGCTATTACTCAGGTGCCCCTGACGATTCGCATTTGAGTAGCACGTGGCCATCATGCGGTATTTTGGGGGCAGTTCCACATCCCACGCACGCCTGGATTGTTGGGCGGTCGTTCCTACTTCTCCGGATTTCTTGTGGATGAATGAGCATTGAAAACGGTTTTAAAGGTTGTCTCAGTGTCTTCTGCTGACAAGGACGCAGAGAAGACATTCGTCAGTTTCAATAGAATGCATATGACTTGGAGAGATAGAATTTTGAGATAGAGAGCATAGAGAGGTTTGGGTCCGATCACATTCACTTAGTTCAAAAGATTCAACAAGAAGACATAGCTATAAGTGAATGCTGTAGAGGACTGAACACTAGTATATATATATATATATATATCTATATAATCAACATAGTGAAGATAATCATGAAGACATGTTGAGATTGAAGCCAAACCAAATGTGAAGACATTGCAAGGTAACGCCATGAGTGAAACACTTCAAAATAGAACGTTTGGTGGTGGCGTTACCCACCGTATAGGAAGTATTAGACCCAGACACGGCGCACAATTATCGTGGCGCTCCGAAGTCAAATTCCACATTAATGTATTCACACTTAGAATGTATGTCTTGATTGATTGAAGATACACTTTACTTCGTGTGTTGCACATCTAAGTCATCAATATGCATAAGGGTTAGGATGTGTGCCTGATCACAGGACATTTGAGGATTCCAGGATATTTAGCTCACACCGTAACTTGCAAAACCTCTTCTCATCCAAGGGCTTGGTGAAGATATCTGCCAATTGCTCTTCAGTGTTGACGTGTATGATATCAATGTCTTCCTTCACAACATGATCTCTGAGAAAGTGATGACGAATTTCAATGTGCTTTGTCTTCGAGTGCTGAACTGGGTTGTTGGCAATCTTGATGGCGCTTTCATTGTCGCAGTAAAGTGGCACTTGCTTCAGATGAATGCCATAGTCCTTGAGTGTTTGCTTCATCCACAGAAGCTGAGCGCAGCAAGATCCAGCAGCAATGTATTCAGATTCAGCAGTGGAGAGAGATACACAGTTCTGCTTCTTTGAAGACCAACACACAAGTGATCGTCCCAGAAAGTGACATGTGCCTGATGTAGACTTGCGATCAACTTTGTCACCAGCATAATCAGCATCCAAAAATCCAACCAAATCAAACTCTGAGCCCTTTGGATACCATAATCCTAGAGTTGGGGTGTGAGCCAAATATCGAAGAATTCGCTTCACAGCTAAGTGATGCGATTCCTTTGGTGCCGCTTGAAATCGAGCACACATGCAAACACTAAGCATAATATCTGGCCTAGATGCACATAGATAAAGTAAAGAACCAATCATGGAGCGGTATACCTTTTGATCGAACTCTTTACCATTGTCGTCAGGACCCAGATGATGTTTGGCTGGCATTGGTGTTGTGAAGCCTTTGCAGTCTTGCATACCGAACTTCTTCAGGCAATCTTTGAGATACTTCTCTTGAGATATGAAGATGCCATTGTGTTGTTGTCGTATTTGAAGACCAAGGAAGAACTTCAGCTCCCCCATCATGGACATCTGATATTGCTCTTGCATCATATATCCAAACTCTTCACTGTACTTCTGATTGGTGCAGCCGAAGATAATGTCATCCACATATATTTGGCACACAAACAGTTCACCATCATATGTCTTCGTGAAAAGAGTGGGATCTAGGGAACCAGGTATGAAGCCTTTGCTCTTCAGGAAGTATTTGAGTGTGTCATACCAGGCCCTAGGGGCTTGTTTGAGGCCATACAGTGCCTTGTTGAGCTTGTATACCATGTCAGGATGTTTTGGATTTTCAAAGCCAGGCGGTTGTGCAACATACACTTCCTCTTCAATCTTGCCATTGAGAAAGGCACTCTTCACATCCATTTGATATAGAAGTATGTTATGATGATTTGCATAGGCCAGCAGTATGCGTATGGCTTCAAGCCTAGCCACAGGAGCAAATGTTTCATCGAAGTCAATGCCTTCCACTTGAGTATATCCTTGAGCAACAAGACGAGCTTTGTTTCTGACAACTTGACCATGCTCATCTTGCTTGTTGCGATATATCCATTTGGTGCCTATTATGTTGTGCTTCCGTGTATCAGGACGCTTAACTAGTTCTCATACATTATTCAGCTCAAACTGTTGAAGCTCTTCTTGCATAGCTTGAATCCATTCAGGTTCCATGAAGGCTTCTTCAACTTTCTTGGGTTCTGATATTGAGACGAATGCGAAGTGCCCACAGAAATCTGCTAGCTGAGTTGCCCTTGAATGAGTGAGTGGACCAGGTGCATTGATGCTATCAATTATTCTTTCAATCTGCACTTCATTGGCAACGCGAGGATGTATAGGGCAAAGACTTTGCTCTTGTTGTTCATTGTCGTTGTTGGAAGGAATGTCTTCAGGCTGAGCATTGTCTTCATGTTGATCAGGTGCTGAAATGATAAGTTCTTCTTCAGGATGAGCTTCAGAAGGTATAATTTCTCCAGTTCCCATTAGCTTGATTGATTCACTGGATGGAACTTCATCTAGCACACTTGGCAGCTGTTCTCTTTGTGATCCGTTGGTCTCATCGAACCGCACATCCACTGTTTCAACCACTTTTTAATGAAAGAGATTGAAGACTTTGTAGGAGTGCGAATCCTTTCCATATCCAAGCATAAAACCCTCATGTGCTTTTGGTGCAAATTTTGAGGTGTGATGCGGGTCCTTGATCCAGCACCTTGCGCCAAATACTCTGAAGCAACTGACATTTGGCTTTTTGCCAGTAAGGAGCTCATAAGATGTCTTGTTCAGAAGCTTGTGAAGATAAACATGATTGATTGTATGGCATGTAGTGTCAATGGCTTCAGTCCAAAATTTTCTTGGAGTCTTGTATTCATCTAGCATCGTTCTGGCCATCTCAATGAGTGTTCTGTTCTTGCGTTCGACGACGCCATTCTGCTGTGGCATGTACGGAGCTGAGAATTCATGTGTGATGCCCAAGGTATCAAGATATGTATCAAGGCCAGTGTTCTTGAATTCAGTTCCATTGTCACTTCTGATGTGCTTTATCTTGGCGCCGTAATTGTTCATAGCTCGATTGGCGAAGCGTCTGAAGACATCCTGCACTTCAGTCTTGTAAAGGATTATGTGCACCCAAGTATATCTAGAGTAATCATCAACAATGACAAAGCCACAGAGGCAAGCAGTAGTAGTAAAACTTGAGTAGTGAGTGGGACCAAAATGATCCATGTGAAGCAGTTCGAAGGGTCGAGTAGTGGTCATGATTGTCTTCGAGGGATGTTTTGCCCTCGTCATCTTCCCTGCTTCACAGGCACCGCATAAGTGATCTTTCTTGAACTTGACTCCCTCGATGCCTATGACATGTTTCTTCTTCGCAAGGGTGTGGAAGTTCCTCATGACAGCATGCCCAAGCCTCCGATGCCATAGCCAGCATTCTGAAGCCTTTGCTAGAAGACATACTGCAAGCTGTGGCCCTGCTGAGAAATCTACCACGTACAAATCATCTTTTTGATACCCTTCAAACACTAGAGACTTGTCAGATTCCATTAGTACCAGGCAACGATATTTTCCAAACATTACGATCATGTTCAAATCGCAAAGCATTGAGACAGACATTAAGTTGAAGCCAAGGGATTCAACAAGCATGACTTTATCCATGTGTTGATCCTTTGAGATTGCAACTCTACCTAGACCCAATACCTTACTTTTACCAGTGTCAGCAAATGTGATGTGACTCTTGTCGGATGGACGTAAGGTTGAGTCCATAAGAAGGCTTCTTTTGCCAGTCATGTGATTTGTACACCCACTGTCAATAATCCATTCTGAAGACTTTGAAGACGCTGGTGTCGTACCCTACAGTGCAGTTAGGGGGATAGGCTTCATGAAGAGAATTGTGAAGCAAAAACATTTGACGAACCAGTGGGTTATGAAAACTTAGATCCAGATTAGGACTAATAGGGAGAGTAGCATGCGATTCAGGAACGAAGTACATAATGATGCCATTCGGGCATTTTATCTTGCGCCCTACAAGTTTTTTAAGGTCCCCAGCAATAGCGTCAGAAGATTTTGGTTTTCTGCTGGAGACCTTTCCCTGCAAAAGAGAGTTAAGCCTTCTTAACCACCCACATCTTCAAGGGTGGCTTAGAAGCAATAAGTCTAAGTGCAGCATCTGAGAATTTTGGCTTTGAAGCCTTAGCAAACAGTCTTGCAGGTGGACAATAGTACTCATAAGAATAAGCAGAATAATTTTTGGTCATATGAACATGACGGTTTGATGAACCACTCTCATATTCATATGCCTGAGTATGGTTTCCCTGCAAAACATTTGCGTTAGTGTGACTCAGGTGAGTCCTCTGTTTGTATGAAGCCTTTGGACCATATGAAGCCTTTGGTCTGAGGTTTGTCTTCTTCAAGTGAGGTGTCATGAAGACATTCACAGGAAGATTTTCCAGACACTTTTTCGGAACCCAGATCTTCTTCATAGGCGGTCCATTCCTGCAGTTAGTACCAATGTACCTGGCAAACACTTCACCATTCTGATTCTTAAACAGTATATAGTTTGCATCAAAGGATTCATCAATGATAATGGGGTTAGCACAAGTGAAGCCAGATAAATTGGATGGATCTGCTGAAGGTTCCTTTGCAGCAACCCACTTGGTTTTGGGGTACTGCTCAGGTTTCCAGTAAGAGCCATCTGCATTTATTTTCCTTACGAACCCAACACCCTCTTTCCTAGGGTTTCGGTTCAGAATCTGCTTCTTGAGGACATCACATAATGTCTGATGTCCTTTAAGACTTTTGTACATCCCTGTTTCAAGCAATGTCTTCAACCTAGCATTCTCATCAGCAATAGCAGTGGTATCCTCAGCAGAGGGGTTAGTTACCACATCAACAGTTGAAGATATTGCAATAGCAGTAGCAGTGGAACATTCAGCAACAGAAGTAGCATTATCACGCTCAATGCATTTAAGACATGGTGGTTCAAATCCTTCCTGAGCGGAACTGATCTGTTCAGCGCGAAGTGACTCATTTTCCTTTTGAAGATCTTCATGAGCCGCTCTCAATTTCTCAAGTTCTTGCTTCCTTTGAAGATAATCATAGGAAAGCTTTTCATGAGTTGTTGAGAGAGTATCATGACAATCTTCAAGTTCCTAATACTTAACATGAAGATTTTTTATGTCTTCAATTAAGGATTCAGATCGAGTCATTTCAGCACCCAACAGATCATCGCTTCTGTCTAACAGTTTTTGAATATGTTCCATGGCTTTCTGTTGTTCAGTTGTAATTTTAGCAAGTGTTTTGTAACTGGGTTTTGAATCACAATCAGAGTCATCGTCACTAGATGTTTGATAGTGAGTAGTGCGTTTGTTTACCTTGGCACCGTGTGCCATGAAGCAGTAGGTAGGAGTGGAGTAGTCCTTGTCATTTGCATCGGTGTCGGTGATGAAGTCATTGTCTTCAGTGTTGAAGATGGACTTGGCGACGTATGCTGTAGCCAGACTTGCAATGCCAGAATCAGACTCCTCCTCAGACTCCGCCTCTGCCTCCTCAGAAGCGGACTCCTCCTCTGAATCCATTTCCTTGCCAACAAACGCACGTGCCTTGCCAGATGAGCTCTTCTTGTGTGATGAAGACTTTGAGGAAGACTTGGAAGAAGACTTTGTGTATTTCTTCTTCTTCTTGTCGTCAGAGTCATATTCCTTGCTCTTCTTCTTCTTTCTGTTCTCATTGTCCCACTGTGGACACTCAGAGATGAAGTGTCCAGTTTTCTTGCACTTGTGGCATGTTTTCTTCTTGTAGTCACGAGCAGAAGCTTCATCATTCCTTGAGCTTGATCGTGAAGACTTTCTGAAGCCTTTCTTCTTGGTGAATTTTTGGAACTTCTTCACTAGCATTGCAAGTTCCCTTCCAATGTCTTCAGGATCATCAGAACTGCTGTCAGATTCTTCTTCAGATGAGGAAACAACTTTTGCCTTCAAGGCACGAGTTCGCCCATAGTTTGGACCGTAGATATCTCTTTTCTCCGGAAGCTGAAACTCATGTGTATTGAGCCTCTCAAGTATGTCAGACGGATCGAGTATCTTGAAATCAGGACGTTCTTAGATCATCAGGGCCAGGATGTCAAACGAACTATCAAGTGATCTCAGCAGCGTCTTGACGACTTCGTGTTTGGTAATCTCAGTGGCGCCGAGGGCTTGAAGCTCATTTGTGATGTCAGTGAGTCGGTCAAATGTGTGCTGGACATTCTCATTGTCATTTCGCTTGAAGCGGTTGAAGAGATTGCGAAGGACACTGATTCTTTGATCTCTCTGGGTTGAGATGCCTTCATTGACCTTGGAGAGCCAGTCCCAGACCAGCTTGGATGTCTTCAAAGCACTCACACGGCCATACTGTCCTTTGGTCAGATGACCACAAATGATGTTCTTGGCAGTAGAGTCCAGTTGAACGAATTTCTTGACATCAGCAACAGTGACACCTTCTCCAGCCTTGGGAACGCCGTTCTCGACGACATACCATAGGTCGACGTCAATGGCTTCAAGATGCATACGCATCTTATTCTTCCAGTAGGGATATTCAGTTCCATCGAAGACGGGGCACGCAGCGGAGACTTTAATTATCCCTGCAGTCGACATAGCTAAAACTCCAGGTGGTTAAACCGAATCACACAGAATAAGGGAGCACCTTGCTCTGATACCAATCGAAAGTGCGTTATATCGACTAGAGGGGGGGGGGTGAATAGGCGATTTTTATGAAAGTCTTCAAAACGTGGAAGTTATGAAGACAAACAGCAGAGATATGCCTATTACTATGCAGCGGAAGTTAGATTACACTAGACAGGCCATGGTCAAGTATTCAATAGAGTGAAAGCACAATGACAAGTAGCTGCAGTGTAATAAAGATCAGGTAGGAAGAAGTTATGAAGCCAAACAATCATACAGTTACATTGTGAAGACAAAGGATATAGCAGACATGTAATGGCTTCACAATGAGTAACAGTAAGTAAAAGGAAGTGAAGATGAAACCAGTGACTCGTTGAAGACAATGATGTGTTGGACCAGTTCCAGTTGCTGTGACAACTGTACGTCTGGTTGGAGCGGCTAGGTATTTAAACCTTAGGACACACAGTCCCGGACACCCAGTCCTGAACACGCAGCTCAGGACACCAAGTCCTCACCGTATTCTCCTTGAGCTAAGGTCACATAGTCCTCGCCCAATCACTCAGGTAAGTCTTCAAGGTAGACTCCCAAACCTTCACAGACTTCGTTCACTGGCAATCCACAATGTCTCTTGGATGCTCAGAACGCGACGCCTAACCGTCTGGGGATTCACAGTCCTCAAGTGTAATAAGTCTTCAGATCACACAGACAAGAAGACTTAAGTGATGCCCAATTTACTCTGGCTCTGGGTGGTTAGGGCTTTCCCCTCGCTAGGAATTTTCTCTCAAAGGCTTCGAGGTGGGTTGCTCTCAAACGACAAAAGCCGTGCACTGAAATCTGAGCAGCCAACCATTTATGGTTGTAGGGGGTGGGCTATTTATAGCCACTTGACAACCCGACCTGATTTGTCCGAAATGACCCTGGGTCACTAAGGAACTGACACGTGTTCCAACGATCAGATTTCAAACTCACGCGACATCTTTACTTGGGCTACAAGCAAAGCTGACTTGTCCGGCTCTGGACAAGATTCACTCTCATTGTCTTCACTCGAAGACATATGTTTTTGGTTTAGGCATCACTTCAGTCATTCTGACTGGTTCTCCTAGACCCCACTTAACAGTACGGTGGTTCCTATGACTCAACACAAGAGAAAAAGAATTACGAAAGATCTAAGTCTTCGAGCTCCAATGGCTTCATATCGTGTCTTCTCTTGTCTTAGACTTCAATGTGAATATCTTCATATACCACCTTTGACTTCAATGTCTTCATATAATTTTAGGGGTCATCTCTGGTACTAAAACCGAATCAATGAGGGACTTCTACCTGTGTTATCCTGCAATTCTCACAAACACATTAGTCCCTCAACTAGGTTTGTCGTCAATACTCCAAAACCAACTAGGGGTGGTACTAGATGCACTTACACTTAACAATATGGGAGGCATGATAAGCAAGTGGTAGGTATCGCAACATAGGCATAGCAAAAGAGCGAGCAACTAGCAAGCAAAGATAGAAGTGATTTCGAGGGTATGGTCATCTTGCCTGAAATCCCGCATGGAATAAGAACGAGTCTATGAAGAAGACAAAGGACAAAGTCGAATGAATCCTCACAAACACGACGTTATTGGAACTGACCCGAAGAAGCAACGCCGGAAAGAAGCAAACAACATAGTAAACAACCACCACATAATCATGGCATAATGCACAATCAAGTATGTTGCATGTCTGGTTTAATGAAACATGGCATGGCAAAATGCACAACCAATCTTACAAATTAAGTGGAGCTCAACATGCAACTCCGTTGCACACTACTAGAAAAAGGCCTACTAATGACGCACCAGTTTTGCCTACTAATGGCACACTACTGGTGCGCCATTAGTAGCACGCCACTAGTATTTTTTACTAATGGCGCACCACTGGTGCGCCATTAATATACCACATACTAATGGCGCACTAGTAGTGCGCCATTAGTATGCCTAGAGGTGCGCCATTACTATCTGACTTAGTAATGGCGCACCACATAGAAGTGCACCATTAGTAATAATATTTTTTTCATTTTTTTTCATTTTTTAAAAAAAAATCAATTTTTTTTTCATTTTTTTTTAAAATTCATTTTTTTTAAAAAAAATCATTTTTTTCATTTTTTTTAAAAAAATTCATTTTTTCCCATTTTTTAAAAAAATTCAAATTTATTTATTTATTTTCTTAATCTCGGGTCACTATGGCTTAATCTCGAGTCAATATGCTTAATCTCAGGTCAAATCGCACTCTGTGGTCAAACTTACGCTTAACTTCATAGTTCTATCCAACCCCAGCACCACCTCACTTCACACGCACTTGTTGATATATCTATCATATCAATCCTATTAAACCTTGCAGATGTCTAGGACTTTGTTCATGTTCATGAGTATGATGAAATTTTGAAAAAATATTTCAAACTTCCCGATCATATTACGTATCATATTTTGAAAATAATTCAATTTTTTTCAAAACCAATTTTTTTGTTACTAGTGGCGCACCTAGCATACGGTGCGCCACTAGTAAGTTTGAATTTTTTTGATTTTTTTTGCCTCCGGATCTTAGAAGTCCCGTAACTTTTTTCTGTTAGGTTTTGGGGATTTTGAAAATGTTTAACGGGGTTTCCCCGGTTAAATTCGGATGTAACTTTTTGAGTAGATGATTTTTCATATAAAAAACTTTTTCATCCGAGTTCGTACGCAAAAGTTATGCCCATTTTTACAAATTCTCGAGAGATTTTGCAAAAAAGTCGAAAATTCATGTTTGTAAATTTTGCTAACAACTAGACCACATATCACATGGGAATCTTATTTTCTTTTATTTTTTTGACATTTCTATCATTTTCTTTTATTTTTTTTGAAATTGAAAAGGCGGTCCACCGGGGGGGGGGGTGCATTCGGGCGAATGTCTGGGCCAAGTAGGGATGGCAATGGGTAGGGTATGGGCGGGTACAAACTTTTTGTGCCCAAACCCATACCCAAATATTTTTTCTATACCCACCCATTTCAATATCCATGGGCACAAATTGGTACCACATGCCCATACCCATCGGGTATCTTATACCCAATGGGTATTCAATGGGTACAATATATAACATTGGCATAATAACTGTAAGACAAGAAAATGGCCTAAAACTAATGTTAGGTACTCGACCATCACAATCTGGTTTGCACTTACATCAAAAATTCACAATGACGATTGACACACAAATGTCTTAATCTCCGTTGAAAAAACTCAAGTTTGTAAACTTGCAATGCTAATTACTTTAGGTTTACCCAGATATTATAGGATTTAAAATTTTTATTAATATTTCTGGATATCCATTGGGTTACCCCTGGGTATAATTTCATACCCATACCCTACCCATGTATTTTGCGGGTATGGATACCCATTACCCATGGGTATGAACTGGTAGAAAGTCTTACCCATGCCCACTGTTTTTGGGTAGGATACCCGTGGGTACCCATACCCATGGGCAAAACTGCCATCTCTAGGGCCAAGTTACTAATGGCGCACCGTGGGAGTGGTGCGCCATTACTAGTTCAACTAGTAAAACTAGTAATGGCGCACCGCTACTAATGGCGCACCGTGGGAGTGGTGCGCCATTAGTAGTTGAACTAGTAATGGCGCACCACTCGGTGCGCCATTAGTAGTTTTGAAAAAAAAATGTTACTAATGGCGCACCGTAGATGTGGTGCGCCATTAGTATTTGGACACTAATGGCGCACCAACACAATGTCTGGTGCGCCATTAGTGTCATTTCCATCTATAGCCCTTTTCCTAGTAGTGGCATATTAACGAAACACCACATTCAAATTATTTAGTTCGATCTTGTTTATGTACCCAACAATATTAAATGTTGTTAAAACATGGCAGGAGGGTGAAGCATAAGTAAACTAAACATTTAGGCAAGGTTAAATGAGGCCGGAAATAACAAACAACAATTCCGGTAAATCCTCATGTGCATTAGCAATTTAATGCAAACACCAATTTTGAACATCTTAAAGTTGTTAACATGATGCAGATGACATGTTCAAGTTTTATGCAATATTTGTGAAAATGTTGACAAGAGCATTATATGAAGGATTTGTCCTCGTGGCGGAAATGAAATGGGTGCCACGGCGACGATAACGAAACGGTGCCACAACAATGTTCCGGTTTCGACAACTCATTGAGACGTCGGTGCAAAAGAAAGTGACGGGAGCGTGTCATGCGATGAACGTTGGGGTGCTCCCGGATACCGGGTCCCCACGGGTTAGCGGCAAAAAAGGAGGACCGAGCAAGTGACAACTCGGACATGGTGCGGACAACGGGTGCATCTCATACAACACATGCAAACATTCTCGGATGGTCGTCTCGGAGTTATACCTTTGAAGCGTGCGTTGTCGGAGGGGTTCGAGTTCGATGCGGTGTAGGGGAAGTAGACGTTCTCGGGACGTTCGTAGTGGAAGAAGTCATACACGGGCGCAGTGGGTAGTAGTGGTACTATCGATCCTCGGCGATGAAAGTGGAAGTAGGGGTACACGGCGACGGTAGTTGTACACAGTTCTTCGGCCACGGTCATAGTCGTACAACGTTTTCGTAGATGTCCAGGGTCACGGCGAGAAACTTGATGTCCATGGAGGCTGGAGGCTTCGAGGGTTGACGGTAGTGGTACTTGGCAAAATGAACTTGACAAAATCCACGGAGGCGGTCTTGGCATGCAACGAGCAACAACACAATGTACAGATGCAACAATGGTCTTGCCGGTGGTGTACTTGGCGATCTCCGAGGTGGCCTTGACGCACCCGTTCATAGAGGTACTTGGCGGTTTCGTTCCGTCGGTCTTGCCGGTCTCGGTAATTTAGTTGTACAATAGCGTCATCGAACTTGTCAAACCCAAACTCTTGGAGGACCGTCGTGGTACTTGGCGCTTGCGATGCGGTGTTTGGCAAAAAATAGGGGGGGCATTGATGGAATATACAACGATCAAACTTGGCGCTGCTCCCTGTTCGTTAGTCGTCCGACTTGGCGTTTGACTGAATTTGAGTCCACGGGGACAAACTGGCAAGCTGCTGTTGCTGTTGGAGGCGAAGCAGGGGCGCAAGTTGGGCGAAGTGAAGGCAATAGTGGCGGGGCTTGGGGCTGACGATGAGGATCCTGGCGAGGACGACGTTCTCCGGCGAGGTGGCGACGGACTTGGGGTGCCGGGGTGCCGAGGCGCTAAGCTGCTGCTGTTAGGTGCAGAGAGAGGCAGCCAGGGGACGCAGAGGAGGCCGGGAAGACGGGGAGGTCGAGGCTAGTGGTGCTGCAGCATGGCGGCGCGACGCCCGTACGTCGCAGCGGACGAAGCAGGGAGGCAGAGGAGCGGGAAGGTGCTCAGCGGAGGTCGGCAGCGGCAGCGGTGGCCGGCGGACTTGGAGCTCCGGGCGAGGCGGAGAAGCGGTGGCGCGGGCGCGGTCTACAAGATGGTGCGCGGCCGCGGCATGGTTCTGCGGGATCCATGGCAGCATCGGACGGGATCCGGTGACACAGCTCTGGCTGCTCGATGCAGGGGCGCGGCAGGGAGGCTCGGTCGTCTCCGGCGGCTTGGAGGGGATTGGGCGCTGGGGCTCCTCCCCTAGCTCGAGGCGGACGAGAGGAGAGGGAGATGAGGGGAGGAAGAGCGAGGGGATTGGGCTCCTGCCGCTGCGAGCGCGAGCGTGGGAGGTGGCGGCGGAAGGGAAACGAGGAGGGGTGCGAGGAGAAAGGAGTGCGCGTGGGGATCGGCTAGGGTTACTGGCGCTGCGCTGGGCCTTGGGCCACTGGAGGCTGGGCCTAGGCGGTTGCGGGAGGCCTTAGAGGAGGCCGGCCTGGGTCGGGTCAGAGAGGCCCAGTTGGGTTGGCTCTCCCCTCTCCATCTTATTTTCTTTAACAGAAAACAAGAGAAGAAAAAAAAGAAAGAGGGGGGGGGGGGGGGGGGTTAGGGATCGAAGTTGGACTCACGGATAAATTCCCGGACTCGCAAAAATGAGTTTGAAACCAAGAAAACAGAAACGGCAAGATAGAAAGATACAAATTCAAACTCATTTGAATTTAATTCAAATGGGTTTGAACTAGGACTTGGTTATAGAAGTGTCCAAAAATGTTGAGGTTTTTGGTGGAACTCCGGAAAGTGAAGAAAGAATATATGGCAAGGTTTGAGGAGCAACTCGAAGCAGAAAAGACCTGAGAGTTTTAAATTGCAAGTGTGTTTGCGGTCAATCCAAATAATTGGAATATTTACTATAGCTCTCTAAATATCGAGAGGATATGTTGTAAAGAGAATCACCATGTGCATTCCCTCGGTTTAAATGGATCAAAGATCCATGCCATTTATTTAGCAGAGTTGCAAAAGATTTATAAGATGATGGCATGATGACATGATGCAATGCAAAAAAATAAAAGGGCAGGCACAAAAGAAACACACGGCAAAACCCGGAACATATGGAAGTCTTCTCGAGCATCGGTCTCAGGGCGTCACAACACTCCACCACTACGAGAGGATCTCGTCCCGAGATCTAGGATGGCACCGGAGGGAAACGGAAGAGAAAGAGAAGAGGTAAAACTAAGTTCGAAGTTGAAAAAGTTGAACAACTTGAAAGGAATAATACCACGAAGGTGATCAAAGTTGAAAAACACTCCGTTAGGAACGAGGAACAAGGAAGAACAAATTCGGGCAACACTCCGGTTGAAAAGAGACGCAAGACTAGATAGGATGAAAAGAACTTGAGCAGAGGACACAACACTCCGGTTAAATGGATAAGCAAAAGAAAGAAACATGATCTTGACAAAACAAGATGATGGGTCAAAGAGAGCAACATCACAATGCCTCCGCAAGAAATGAGAGAATGGAAAGGAATGAACGGAGGAGAAAACAACATCTTCTACCTCAAATGAGCTTGAAAAGCATCTTTAGGAGAAGGGTCAAACGGAGTTGTTGGAACACCAACAACGAAATGATAAGCTTGTTGTGGGCTCTTAGAAAACATCCCAAAATTATGAGGTGAAATCCTGCCACAAACAAAAACAATTGCTTGCTTGAGAGCGACGGAGAGATGAAAACATCTTTCATCACGAGAATAGGAGGAAACTTGGATCATCGATAAACACCATAAATAGAAATATTCCTTAGGGAAGGTTTTAGGTGAAATATAACCCAAGATAACTCCAATGAAGCGATTGGTGGCTTTAAAATATCTCATTCTTGACAACATGTGAATCATGAAACACGAGCTCAAATTGCCAAGAATGACATAATACCTGCTCAAAAGATAAGAAAGAAAGAATTGCACTTCAGAATGCAAGATGAAGAATACTTGAACTCCTATGAAAAGAATCTTGATGAGCAGTTCGAGAAGGAATTAGATCTTTGATGAGCCGTCATGTAGAGCCTCCATGAAGAACTCCGGAAAAGAAAAGATGAAACAATTGAAAACCGAGAACTTGATGAGCCTCTGGAATAAGGCGAAATCCGGAACATATGGAAGTCTTCTCGAGCATTGGTCTCGGGGCGTCACAAAGTTCTGGTGGGAAAATCAGGACGAGGAGGATAAACACCACTGGGTGAGTTGGGAGAAAATGACTCTGCCAAAGGAGCAGGGGGGTCTAAGTTTCCGAGATCTCCACTCGTTCAATATGGCTATGCTTTCCCGTCAGATTTGGCGCCTTATCCAAGCTCCTGAATCTCTTTGTGCACGTGTGTTACAAGCAAAGTACTTCCCAGAGGGTGACGTCCTAAATGCTACCAGCCAACCTGGAATGAGCTACGTGTGGAGGAGTTTGCTCCAAGAGGTTGAAGTGATCAAGGCTGAGATGATATGGATAGTGGGATCGGGCGAGCACATAAACATTTGGTCGGACCCCTGGCTGTCCTCTAATGATACGCGAAGGCCGAGAACGCTGCAAGGTGCAAATATTCTGACATAAGTCTCGGAACTTTTGGACCCGGCTACAAATACTTGGGATGTCCAGCTTGTTTGTCAGACGTTTTGCCCGGGAGATGCAGCAACCATTCTGAGCATCCCAATCTACAAGCGTTATGACGACTTTGTGGCTTGGTACTTTGACCTAAAAGGACTGTTCTCTGTCCGTTCGGCCTACAGACTATACGTGGAGCTGCAGGAGAGACAGGGTGCGCATCCAAGGGGATAGAGCTCAGCGGGTACAGAAGAAATGGCAGCGTTCTGGAAGAGGCTATGGTCGATCCGGTGTCCTGGAAGAGTGCATCATTTCATGTGGCGTCTTGCCCATAATAGCCATCCCCTGCTGCGAAATGTGGAGCGTATTGGGGTCGAGCTCGATACAAAATGTGTGATTTGTCACCGCGTCCCTGAAGATGGTGCACACCTTTTCTTGCCCTGCAAGGAGGTGAAAAAAGTCTGGAGAGAGGGGGCTGGAGCAGGTACGTCAACTTCTCCTCACATGCCAAACACCAAAGGATATGCTCCGGGCCATTTTCAATCTCCCGGAGGAGAAGAAGCTGCGGTCCATTTGCACTCTATGGTCGTGATGGTCTGAGAGAAACAAGGCAAACCACAAGCAAACGCAGCGGTCCGGTGAGGCGTTCCAGGCACACATTGGGTATGCAACAACAGAGTGGCAGTAGTTCCTGGGTAAAAGGCCGACTGAGCAGACTAAGCCTAATCCCAAGTGGATGGCGCCCCCCGGCGACTTCATAAAGATAAACTTTGATGCAGCCTTTAACCCTGCAACGGGAGAGGGAGGCTAGGGAGCCATTGTACGGGACACAGAGGGTGGGGTTCTCCTCGTTGCTGCTGGGAAGTTGGCCTATCTAAGTTCAGCGTTACAGGCGGAGTCTGAAGCTCTAATCCAAACCATCAGGCTAGCAGAAGTACATGGAATGGGTCGTGTAGTGTTCAAGACGGACTGCTTGATACTTTAGAAGCCGTGTCTTCCTCCGGCCAGGACCGTTGTAACACCCCGGATGTAACCTACCTTATTTGTATTCCAACTCTTGCCATTTCCGACACTAAGTTATTATATTTCCTCGTTGACGGGTTTTGTCTTCGTGTTGTTTTGTCATTGTCATGCATCTCATATCATGTCATCATGTGCATTGCATTTGCATACATGTTCGTCTCAAGCATCCGAGCATTTTCCCCGTTGTCCGTTTTGTGTTCCAGCGCTCCTATGTCCTCCGGTGTCCCTTTCCACCTCTTTTCGTGTGCCGGTGTGAACGTTTTTGGGTTGGACCGAGACTTGTCATGCGACCTTGGTTTACTACCGGTAGACCGCCTCTCAAGTTTCGTGCCATTTGGACTTCGTTTGATACTCCAACGGTTAACCGAGGGACCGAAAAGGCCTCGTGTGGGTTGCAGCCCAACACCCTTCCATAGTGGCCCAAAACCCACCTAAACCTCCTCCATCACCTAGGCCGTTCGATCACGATCGCGTGGCCGCAAACCGCACCTCATTTGGAGCTTCCTAGCTCCTCCTACCTCTATAAATAGACCCCCCTTTCCAAATTTCGGATCTCTCCCCGAAACCCTAAAAAAATTCCCCTCTCAGCCGGCCGGACGTGTTCGTTTCCGGCCAGACAACGTCCGCTGCTGCCTCCGTCGAACCAGAAGGCGCCACGTCACCTCGGGAGAGCCCCACATCACCGCGCCCGCCAAAGCCCGCCGCGGCCCGTGGCCGGCCCGCCCGCGGCGTGCTCGGGCCAGAGGCGCCCGCGCTCGCCGCCCTTCTCCTCCTGCAGCGCGCCGCCTTCACTGCCATCGACGGCCGCCGAGCTCCGGCAAGCTCCGCCAGTGTCGCGCCAGACGACGGCAGCCGCGTTCCCTGCCGTCCGGCGTCCCTCGCCGCCCCAGCGCCGCCGCCCCGGCGAGATCCTCCCTCCCTCGAATTTTCGGCCGGTCCAAGGCGCTTCGGCCACCTCGTTTTCCACCTCCCGCGACCTCCAACTCCAGTGCCGATGAACCTCGTGATCCGCGCCTGGTTGGATCTGGATCTGAGATTCGAGACTGTTGACCTTTTTTCCCCGAAAACCCTAACTTTTTGCATACTTTGACATGCCATAACTTCATCACCGTGACTCCGATTCATGCGTGTAGCATATCGAAATGTTCGTCTCGATGAGTACTACATTTAATCTCATTGCATCATTTTCATTCGAGCTCATCTTGATGCCCGAAATGCTGTTGGAAGAGGGCTATGTGATGTTAGTTTCAGATCTGTTTCAGCAAATGCACTTTTGTCATTTTTGCCATGATTAGTGTGTGCATGCTATGATTCTGAGCTCTACATGTGTTTTGAAGTATGCCATGCCATTTTCATAGGGGTGTATGCCATGTATTTTTGTGATCTTTGTGGTGACTAGCACAAGCATGCAAAGTAGCTTACTTAATGTTGCTAATTTCAGAGACTTAGAAATATTCAAAGTCCTTGTCCTGTTATTATTTTTTATGTCATATGTTCATGTTGATATTGAGTGATCCATGCCTCTTTTGAGGAGGATCAGTAATAATGTTTTGTAGAGTTTGTTGTGCTCTATCAATCCATGTCTTTGTTTGCAATTATGGAGCACCCAAGCTTAACTCAATCGAGCTCTACTTTTGCTATAATATATTCCTGGCAGATTGTTAACATGTTTAGCAATTTTGCCGAGCTTATTGTTGTTGATTCGTGCATGCTATATTGTTGTTCTTGCCATGTCTAGCTTCTATGCCATGTCTACTTGCTGGGTGTATGCTTAGATTATCATGCAATGCCTTGTGGTGAGTGTATCGAGCTCGTAAACATGCCTACTTGATTTCTGCTTGCCATGCTCCAGTTTTTCACTAAGTCTGAATCTGTTATTGTTATTTGCTATGTTCACATGCTTGCAATTGTATTTTCTGATCCCTTTTGGCTCATGGTCACTAAGGGACTTTTGTTGTATGATTTGAGTGGCTTCATGCCATGCCTTGCTTTGCCATGATATATTCCTGTAGCATGTAGTTATCGTGCTCTAAACATTGCTTCCTGATGATAAAATCCTGACATGTTGATAATTTCACTAAGTCTGAAACCTGTTATCATTTGCACTTTTGCCATGCTTGTTTGAACATGCTATTAAGTGAATTAGCCGTAGCTCAGTGTTCATCTTTTGTAAAGCATCATGAGTGGATCCCTGCCATGTATTTTGTTGCTATGTTTGAGTGCAATAGCTTATTTATCTTGATGCATTTAGATGGCTTCGTGCTGTTTATCGCAGACCGGTGCCATATTTGTTTTGCTTGCCATTTCCAAACCATGCATCCGATTCCGGTGTCACTCTTGGATTCCCAAGTTGAGGCCAGGTTCAATCATTCCTTTCCAAAACATGCATATGCATCACATGTTGCATCCCGCATATCATACCATGTTTGCATCATGTTGTTTGAGCATTGCACGTGGTTGATTGTGTTCCTTTTGCTTGTTGTTCTTGCTTGGGTAGAGCCGGGAGACGAGTATGTGATCGAGTAGCCCATTGAGTACGCTTACGAGGATCAAGTCAACTCTGAGAACTTTGCAGGCAAGATGACCATACCCTCGAAATCACTTCTATCTTTGCTTGCTAGATGCTCGCTCTTTTGCTATGCCTATACTACGCTACCTACCACTTGCTTATCATGCCTCCTATATTGCCATGTCAAACCTCTAACCCACCTTGTCCTAGCAAACCGTTGTTTGGCTATGTTACCGCTTTGCTCAGCCCCTCTTGTAGCGTTGCTAGTTGCAGGTGAAGATTGGAGTTTGTTCCTTGTTGGAACATGTTCTTTGTTGGGATATCACAATATTATCTTGTTTATCTTAATGCACCTATATACTTGGTAAAGGGTGGAAGGCTCGGCCTTATGCCTAGTGTTTTCTTCCAATCTTGCTGGCCTAGTTTCCGTCATATCGGTGTTATGTTCCCGGATTTTGCGTTCCTTACACGGTTGGGTTATAATGGGAACCCCTTGACAGTTCGCCTTGAATAAAACTCCTCCAGCATGGCCCAACATTGGTTTTACCATTCGCCACCTAGCCTCTTTTTCCCTTGGATTTCCGGAGCCTGAGGGTCACCTTTATTTAAACCCCCCCAGGCCAGTGCTCCTCTGAGTGTTGGTCCAAACTAGAGCCCTTTGCAGCGCCCCCTCGGGGAAACTTGTGGTTTGATTTTAGTTGTACGGAGCGCTCATCTGATTGTGCCCTAAGAACAAGATATGTGCAGCTCCTATCGGGATTTGTCGGCACATTCGGGCGGTGTTGCTGGACTTGTTTTACCATTGTCGAGATGTCTTGTAACCAGGATGCCAAGTCTGATCGGATTGTCTTAGGAGAAGGAATATCCTTCGTTGACCGTGAGAGCTTGTGATGGGCTAAGTTGGGACACCCCTGCAGGGTTTTGATCTTTCGTAAGCCGTGCCCGCGGTTATGGGCAGATGGGAATTTGTTAATGTCCGGTTGTAGAAGACTTGAACTTAACTTAATTAAAATGAAACAAATGTGTGTGTTACCGTGATGGTCTCTTCTCGGCGGAGTCCGGGAAGTGAACACGGTGTTGGAGTAATGCTTGATGTAGGTTGTTCTAGGATCACTTCTTGATCATTGTTGTCCGACCATGCCTTTGCCTCCTCTTCTCGCTCTCATTTGCGTATGTTAGCCACCAAATATGCTAGTCGCTTGCTGCAGCTCCACCTCATACCTTTACCTTAGCTATAAGCTTAAATAGTCTTGATCACGAGGGTGTGAGATTGCTGAGTCCCCGTGACTCATAGATTACTTCAAAAACCAGATGCAGGGACCGATGATACCATTCCAGGAGATTCAACTAAGCTCAAGTGGGAGTTCGATGAGGACTCAGGACGATACTACGTGTCTTCCCAGATGATCAGTAGAGGTGCCCAGTTGGGGCGATCAGGGACTATGTTGCATTTGGGGTTTATCTTCATTTTGGTTCCATAGCCGGACCTTGAGTGTATTTGGATGAATGTAATGCTTATTTATGTATTTGTGTGACGTGGCAAGTGTAAGCCAGCTATGTATCCTTTCCCTTTATGTATTACATGGGTTGTTAGCAAAGATTACATCACTTGCGGCATTGCTTTCAATGCGGTTATGCCTCTAAGTCGTGCTTCGACACATGGGAGATATAGCCGCATCGAGGGCGTTACAAGTTGGTAATCAGAGCCTTCCCCGACCTTAGGAGCCCCCTGCTTGATCGAATCGTCGGCGTTGTTGAGTCTAGAAAAATGTTTTGAGTCATTTAGGATTATATATATCGGAGAGTAGGACTTCTTTTTACTCCTCAGTCCCTTCGTCGCTCTGGTGAGGCATCCTGACGTAGAGTTTTGACTCTTCTCTTCTCAAATTTCACTAAAAAAATTTAGGATCACGCGGGTATCTTGGAATCATTCTGATGGTTTTGTGATGAGAACATTGTTCTTGGTCCCTCCTGACATTTAGGGGTTGTGGCAGTGTCCTGGGGAGTTGAGCTCTGAGGTGTTGTCGTCACAATTTTATCGTTGAGATTCTGGAATACCTGAGTTTCGCCGACATCGAAAATCTCTTTTATGCAGTTGTTGGTGAGATAACCTCGACGCCAATCAGTACTGGGGCAGGAGTTTGGGAGTATTGCCTTAACTCGTATAACGGATGCTTTTCGAAGGTTGAGGTAAATGATTTCTGAAGGTTTCTTGGTTATGTGTTGAAGGATGGATACAGCTGGATGTAGGATTTGCTAGCTTTGGGTGAGATATTATGCTTCCCCTTTATCCCCAACACCTGATTGCATAACCGGGAGAATTTCGGGAGTTTCATAGGTGGGAATTCATGTAGCTCTAGTAATTCTTCCGTGGATATTTGGTTTGTGATTGGGTAATCCTCACCAAGTATTTGTTCATGTCCGTACCTTGTTGTTTTATTCTTCTACCTCTATCTAAGTGGCTTCTCAATTTATGAAAATGTGACCATTTCAAGTGGAATGCATTCGTTCATTTTGTTCGGATGTGAAGAGTAGATGTTGCAATTTCGTTCCATTTGATTCAGCTTGAATATATGTCTGTCAACATGCTAACGGATGTCACCCTCTCCAGGATGGCTCCTCCAATGCGTACGACTCCGAATCCTGATCCGCCACCACCACCTCCACCTCCGGAGGCATGACAAGCTGTGATGGCCGCTACCAATGCAAACACGCAGCTGATCATGCAAATTCTGCAAGAGCACAACCAAGGGAATCATGGCCATGGCAACAATCAGAATCAGTTTGCTACACTCAACCAGTTCCTTGCTAACCAGCCAAAGACCTTCAGCAACTGTGTCGAGGCAACAGACGCTGATGATTGGCTCGTGGATATCTGCAAGCATTTCGAGTGTAGCAATGTCAGGCCTGAGGACTTTGTCAAGTTTGCTTCTTTCCAACTCAAAGACCAAGCTACAGAATGGTTTTAGCAGTACAAAGATTCCAGAGGAGGCCGTGTGATTACCTGGGATGAATTCCGTCAAGACTTCAAAGCTCACCACATTCCTCAGAGTGTTGTTGAGAGCAAGCGTGAGGAATTCCGCAACCTGAAGCAAGGCAGTCTGTCTGTTTACCAGTATAACATCATGTTCCAGAAGCTCGCTCGTTTTGCCAAGCAGGACGTTCCCGACGAGAAGAGCATGATTTATTAGTTCAGATGTGGCCTCAGAGAAGATCTTCAACTAGCTCGCGTGCTCTTTGAGCCGAAGAAGTACGATGAGTTTTACAACATGGCACTGAAACAAGAGGCTGCTCAGCTCAAGTGCGATGCTTCCAAGAAGCGAGTCAGAGATGCTACTCCTTCTTCCTCAACTCAAGTGGCAACTAAGCAGCAGAAGTATTGGTTGCCTCCTCCTCCTCCGTTCCGTCAGCCTTACCAGCAGAAGAGCAAAGGTGGCAATGGATCTTCCCACCCACCCAACCCAGGCTTTCAGAACAAGACTTCGTCTCATGCTCCAAGATCAAGTGCTCAGTATCACCGTCCGCTCTCGGAGGTCACGTGCAACAAGTGTCAGCAGAAGGGTCACTATGCCAACAAATGCTTCAATCAGAGGCGTCTTCCTCCTCCTCCCCCTGTGAGATCTGCCAGTACCGCAGTAGTCAAGCATAATCCCAAGCACGCCAAGGTCAACATGATGAACGCAGCTCAGGCAGAGGACTCGTCAGATGTCATAATGGGTAACCTTCCTATTAACAATATTCCTGCAAAAGTTCTTTTTGACTCTAGTGCATCGCATTCCTTCATGTCATTCCCTTTTGCATCGGAGCACAACTTTGGCACTAAGGCATTACCTAAAGCATTGCAAGTTGTTTCTCCGGCTAAGCGTCTTAGTTCTAGCATGATGGTTCCGGATATTTCTATCTTGATGGGCGACTTCAAGTTTCTGGCTTCTCCTATGGTCCTTGGTAACTTGGATATTGATCTTATTCTCGGAATGGACTAGCTTTCTAAGCACAAGGCTCAGCTTGATTGTGCTGCCAAGCAGATTCAATTAACACATTCGTCTGAGGATGTAATCGTCTTTGCCGCTCGTGATAATACAATCCGACTATTTTCTCTCAATGAGAAGGGCGAGCTGGATGCCATCTCGCAAATTCCAGTCGTTTGCGAATATCAAGACGTCTTTCTAGAAGAGCTTCCAGGAATGCCTCCGCACCGGCCAGTTGAATTCGTCATCGATCTTGAGCCTGGCACGGAACCTGTTTGCAAACGTCCTTACAAGCTTGGACCTGAAGAGTTGAAGGAGTTGAAGAAACAACTCGATATTCAAGAGCGAATGAGTCTCATCCGACCTAGTTCTTCTCCATGGGATTGTGGAGTTCTTTTTGTGAAGAAGAAGGATGGAACGGACTGACTCTGTGTCGACTACCGTCCATTGAACAAGAAGACTATAAAGAACAAGTACCCACTTCCCAACATCAATGAGCTTTTCGAACAACTCAAAGGTGCTCAAGTATTCTCCAAGCTTGATCTCCGTATGGGCTATCACCAGATTCGCATTCGTGAACAAGATATTCCCAAGACAGCTTTCAGAACAAGCTATGGTTCATATGAATACACTGTCATGTCTTTCGGCCTCGTCAACGCTCTGCCAACATTCTCTTGCATGATGAATTTCATCTTCAACGCCTACACAAATGACTTCGTCTTGGTCTACCTCGATGACATTTTGGTCTTTTCCAAGAATAAGGAGGATCATGCCAAGCACTTGCGTTTGGTGCTGGATAAACTCAGAGAACATCAGTTCTATGCGAAGTTTTCAAAGTGCGAGTTTTGGCTCGATGAGGTTCTCTACCTTGGGCATATTATCTCTGCCAAGGGCATAGCGGTTAATCCTGAGAAGGTGTCTGCAATTGTGAATTGGGAACCACCTCAGAATGTGAAGCAACTCTGTAGCTTCCTTGGGCTCGCAAGCTATTGTCGAAGGTTCATCGAGAACTTCTCGAAGATCGCGAAGCCTCTTTCCAACCTTCTCCAGAAGCATGTGAAGTACGTCTGGTCTCCTGAATGTGACATCGCTTTCAACACCCTGAAAGAGAAGTTAGTCACTGGTCCAGTTCTGACTCCTCCTTATGAATCCAAACCATTTGAGGTCTTCTGTGATGCTTCCCTTCAAGGTCTTGGTGCAGTGTTGATGCAAGAGAAGAAAGTTGTGTCCTATACCTCTCGCCAGTTGAAGCCCAATGAAAAGAACTACCCCACTCATGACCTCGAGTTGGCAGCAGTTGTCCATGCTCTTTTAACTTGGAGACATCTCTTATTGGGAAGAAAAGTGGACATCTTCACTGATCATAAGAGTCTCAAGTACATCTTCACTCAGCCAAACCTCAACCTCAGGCAGACTCGTTGGGTCGAAATGATTCAAGAGTATAATCCGAGTATTGAATATACTCCGAGCAAGGCCAATGTTATTGCTGACGCATTGAGCAGGAAGGCTTACCGCAACAGTTTGATTCTCAAGCCTTACCAACCCGAGCTTTATGAAGCTTTCCGCAAACTCAACCTTGAAGTTGTCCCTCAAGGTTTCCTCGCCAAACTTCAAGTCTCTCCTACTTTGGAAGATCAGATTCGCGAGGCTCAACTTCTTGATGCTATGGTGAAGAAGGTGAAGATTGGGATTGCCAAGAGTCAACCCAAGTACAAGTGCTATCGTCCTGATGACAAGGATACTCTATTCTTCGAGGATCGCATTGTTGTTCCTAAAGGTGACCTTCGCAAAGTCATTATGAACGAGGCTCACAATTCACTCCTCTCTATTCACCCTGGAAGTACAAAGATGTACCAGGACCTCAAGCAGTCGTATTGGTGGACTCGTATGAAGCGCGAGATTGCTCAGTTCGTGAACGAATATGATGTATGCAGAAGAGTGAAAGCAGAACACCAACGACCAGCTGGTCTCCTCCAACCTCTTGCCATCCTAGAATGGAAGTTTGACCATATTGAGATGGACTTCGTGACTGGTTTTCCAAAGTCCAAGCGTGGCAATGATGCTATCTTCATTGTCATCGACAAGCTCACTAAAGTGGCTCATTTCCTTCCTATCAAAGAATCTATCACAACAGCTCAGTTGGCAGAGCTATATACCTCCAGGATTGTCTCTCTGCACGGCATTCCGTAGTTGATATCTTCAGATCGTGGCAGCATCTTTACCTCCAAGTTTTGGGGTTCTTTTCAGAAGGCCATGGGCACCAACATTCGCTTCAGCACAGCTTTTCATCCTCAAACTAGTGGCCAAGTCGAGCGAGTAAATCAAATTCTTGAAGATATGCTCAGGGCTTGTGTCATCTCTTTTGGTATGAAGTGGGAAGATTGTCTTCCATATGCCGAGTTCTCCTACAACAACAACTTTCAAGCGAGTTTGGGCAAGGCCCCATTCGAGATTCTCTATGGCAGGAAGTGTCGTACTCCTCTTAACTGGTCAAAGACTTGTGAACACCAACTTCTTGGCAATGACTTGATCACAGAGGCAGAAGAAATGTGCAAAGTCATTCGTGATAGTCTCAAAGCCGCGCAATCGAGCCAGAAGAGTTACTATGATAGCAAGCATCGTGACTTGGCTTTCGAGATCGAAGACCATGTCTACCTCCGCGTCTCTCCAATGAAAGGTACTCGTCGCTTCGGTATCAAAGGGAAGCTTGCCCCTAGATACGTGGGTCCTTTCAAGATCATCAGCAAAAGAGGCGATCTCGCCTATCAACTTGAGCTTCCTCCCAACTTTGCAAATGTGCACGACATGTTTCATGTCTCTCAACTCCGCAAGTGTTTCAAGACTCCTGACTGCACCGTCGACTTCGAAGACATTAATCTCCAAGAAGACCTGTCTTATCGTGAGCACCTCGTTGCTATTCTTGAAGAAGCTGAGCGCAAGACTTGCAACAAGTCTATCAAATTCCTGAAAGTCAAGTGGTCACATCATTCCGACCGTGAAGCCACCTGGGAACGCGAGGATCACCTCCATTCTGAGTACCTGGAGTTTTTATCCAGTCCTAGATCTCGGTACGAGATCCTTTCGTAGTGGTGGAGTGTTGTAACACCCCGGATGTAACCTACCTTATTTGTATTCCAACTCTTGCCGTTTCCGGCACTAAGTTATTATATTTCCTTGTTGCCGGGTTTTGTCTTCATGTTGTTTTGTCGTTGTCATGCATCTCATATCATGTCATCATGTGCATTGCATTTGCATACATGTTCGTCTCATTCATCCGAGCATTTTCCCCGTTGTCCGTTTTGCATTCCGGCGCTCCTATGTCCTCCGGTGTCCCTTTCTACCTCTTTTCGTGTGCGGGTGTTAAACGTTTTCGGGTTGGACCAAGACTTGTCATGCGGCCTCGGTTTACTACCGGTAGACCGCCTGTCAAGTTTCGTGCCATTTGGACTTTGTTTGATACTCCAACGGTTAACCGAGGGACCGAAAAGGCCTCGTGTGGGTTGTAGCCCAACACCCTTCCATAGTGGCCCAAAACCCACCTAAACCTCCTCCATCACCTAGGTCGTTCGATCATGATCACGTGGCCGCAAACCGCACCTCATTTGGAGCTTCCTAGCTCCTCCTACCTCTATAAATAGACCCCTCTTTCCAAATTTCGGATCTCTCACCGAAACCCTAAAAAAATCCCCTCCCAGCTAGCCGGACGTGTCCGTTTCCGGCCGGACAACGTCCGCCGCCGCCTCCGTCGAACCAGAAGGCGGCACGTTGCCTGGGGAGAGCCCCACATCGTCGCGCCCGCCGAAGCCCATCGCGGCCCGTGGCCGGCCCGCCCGCGCCGCGCACGGGCCAGAGGCGCCCGCGCCCGCCGCCCTTCTCCTCCTGCAGCGTGCCGCCTTCGCCGCCATCGATGGCCGCCGAGCTTCGGCGAGCTCCGCCAGTGCTGCGCCCGACGACGGTAGCCGTGTTCCCCGCCGTCTGGCGTCCCTCGCCGCCCCAGCGCCACACCCCGGCAAGATCCTTCCTCCCTCGAAGCTCCAGCCGGTCCAAGGCGCTCCGGCCACCTTGTTTTCCATCTCTGGCACCGACGAACCTCGTGATCCACGCGCCTGGCTGGATCTGGATCTGAGATTCGAGACGGTTGACCTTTTTTCCCTGAAAACCCTAACTTTTTGCATACTTTGACATGCCATAACTTCATCATCGTGACTCCGATTCATGCATGTAGCATATCGAAATATTCGTCTCGACGAGTACTACATTTAATCTCATTGCATCATTTTCATTTGATCTCATCTTGATGCCCGAAATGCTGTTGGAAGAGGGCTATGTGATGTTAGTTTCAGATCTGTTTCGGCAAATGCACTTTTGTCATTTTTGCCATGATTAATGTGTGCATGCTATGATCCTGAGCTCTATATGTGTTTTGAAGTATGCCATGCCATCTTTACAGGGGTGTATGCCATGTATTTTTGTGATCTTTGTGGTGACTATCACAAAGATGCAAAGCAGCTTACTTAATGTTGCTGATTTCAGGGACTTAGAAATATTCCAAGTCCTTGTCCTGTTATTATTTTTTATGCCATATGTTCATGTTGATATTGAGTGATCCATGCCTCTTTTGAGGAGGATCAGTAAGGATGTTTTGTAGAGTTTGTTGTGCTATATCCATCCATGTCTTTGTTTGCAATTATGGAGCACCCAAGCTTGACTCAATCGAGCTCTACTTTTGCTATAAAATGTTCCTGTCAGATTGTTAACATGTTTAGCAATTTTGCCGAGCTGATTGTTGTTGATCCGTGCATGCTATATTGTCGTTCTTGCCATGTCTAGATTCTATGCCATGTCTACTTGCTGGGTGTATGCTTAGATTATCATGCAATGCCTTGTGGTGAGTGCATCGAGCTCGTAAACATGCCTACTTGATTTCTGTTTATCGTTATTTGCTATGTTCACATGCTTGCAATTGTATTTTCTTATCCCTTTTGGCTCATGGTCACTAAGGGACTTTTGTTGTATGCTTTGAGTAGCTTCATGCCATGCCTTGTTTTGCCATAAATTCCTGACATGTTGATAATTTCACTAAGTCTGAAACCTGTTATCATTTGCACTTTTGCCATGCTTGTTTGAACATGCTATTGAGTGAATTATCCGTAGCTCAGTGTTCATCTTTTGTCAAGCATCATGAGTGGATCCCTGCCATGTATTTTGTTGCTATGTTTGAGTGCAGTAGCTTATTTATCTTGATGCATTTAGATGGCTTCGTCCTGTTTATCACAGACCGGTGCCATATTTGTTTTGCTTGCCATTTCCAAACCGTGCATCCGATTCCGGTGATCTTTATATCGATTTCAACCGAAATCAACTCCTATTTCCAGTGGCACTCTTAGATTTCCAAGTTGAGGCCAGGTTCAATCATTCCTTTCCAAAACATGCATATGCATCACATGTTGCATCCTGCATATCATACCATGTTTGCATCATGTTGTTTGAGCATTGCACGTGGTTGATTGTGTTCCTTTTGCTTATTGTTCTTGCTTGGGTAGAGCTGAGAGACGAGTACGTGATCGAGTAGACCGTTGAGTACGCTTACGAGGATCAAGTCAACTCTGAGAACTTTGCAGGCAAGATGACCATACCCTCGAAATCACTTCTATCTTTGCTTGCTAGATGCTCGCTCTTTTGCTATGCCTATACTACGCTACCTACCACTTTCTTATCATGCCTCCTATATTGCCATGTCAAACCTCTAACCCACCTTGTCCTAGCAAACCGTTGTTTGGCTATGTTACCGCTTTGCTCAGCCCCTCTTATAGCGTTGCTAGTTGTAGGTGAAGATTGGAGTTTGTTCCTTGTTGGAACATGTTCTTTGTTGGGGTATCACAATATTATCTTGTTTATCTTAATGCACCTATATACTTGGTAAAGGGTGGAAGGCTCGGCCTTATGCCTAGTGTTTTGTTCCACTCTTGCCGGCCTAGTTTCCGTCATATCGGTGTTATGTTCCCAGATTTTGCGTTCGTTACATGGTTGGGTTATAATGGGAACCCCTTTGACAGTTCGCCTTGAATAAAACTCCTCCAGCATGGCCCAACATTGGTTTTACCATTCACCACCTAGCCTCTTTTTCCCTTGGATTTCTGGAGCCCGAGGGTCATTTTTATTTAACCCCCCCCCCCCCCCCCAGGCCAGTGCTCCTCTGAGTGTTGGTCCAAACTAGAGCCCTTTGCAGCGCCCCCTCGGGGAAACTCGAGGTTTGGTTTTAGTTGTACGGAGCGCTCATCTGAGTGTGCCCTGAGAACGAGATATGTGCAGCTCCTATCGGGATTTGTCGGCACATTCGGGCGGTGTTGCTGGACTTGTTTTACCATTGTTGATATGTCTTGTAACCGGGATGCCGAGTCTGATCGGATTGTCGTGGGAGAAGGAATATCCTTCGTTGATCATGAGAGCTTCTGATGGGCTAAGTTGGGACACCCCTGCAGGGTTTTGATCTTTCGAAAGCCGCGCCCGCGGTTATGGGCAGATGGGAATTTGTTAATGTCCGGTTGTAGAAGACTTGAACTTAACTTAATTAAAATGAAACAAATGTGTGTGTTACCGTGATGGTCTCTTCTCGGCGGAGTCCGGGAAGTGAACACGGTGTTGGAGTAATGCTTGACGTAGGTTATTCTAGAATCACTTCTCTTGATCATAGTTATTCGACCGTGCCTTTGCCTCCTCTTCTCGCTCTCATTTGTGTATGTTAGCCACCAAATATGCTAGTCGCTTACTGCAGCTCCACCTCATACCTTTACCTTACCTATAAGCTTAAATATTCTTGATCGCGAGGGTGTGAGATTGCTGAGTCCCCGTGACTCACAGATTACTTCAAAAACCAGATGCAGGGACTGATGATACCATTTCGGGAGATTCAACTAAGCTCAAGTGGGAGTTCGATGAGGACTCAGGACGATACTACGTGTCTTTCCCAGATGATCAGTAGAGGTGCCCAGTTGGGGCGATCGGGGACTATGTTGCATTTGGGGTTTATCTTCATTTTGGTTCCGTAGCCGGACCTTGAGTGTATTTGGATGAATGTAATGCTTATTTATGTATTTGTGTGACGTGGCGAGTGTAAGCCAACTATGTATCCTTTCCCTTTATGTATTACATGGGTTGTTAGCAAAGATTACCTCACTTGCGACATTGCTGTGCGATTATGCCTCTAAGTCGTATCGAGGGCGTTACAACCGTGGACCGCTGGAGGTTCTTTTCCGTGAAGCAAAGTTTCTGTTACAGCTAGGTTTCATACAATACCAAGTTTTGCATTGCCCCCGGTTATGTAATAAGCCAGCTCATATGTTGGCGGCTTATGGGTCGAGTAGTGATCCGAATAGCCTATGACAGTGGCTGTCGGACTTCCCTGACGATGTAATCCGTGCAGTGACCGCCAACATGGTTGGTCCCCCGTAATTGGAATGCAAGGTGTTCCAGATAAAGAACAAGCAGAACTGCATGCATTCAACAAGCGGCTAGCTAGCGCTACTTTCTTGGTAATTAACAACCAACGAGCGGCTAGGTAGCGCAGTAAAAGGAGCTGCCGCCACCCTCTATGGCGGTAGGGCCCACCTAGCCTTTCCATTCCGTTGTGAATCGATGCAGAGATGAAAAATCTGTTACACGGAAGCTGCCACCGTAGGCTGTGGCGGCAGGTGCCACATGTCGGCTGCTGGACCTGCCACCACAACGTACGTGGTCTGTTTTGTCAATACAGTTCAGATGTGGTCTTTTTTGGCAATTCGAAAGCATAATTGGTCTTATATGACAAAAATTTGAGGGAAAATGGATGTGCATGCCTATGGCTATGGGAGTGTGCTGGTGGCTTCGCCATGGCCGGAATGCATGGTGGCGTGGCTCGCAGCATGTACACGAGCGAAGAGCAGCAACCGACAGATCAAGGAGGGATGTTCCACTAGTAACATCAATGAGAAGATCTCTCACTTATGGTTTGTAGACGATAGTCTGTTATTCTTCAAGGCTGCGGGGGACCAAGCAGCTGTGGTCAAGGAAATTTTGTAGCGGTATGCTCTTAGTACGGGGCAGCTTATTAACCCGACCAAGTGTAGCATCTTGTTTGGAGATTCTTGTCCAAATGAAAGGAAAAATGAGGTCAGAGTTGTGTTGGATATTACTCAGGACCGTTTTGAGGGGAAATATTTGGGCTTGCCGGTCCCGGAAGGGCGGATGAATAAGGCTAAATTTTAGACCTTACAAGCCAAACTATGTAAAAAAAGTTGGTGGATTGGGGCGAGCGATGGATGTCTTGTGTGGCGAAAGAGGTTCTTATTAAATCAATTGCTATCCATTCCAACGTATGTTATGAGTGTCTTCAAGTTACCCTTTTCGGTATGTGATGATTTAAATCGATTGATCCGTGGCTATTGGTGGGTCGTAGAGAAGGGGGAATACAAGACTCACTGGATTGCATGGGATTAAATGTTACTCCCACAGAATCAAGGAGGATTGGGTTTTCGTGATACGCGTCTGTTTAACCAGGCTTTGCTGGCTAGGAAAGATTGGAGACTGATTGATAGACTGGACAGTCTGTGTGCAAGGCTTATGAAAGCAAAGTATTACCGGCGGGGGAGAGCTTATTGATACGGTTTTAACTGGTGCAGCGTCCCCGGTTTGGCGTGCCATCGAATATGGCCTTGAATTATTAAAGAAAGGGATAATATGGAGAATAGGAGATGGAGAAAGTGTTCGTGTTTGGAGGGACCCATGGCTGCCTAGAGGTGTTTCAAGACGTCCACTCTCTAAGAAAGGTGTGTGCAGATTTACGAGAATGGCACAATTCTTGTTACCGGATGGGTCATGGGATGAGGAAAGAGTAAGCCAACATTTTATACCAGTGGATGTGGATGTTATTCTCGGTCTACGACCATCTCACCAGTTGGAGAAAGACTTCATAGCATGGCATCCTACAAAGGACGGAGTGTGCACTGTTCGGAGTGCCTATCATCTTGCAGTCGAAGAGTACTTGAGAGAGCCGGTCTACCAGTACACGGCCAAAGGGTGATATAGGCCAATCTTAAATATGTTCTGGAATATGGCGGTACCACAAAATATGAAAATTTGTGCCTGGAAAATGCTGAAAGAAGGGCTGCCAACACGACAACTAAAGAAGATCCCACACCTAAAAACGAATGATGTGTGTGTCTGTTGTGGTACACAAGCCTAAGATGCTTTCCATGCGGTTATTGTATGCCCTCAACCGCAGGCGGTATGGGAAGCCATGAGAGAGGAATGGGAGCTACCGGAACGAGAAGATGTAATAAATAGCGGCCCAGGATGGTTGCTAGACCTCCTAGCACGTATTAATGAAAGGGAAAGGAGGAATGTCATCATGATTATATGGAGAAACTGGCAACTAAGGAATGACCAATTTCATGGCAAACTAGTTCCACCAGTACAGGCAACGAAGAGCTTCCTATCAAGCTACATGGGCTCATTAAATCAGATAAAGAGCATGGATGGTCGCGATCCTGTAAAGGGAAAGGGCATTGCTAATGCGAACCTTGATCAACATGTAAATGCAATACGGGATGCTAGTACCCCTGTCCCATGGCCTCCACCTATTGAGGGGAGTCTAGCAATTACAGTAGATGGCACATTTGGTGAATTAGAAAAGGATGCAGGAACATGCGTGGTTGTCCGGGACTCAGTTGGGGATCTTGTTCTTGCGTCCTGTAAATACATGCCAAGATGTGATGGCCCCCTTGAAGGTGTGCTCTATTCACGCAAGTATGCTGCAGGTCCGTTTATCATCCAAACAGACGTTCCAATGTGATAAAATTGTTGAAGGATACAAAGCTGGATAGATCTCGGCTAGGCCATCTCGTACAAGAGTTGAAATACTTGGTCTTTGAACAGCGGGAGCTGATTCTCATGAAGGTTGATAGAAGTCAGAATTGGGTTGCAAATTTCCTAGCTAAATTTTCGCACTCGGAGCATATAACCGACTTGTGGTTACAGGATGCCCCAAGAATCTCCTAAGCCTTTTGGCTATGGATTGTAAACCTATTCATTAATCAATAAAACTCCCAATCTTTACGCAAAAAAAAAAAAAAAACGAGGAGCTCCTAGGACTCCACATAGCACTATGTGGCTACAAGGTTGCACTAGTCGTGCAAATATTTTATTTCACAAACTAGCAGAGATGGTTTAGGGGGACTGGTTCAAATGTTTGATGGTCGACTTAGTGTGATCTGGGGCTTATCTAAGCATTTTATTTGAAACTCAGCTAATCTCGATTAGTGCATTAGACAACACTGCCCACTTCTAAAAAAATTTGTCAAGTGGGGTCTACGAAAATACCCCTTTCAAATTAACGTAGAGTGCCCCGCATTTTTTTTAAACGTAGAGTGATCTAGAAATATAACCAGCCTGCACAGCCCGAGATGAAAGCGTCAACGATTCAGCAGGTACAACATTATTCTTGATGCCTCACAAGCCCAGATGGTTATAGCAGAGCTGGAAAGCAGGGGATGCTAGACTACGATCCACCCCGACGAGCTTCCTTTGTATAGCAGTACTCTATCCTAGGGGATGCATGCAACTAGTAGAGCACCATATATACAACCTACCTAGTCTATTTGATTTATTTATCGCCATCACAATAGCTCTCCTACTTTGCGTACGTATATATATAAGCAGTGACGAGCGTGAATTGAGGGATTGCTTAGTTGCTATAGGGGAGAGTTTCAGGTGATACGGAGCCTTAGATGCTCCCATGATACGAGCTCTAGGAGTCGTTGGATCTGAGATCCAACGGCTCCCGGAAGGCTTTCGACATTTTGTGAAAAAGACCTTTTAAAGTCTAAAAATTGCAAACAAGTACGACAATCTTTCAGAACCTATTAGGAGCCGTTGGATCTGAGATCCAACGGACCAGAAGCTCGTATCATGGGAGCATCTAAGGCATGGCATCACATATTTTCCGTTGCTATAGTACTACTTTTTCCGTTGTACGTTATGTGAGCCAACATGCTTTGTTTTGAAATAAGGAAATAAAGTATTTGTGATCCACCTGCACTCTCTGCATGGAGAGATCGCAATCAATAAATCTACCTTGAAACCAAGTACTATTGTAGTTGGCAGAACCATCGTTTTTTACATAACAATGGGAGAAAGGTGGCCGTCCTTGACGAGATGAGGGTGTCAGCAACTCAGCATAGCCGAGGGCCCCCATGTGATGTAAAATGAAGGACCTGGTAGAAAGTGTGTTTTATCTCTAATAACTAGTACTCCTTCTGTAAACTAAAATATAAGGGCATTTAAAGCAACTTCAACGGGCCGATTCAAATGGACAGCGTTTTTGTCCACTTTTTGTCTGTTTGGATCGGCCGCCCGCCCGCCGTCCGTCCTTTTTTAGTTTTGGGTCGGCAGTGCACCCAACGGGCCGACCCATTTCATGACTGCGCGCGTTTTAGATCATGTCGTCGCTCTGGTTTTGGCGCTCCAGCGCGCGGGAAAGGTTCGCGCGCGCCGCTGCCGGCGCTCGTTATAAAGAAGGCGCTCCCTCCACACTCTGTCTGCCGCCCACTCTCGCCGCCTGGGCGCTTCGGATTTTTGCGGAGTCCGCGAGCGCCGCTCCGGCGCCTTCTCCTCCAAGATCTGGTTTTGCAAGAAACGTCTCATCCTCGGCACCATCGACACCGCAGAGGAGGCGGCCCACGCGCACGACGCGGCGGCATGGCGCCTCCTGAGGCCTCGTCGGGATATGAATTTTCCCAACGTGTCGAGCCAACGGGCGCAGGATCTGGCGCCTCTCCCGCGGCTTTTCACCGACGAGGATCGTCGTGTCCACCGGAGGCGGCAGCATCGCCTAGCCATCGCGGAGAAGGACGTGGAAGCCTTGGTGGTGTGGCGTGGAGGCTTCCCGCAGGACATCGTCGACGAGCGCCAGTTCTACAAGCAAAGGAGGTTGGAGAGGGACACGAGGAGGAGGGAGCGAGCTGCCTATCAGGAGGACAAGCATTCGCGGAAGCAGGCAACTCAATTGAAACTGGAGCTACGAGAAACGACGGGTTGGGACTTTGAAGACGAGGCGTATGCTGACGCCTACATTCAGACGTCGGAGGAGGACATTACCGAGTCGGAGTCAGAAAGCGACGAGTAGTGGTCTTTTCTTTTATCTGTGTACGCTAGAACTATCTATGTATCCATTTTTATCTGAAAAAATGGCCGGCGGCATCGGTGACGTAGCAGGCGGGCGAGGGTGTGAATCTAGTGTGCCACCGACCAGCGGGCCCGGTGAGGAAAGAGGTTGAGCGCGCGCGGGTCCGTCTTGTGTCCGCGCCGACACAAATCAGCCTAAAAAATGGGTCGGAAATGGGTCGGCGGGCGGACGAAAGCGGACGCGCGTCCGTTTGGGTTGGCGCGTTGGGCCGGCCCTTTTGTCCGCGCCGACCCAAACGGACGGCCGCGGACGAAGTGGGTCGCCCCATTGGAGTTGCTCTTAGATCACTACTTTAGTACTCTAAGCACTCTTATATTAATTTACAGAGAGAGTAATAATGTAAGTGCAATGAACAAGATCTCAACTAGTTCACGGAAATTTACATTTGGGCGCAATGCAAGCACCCAAATACAATGCACACAAACATATGTCGCACAAAGCACAAACCCTTCTCATGCTCTTTTTGCTCTATCGGATCCTGTTGGGGATATAATTATGTACGTAAGCCGGCCAGGAAGGGCCGGGTTACGCAAAGAGAAGCCCATCTGAAGCACAAGACCAAGATGTGAAGATGGCGGTTCAGTAAAGGGTCTAAAGGCCCACAGACGATTTAGGGCCCATGGTGATAAGCCACCATGAGGGCGCAACTTGTATTGTAAGGTAAAAATAACTAGTCACCGAGCCGGACACTGTTTATGAGCCGGTCGGGACTCTGTAAGCCGTAGGGCGTCAACCCGTGTATATAAGGGGACGACCCGCTGGCGGCTTGGGGACAAGAAACAAGAGATCGAGAATCGGGCATAGCGTATCTCGCTCCCTGGTCATCGAAACCTCAAGCAATTCCAACCCAACTAGACGTAGGCCTTCCTTCACCGTAAGGGGCTGGACTAGTATAAACCTCACGTGTCTTTTGTCCCGATTAACCCCTTTAAGCTTCCTAGTTGCGATGGCTCCACGATCAAGTCCTTGCAAGAGGACATCTTCCGTGACAATTCCACGACAGTTGGCGCCCACCGTGGGGCCAGCGCACGGTGGATTCGAGTTCTTGAAGGGCAGCTTCGAAGGGCTCAAGGGATACGCAGTTGGCCGGATGACCAAGAGTCATCGCAGCAAGATCTACATCGACGACGAAGGCTGGGGCCCCGACGCCGGTTCAATTGAGTACGGTTACCGGGTCCCCTTTGGCGGAATTCATGTCTTCATCGACCGAATTGGTGAGCCGGGCCCTGAGCCGGACAGCTGCACCGACCTCGTCGAGACGGCTCAGCGTGCGAAACCCGCCCGAGCTCAACCCGTCGTGAAGCGTGCCTTTGTGGGTTGCATCCATGGAGGTGAACTTCCTGAAGGATCTGAAGGTGATGGTGAGCCGGCTGTCTTCTCTGACGAAGATTCATCCGCCGGCTCAACAGATTCGCGGTATCAAGTTCAAGATGGCATGCTTGGGGGCTGTTCCGATGGCAGCACTATTCCGGACCTCTCAGAGTCGCCAAACCGGGCAGGAGTCTTCATGGTTGGTACTCAACCCGGCCAAAATTCTACGGCTTCAGCGGCGATAACGTCCGGGTTAGGAGCAGTCGGGGCAGGAGGCCCCGTGCGCTCACCGGCTCAGGTGCTGATGGATCTCATGGATAAACTTACGGCTTTGTTAACTGTTACAGTCATCCCTGTGAACCAATCTGAGCATGAGGCTGAGGTGGCACAGGTACGCGACGAGATCGCCCAGGTCAAAGAAACCTTAGCAGCTGAGGACGCTAGATTAGCAGCAGAGCGGGCGGCTTTGGACGTACGGGCGCAGCAACTTCAGGCAGAGGCCTTGCAGCTCACGTTGAGCCTGAACGCATCTAATGAGGTAATGAGGAGGAGACATCAGAAAACTCAGTCCCGTTTACCCCAGAATTATGATCCTCGGAATCTCTTTGCTACACCCGGGGCCGGCCCAAGTAACCCGCCAGGTGCGAATCAGCTTATTACATCCGGAGCGGGAGGTCCAGTCCGGCCTCAGGGGATGGCACCGCCTCATGGCAATATGGCACCGCCCAATTACGTACCAATACCGCAGGGTCACTTCTCCAACCCCATGGAGAACTTAATCGCAGCATCAGCACGTTTGGCGGCTCTCCCGGTAGATGGGGATGATCCGACAATGGTGGAAACCCGGAAGATCAGAGAACTTGTCCAAACAGCCCTGGCTCAGCAAGAAACCTACTCCTACAACCGGGATAGGATTCACTCGAATCCTCCGCCCTGGTTAGCTCCGCCTCGTCAAAATCGGAGCCCGAGTTACAGTAGACACATGGAGTCAGAGGACTTGTCAAGTAACGCTCAGCGCCGGAACCAGCCTGGCGAGTATAACCCGGTTCAGGATCGGATACGTCAGGAGGACGAGCGGGCGGCTCAGCTGGTGGCTCAACTACCAGCCCAACAGAACTCACCGGCTTACCCGATGACTTCCGTTGAAGCGGGAGTTGCTACTAGAACCGGAGGAGTTCCTTGTCTGGTACCGGCTCTACGTAATGTACGTCTGCCCAAGGATTTCAAGGGGCCTCGGAAGGTGCCGAATTATACGGCCGACTTACAGCCTAGGGCATGGATTGAAAGTTATGAGATGGCTATGGAGCTGCTAGAGGTTAGTGATGAGGCAATGGCTAAATATTTCACCATGATGCTGGACGGAACGGCCCGTTCTTGGTTAAAGGGTTTGCCACCCAACTCCATTAGTTCATGGGCGGAGCTAAAAACCCGTTTCATCCAGAACTTCAAAGATACTTGCAAGCAGTCTATGTCAATTGTAGATCTGACAAATTGTAAGTAGGAAGAAGATGAATCTACGACTCATTGGGTGCGCCGGGTCAAGGATATAATACATTCGTCTGACAAGATGGATGCCAGCTCAGCAGTTCTCATGCTGGAGAAGAATTGCCGCTTTGAGCCTCTGAGACAGAAGCTGGGACGCCTTAAGCGTGATTGCAACGATATGGGGACGCTGATGGCGGCTTTAGTCAAGTATGCCGATTCTGATAGTACCAAGGATCCCGCGTCTGATGAGGAAAAGACAGGGAAGGGAAAGAAGAACGGTAATGGAAAGGGTTAGCAGCATAACCCGGCAAGCCAAGGAGGCAATAAGCGCAAGGCGGACAGTAACCCGGAATTTGTGGCCAATGCACAGGGTAACAATCAGAAGCGCAAAGGAAAGCCACCCCGGTTTGGTGGGTCAGGTCCGTCTCTCGAGCAGCTACTCAATGAACCCTGCCCGAAACATGGCACCCCGGAACGACCAGCGACTCATTTATGGAAGGATTGCGCAATCATGAAAGCTTTCAAGAATTCTAACACATTTGATGGCAATCAAGGCCCAGGCGGCGGTTCAGGAGCCGGTGGCTTTCATGGCCCGGGCGGTGGTTCAGGATCCGGTTTTCAGGGAAACCAGGGCGGTTATAATCAACAATAGTCTGGTCAAGGAGGTCAGCAGCAGCAGCAGTCGGGTTATCAGAGACATCCAAAACAGTTAAGCAGTGGGCAATATCACATGTTCACCACAAGTTTGTGTAAACGTGATCAGAAAGTTCATAAGAGGGCTGTGAATTCTGTTGAACCGGCAGTCTCTCGTTATTTGAGGTGGTCGAAACAGCCTATTGTCTGGAGCAGGGAGGATCACCCTCCCCGGGTTGATAATCCGGGTCAACTGGCCCTAGTGGTGGCACCGCAAGTTGGTGGTTATAAGTTTACCAAAGTACTCATCACTGGAAGTGTGTATTTGGTGTGCCTGCAGGCAAACTTTTGGGATTCTTGGTCTCAAACAGGGGCATCGAGGCTAATCCGGAGAATATTAAGGCAATCACTTCTTGGGCTAAACCAACATGTATTAATGATGTTCAGCGATTGGCAGGTCGTGTTGCCGCTTTGAGCCGGTTCATAAGCCGGTTAGGTGAGAAGGCGCTACCGCTGTACCAATTAATGAAGAAGATAGACACCTTTGTCTGGAGTGATGCCGCTAATGCTGCTTTTGAGGATTTGAAGAGGCAGTTATCTGAGCTGCCGGTTCTTGCGGCTCCCATTGACAAAGAGCCTTTGCTGTTATATGTGGCTGCTGATTCACGAGCCGTCAGTGTGGCGATTGTGGTAGAGCGCAAGGAGGCTGGTAAGGAACATCCGGTTCAACGGCCGGTTTATTATGTCAGTGAGGTACTCATCGAGTCAAAGCAAAGATATCCTCATTGGCAGAAACTTGTTTACGGGGTGTTCATGGCAAGCCGGAAGCTGAAGCAATACTTCCAAGGTCACCCTATCACTGTGGTAAGTTCTGCCCCCTTGTGAGACATTATTCAGAATAGAGAAGCTACAGGACGAGTCGCCAAATGGGCCATCGAGCTCGGGCCTCATGGTCTGAAGTACGCGCCGCGCACTGCCATTAAGTCTCAAGCTTTGGTAGATTTCATCAATGACTGGACAGAGCTACAGGCACCTGAGGAGAAGCCCGATAAAACTTATTGGATTATTCACTTTGATGGGTCCAGACAGTTGGAAGGCTCGGGGGCTGGAGTTGTATTAACTTCCCCTCGAGGTGAAATTTTTTTTTGTGTGCTCCGGCTTATGTTTCCTTGCACTGACAATGCAGCTGAGTATGAGGCCCTGCTCCATGGTCTTCGGATGGCCAAAGAGATGAACTTGAGCCGGGTAAGATGCTTAGGAGACTCAGACCTTGTGGCTCAACAGGTGTCAGGCAAGTGGGACTCTAAAGATCCCCTCATGGCGGCTTACCGTCGTGAAGTCGATGCTGTGGCTGGATATTTCAAGGGTTACGTAGTGGAACACATTGATCGAAGGAAGAATGAGGCGGCGGATTCCTTAAGCCGGCTGGGGTCTCAGCGTAAGCCGGTGCCGCCTAACACATTTCTTGATGTTTTGCATAATCCTTCTGTTAAGTTACCTACAGAAGAAGATCTGACAATACCAGACCCGGAGGCACAGCTGGTGGCGGCTCTCCACGTTACCCCGGATTGGACAGTGCCTTATCTGGCTTACATGACCCGGGGAGAGTTGCCGGAAGACGAGACCTTGGCAAGACAAATCGTCCGGCGGTCCAAGTCCATGACACTTGTCAATGGCGAGTTACATCATTACAGGGTCACTAGAGTGATTCAACATTGCGTGTCACCTGCAGAGGGTCAGGAGATCCTTCGTGAAATTCATGAAGGTGATTGTGGTCAGCACGCCGGCTCAAAATCTCTTGTGGCCAAAGCCTTCCGTCATGGGTTTTATTGGCTGACGGCTCATGCTGATGCGGAAGACCTGGTTAGTAAATGTGACGGATGTCAGAAATTCTCACGACGAGCCCATGTGCCGGCTCAAGAATTGAGGATGATTCCAATTATCTGGCCGTTTGCAGTCTGGGGGCTTGATATGGTCGGGCCTTTCAAGAGATCTAAGGATAAAAATACTCACCTCTTGGTGGCGGTTGACAAGTTCACAAAGTGGATGGAGGCGGAGCCAGTCAGTAAGTGTGATGCAGCCACAGCAGTCCAGTTTATGAAAAAGGTGATTTTTCGCTTTGGTTTTCCACACAGCATCATAACTGATAATGGTACCAACCTTTCCAAAGGAGCTATGGAAGAGTTCTGTCAACGAGAGCATATCCGGCTCGACGTTTCAGCTATAGCTCACCCTCAATCAAATGGTCAAGCAGAACGAGCCAATCAAGAAATCTTGAAGGGTATCAAGCCCCGGCTCTAGGTCTCTTTACAACGGACGCCGGGTTGTTGGGTGGAGGAGTTACCTTCTATACTCTAGAGCATCAATACTACACCTAACAGATCTACGGGTTACACGCCTTTCTTTATGGTGTATGGAGCAGAGGCGGTCCTGCCAAGTGACATCCGTCACGATTCACCCCGTGTGGTGGCTTATGTTGAGGAATACAATGAAAAGGCTCGGCAAGATGCACTTGACCTGTTGGATGAAGAGCGAGACTTGGCAATAGCCCGCTCGGCGATTTACCAGCAAGACCTGCGTCGCTACCACAACCGCCGGGTTAAGCCCAGAACCTTTCAGGAAGGCGACTTAGTGCTCCGACTCATCCAGGATCAATCTATCATGCACAAGCTATCCCCTCCTTGGGAAGGACCCTTTGTGGTCAGCAAGAATCTGAACAATGGATCATACTACCTTATCGACGTTCGAGAGCACAAAGACTCACGTAAGTCGGAGGAGGAGACCCGTCGGCCGTGGAATATCGCTCATCTTCGGCCTTATTATACTTGAGCCGTCGGCTCTAATGTGTATATACTTATACTATGTATATTATATAAAGTAATAAAGCAGGACCTCTGTCCTTTTTTCCACTCCCAAAAAGGTTTATGTGTTTTTCCTTGTCAGGTGGTGGAGATAACCAAGGAGAAGCGGATTATATCTGAATCCGGCTTTCCTTTGGTCCGGCTTATGATCATATCTGAATCTAGCCGTTGATCACTTGGGGGCTTCCTGTTCAAACATAGGTCGTATTCGAACCAAAGAGAACATAGCCTTCGATATCCTCTTGATCGGCATACTGCCAAACCCACTTGGGGGCTTCTTGATCATATCTGAATCATAGCTTAACTCCTTTTGGGTCTGACGTGGATTGTATTCGAATCAGCGTCATTAAACAAATCTTATGGTCACTTGGGGGCTTCCTGTTCAAACATAGGTCGTATTCGAACCAAAGAGAACATAGCTGTCGATACCCACTTGATTGGCATCGCCACAACCACTGGGGGCTAACAGATCGTATCCGAATCTTAGCTCAACCCCTTTAGAACGGGTCACTAATCGTATTCGAATCAGAAACCCTTGAACTTTGTTCACCATATCTTACAAGTGCCAACATTAGGTATCTTGTGACCCTCTTGAAGATACAATGGAATATATTACAATCTTCCAGAATTAATGTTAGTTACATCAGGTTGTTAAGAACCAGGTGAACTTTTATGTGCCAATTTTCAGGAGTTAAGTTTACCCTCAGGGGTTGGTTTATATAAGCCGGAAAAAACAACTGTGAACACTACAGGGCAATGCAAGGTATTTTTTCCAAAGGACATAACAGATTCATACAAACTACAAAGAGAATAATGGCGGCGGCTTATACAAGTATTAAGGGCCATAAGCATGCGCAAGGGCATAGCAAAACTCAAGGTATCTTCTACTTTGTTACAAGACTCCCCGAGTCTGAATGATGCATTGTTTTTCTATGATGACATAAGCAGGTGGCGCCTGACAAGCTACTCTTGGGGTTGACTTGAAGCCCCTGGGTTATCCTTCTCCGTCTCTCCGCCGGCTTCTTTGTCCTGGAAGGATGATGAGGCCCAGTCAATGCCACTCAAGGCTTCAAACTCAGCTTCATCATCTATTAAACCGGTTGGGTCGACTTCAGGAGCAAAGGTGTGCTTACGGGTTGGAGGGATCAAGCTGACATCGTCGTAATGCGGCATGGGGATTCTCCGATTCTCCTTGTCATAACCCGGCTGACACTTGGTGAGGTCAGTATCGTTCCCAATAAGAGTAGCCACCGGACGTATATCCTTCACACAGGCGGTGAAATCCTTATCATTAAACACGGTGCCATCTTCCTTTAAACTGGGGTACCCAAGAGCAATATCAGCGGGGTCTAGTTCTGGAAGCCACGCCTTGGCCCGATTCAATGCGTCTATAGCTCCGGCTCTTGCAGATGCTCGTCTTAACTCTTGGATTCACTGAGGTAGCACAGCAAGCCGCTTCAGCACATCCTGCAGGAGATAAGGAACATCGTTTGATAAAGCCACAACGGCCAGAGCACGTTGTGACCCGGTGTAGAGTTGTTCCACCAGAGTATAAACCGCCTTCAGCTTGATCACCATGTTCTGCTTAAGATTTGTGCTCCGGGGGCCTGCGTTATTAAGCATAAGGTGAGTCAGAGGGGACAACTGAAATGGTCATTCAAGGAGTTTTACAGTGTTTAAGGTTTGAGTAAGTCACTCACCGAAGATTGCTGAAACCATTCGAGATATCTGGTGCTTTAAGTCGGACAGTTCGGCTGTTGCTTCCGCAAGCGATGCCTCTGCTGTCTCGGCCCGGGTCACCAGTGCGGCCTATTCATCAGCCCAAATTTTCTTCTCCGATTCAAAATTTTGCTTCAACTTCTCTTGTTCAGAGACGCTGAATTCAAATTTGGAGTTGGCCTTTTCAATTTCATTTTCCTGGGTTGCCAGGCGATTCTTCAAATCAGCAATCTCCGATTCAAATTTACTTATGGTGGCCTGCATTGCACCGGATAGTAGTAAAAGTTACGGTAAGTACTATAAAGTCCCAAGCACTTTGTAAGCAAAGATACTTGACACTTGGGGGCTAATGTATATCGAAGCTTTCTAAATTATTAAGCCGGTGCTAAATATTAAGTCCCAAATACCTTGCAAGCAAAGATTTTTGGCACTTGGGGGCTAATGTATATCGCAAGTTAAAGGTATTGTGTTACATCCGGTTCAATTATTTTTTCTTTAAGCTGGGCAAGTAGCTCTAACAATTTTTCTAAGTCAGCATATTTATTCATAAGCCATAGACTTGGGGGCTGGTATAGTAAGTGTGATGGAAAGTAAGCTAGCATAAGTCATACCTCAGATTTTTGCTGTATCTGCTTCACCATATCAATTTTCAGGTCACGGCTGCTTTGTACTTGATTGATATAGCCGGAGACAATCTCTCCAATACTCAAATGAGTATAGTCAGCGACGTTCAGCTTGGCCTTCCGGCGTTCCACCAATTCCTCTTTAGAACACTTGGCAAGTATAGACGGTTGTGCCGGCTCAACAAACTGAGTCTTGAGAACTTCAACTTCCTGATCGTTTGCCTTGGCGGGGCTAGGAGCCTCCGGGTTACCAGAATCGTTGAAGGTTTGTTCAGTAGGCGGGTCAGAGGAAGATATAGGAACATCATGAGACGGTTGAGGCAGCAGCTCGTGAGAAGAGGAGAAAGGAGGTGCGAGGAAGAAGACGACTGAGGAAGGAGAATGGAAAGGACCTAGGTCGTGCCTATTTATAAGGAAGGACCGACCAAGACGGCGCAAAAAACGAGGAGACCAAAGCATCATTATCCAGCGGCCCCGACGCCTTGATTCTCGGGATGGTCAGTAAATGCAAAGATTCGTTGGAGGACATGATGGATTAAAATATGAAATTTATTGAAGATGACGTCACGGAGATTTGACCCAGATCCAGATGATGATGTCATGGCGGGTTAGAATTTCCGCACAAACAGAGGACTAAGGGCTAGTTTATAAGGTTTTTTAAGATTGACATGAACCGGTTCAAATCAATCTGGGGCCTAATGTTGGGGATATAATTATGTACGTAAGCCGACCAGGTGGGGCCGGGTTACGCAAAGAGAAGCCCATCTGAAACCCAAGACCAAGATGTGAAGATAGCGGTTCAGTAAAGGGTCTAAAGGCCCACAGACGATTTAGGGCCCATGGTGATAAGCCACCATGAGGGCGCAACTTGTATTGTAAGGTAAAAATAACTAGTCACCGAGCCGGACACTGTTTATGAGCCGGCCGGGACTCTGTAAGTCGTAGGGCGTCAACCCGTGTATATAAGGGGACGACCCGCTGGCGGCTTGGGGACAAGAAACAAGAGATCGAAAATCGGGCATAGCGTATCTCGCTCCTTGGTCATCGAAACCTCAAGCAATTCCAACCCAACTAGACGTAGGCCTTCCTTCACCGTAAGGGGCTGAACTTGTATAAACCTCACGTGTCCTTTGTCCCGATTAACCCCTTTAAGCTTCCTAGTTGCGATGGCTCCACGATCAAGTCCTTGCAAGAGGACATCTGCCGTGACAATTCCACGACAGATCCCATTCCTATTGACATCGAAACCACATCTTACATTTGACATTGAAACCACATCTTACTTTTTTTTACCAGCACCACCGATAATAATAACTATGGGCGATACCCTCCTCCTCGTGCTAACCCAGGACGTTTATCTTTGTTTTTGTAAATAATCGATCTCCATTATCATTTTTATTCTTCAATTTAATCATGAAATGTACAACAGAAGACTCATGAAGTAACATGTACAAATCATGGCGTCCAAAACATTTCAGAGATGATATTATAAACAATACTAAATTCACAGTGTAGACAAAAGTAAGTTGAAATTATAGTACAAAAACATACAAATTATCATTTACTTCTAATGAGTTTATGAATAACCATTAGTCAACAATGTGTTGCGTTTGAGTATAAAAAATCCATAATTGCTCATATTAAATTAATATACATCAACCTTTCTCAAGCAAACTGATACAAATTTGCTAAGATCGTCACATGTGAAGCAAAGTGGAGATTTTATTTCTTTCTGTTATACATCTGATCATGTGCATGTGACGACCACACCGGTGCTGCCAAGTGAAGAAACGATGATTCAATGTCTTGTTAGGCATAGATGGATCACTTAACTATCATATGTATGCAAACTCATAGATAGATCCGAAAAGGCTCCAAGATGAACGTACATAGTATATTTTTCTTGTTAATTAATCAGAAGGGAGAAGGAAGGAATGATAGAGTGGTGTACAAAATAAATATTTTGGTAGAGGAAAAGCTACCGCCCTGATTTGAATTAATCAAGCCCTTACATTCATCAATATACAACACAACACCCCACCACATATAAAAAGGAAGAAAAAAAACGACACGATATAATGGTGCCGAGGAACAACCACACACCCTAGAAAACAACAAGCCAATATCACAACCACACACCCTAGAAAACAACAAGCCAATACGTTTGTTAGAGCGGCACCACTTGTGGTCTCCTGGGTTCTCATTCGCGATCAAGCAACCAAAACTAAGAACGAAGCCAACTGGAGAAGGGGACAAGCCAGTATGGGAGGCCATGCCATTGCCATCACCTAGACGTCAACAAACACAACACCATCCAGCTCCATCGCCGAAAGGAACCACCTGCTCCTCGCCCTAGATCGGAAGGGCGTCGTACCGTGGGACGATGACTGCGCTCACCACCCTAGAGCCTAGATGGAAACTGATGCTGAGGTCACATAGTGAGGACTTCGAGCATCAAACTCAACTTGCACACCCTGAGAGGACTACCGTCGAGGCTACGAATCCGTCAACATGAAGAGAAGAAGCTGTCACCCCCCCCCCCCCCCGACCACCAATATGTACGGACCTTGTTCATGTTCAGGTAGGGACGTTTTGTAGATCCTTGAGCCGAGCAAACTTAGAGGTTGTGAATATGAATCAGATTGGCCGATGCTTTCCATGCATGCTATGAGCAGTCCCTATTGGGAAAACAATCCCAGCTTTTTAGTCACGATTTGACAAAAATATTTGAGATTTGAATGTGTAGTGCATGAATTGGAGACATGATTTCCTACTCCAGTTGTGTCGTCAGACTGAATGCGAAGGTGCATGAAGACTGAAGGGCTCCTCGAACCCTAAATCCTGACCCAAAACCGTAAACCTAAACCCTAAAACTTTTGATCTAGTATGATGTCAAAAAAATTCAGATTAATTTATTTTGTTTTCAATTTTTCTAACTGTTCATCTGGGTGCACCTACACCCGGGAGCAGCCAGACCTTTCTACATGAATTGTTTCACCTCTACAATGAGCATAAACATGCTGTCAACGTTTTCTTATTCAGTTCCCGCAAAAAAAAATGTTTCTTATTCAAAATTCGTGCTACATGACAAGTAATTAAGAATTGCACATTGTTCAGTAATTATGATATATAACTCAGTACATGCAAAAATTGATGCTTTATCTGATCACTGTAGAAGGCTATCGAATTCAACTGCAAAAGTAGACAACTATATATTGAATTGACACACATGCCAGCAAGATACACATGTCCAACGGAGAGGCGCGAAGCTACTGCAGCAAGGAGCATGTACCCAGGGGAGCACATGCTTGCAACATTATGGTTAAGGTTTGTATGCATTTATGGATGATGCACATAGTTTTTAAAAAAAACTGGTGATGTACATAGCTGCAAATGCAAAGAAGTTTAGAAAGCAAATGATGATATTGGTATATAACACTGAGGTGTTGAGGAAGTAAATATATATGCATGTCGTCTGTAACAGAACACAAACTATGTAGAGCTAAATCATAATTAATTGAGACTAATCCGTCAAAATAATGCCTGAGTAGTAATGACAACGAATAGATCCAAGTCTGAACTAATTAATTCTAAAACAGTATTGTTCATACTGAGATGATTTTAACGATGACTTCATGTTATGGGCATAGTTATTTCTTTGTTATCCCTTTCATGGTCAAGAGGTTTTTTTGAAAAGCTTCAAAATCGAGGGTTCAATATCCGTGAGATAAATGCATTGAGCCCTAGTAATAAAGAGCTGATTCTAGGGAAAGCCAGGATTTCACTTGTCAGTCATCCATCTGGCTGGAGTAGTTAACCTTCAATATGCCGTTGGAAAATATGCACAAGCATTAGTTCTTGCCTTTCAGCGGGTCAAAAAGTATCTGGTTCACATGTTGCCTCACTCAGTGTTACAATTGATTAATGTTTTTCTTTGGATCAAATAGTGTATTCCCATAAATGATCGGCATTACAAAGGAGCACCAAAACAACCAATGATGATCAACTTTATCTGCACCCATTTTTCTTTTATTTTTTTAGAAAAGAAAGACCGGTTGGCACTAGGCAGCTAATTTTTTTTAGCTATGCAGAGGAGCTCAGCAGGATGCCCCGACGTGCATCGATTTATGAGCTCGGCGTGCAGACCCGCGTGTGGTGGCGCCGTGGGTAGGCTGCTAGACCTGCTGGAGTTGTCGTCTGTTGTGCTAGTTGAGGCGATGTGCCGGCACAGATCTGGTCCTTCGTGCTGATGGTGGCCTCCGTGGCCATGGCTTGGGTGCCCGCTTGGGCTGGGTCGCAAGGCATGGCCGTCGTGGCCGGAACACATCGGACTGCAGCATGGCCTGAAGCCGATCGAGTTCATGTTCGGCAGGTAGATGATGTCACAAGGGATGCCTTGTCGCACCAGAGCCGGGCGTCCAGGGTTGCTGTGCCTGTGCACACCCGATGTACTGAATCTCTCATTCGCGCCCACAATGCAAGCAAAAGGTAGCTCTTGCGTACCAGTTATTGAATTTGGCTGTCATATATATTCCCAGTGTCACCCAAGCCTAAACTCATGCCCGAAAATAAGCAGACCAATTTGATTTAGGACGAGAAACAAAATAACGTGTGTAGCATGCACGGTAGCATTGTGTGACTACAAAATGCAAGTCCACTTAACATATGGCTCATATTTATAGCCAGTGTTGGTCTTGAGTAGTTCAGAGTTCCTCGCGACTTAAAGCTTCCAGGCCGCAAAAATCCTGAAGTTTTCACGACTTCAATCTATTGTCTTTGTTCTCATGGTGTTGCTCTCATAAATGTGAGGGATTGAGATCCTGCACTTACGAAGCACCTGTGATGACGCTCAAGGTTATAAAAGTGGTGACCATGTATACCTGGGGACTCCTATTTGCCAGTTAACTGAGTCGGTTTTATGTTTCAATCAATTTAGAATGAATGCCTACCGCTGTTGGATCCATAAGAAGCGGTCGGATGCTTTTCTTCATCCACATTCTAGCAATTTGTATCCAGGACTCGTCTAAATTGCATTCAAAACAAAATCTTGTTACATTGTGTATCTCTTTGGTCAAATGTGATTTCTTCCTGTGATGACACTCAAGGCTATAAAAGTGGTGACATGTATACCTGGAACGCCAATTTGCCAGTTAGCTGAGTCAGTTTTCAGTTTCAGTCGATTTAGAAGGAATGCCTACCAGCCGTTGGATCCAAAAGAAGCGGTCGGACGCTTTTCTTCAACCACATTCTGGCAATTTGTATCCGGGACTTATCTAAACTGCATTCAAAATAAAAATTTGTTACACTGTTTATCTCTTTGGTTAGATGTGACTTCCTTTTTTTGCGGGAAAAACTTCTGATCTATTCCTCTTGAATCATGGTAGTACAAGAATACTAGAAATAATAAAAACTACATCCAGATCCGTAGACAACCTAGCGAGGACTACAAGCACCGAAGCGAGCTGAAGGCGTGCCACTGTGATCGCCTCTCCCTCCCCGGAGCCGAGCAGACCTTGTTGTAGTAGACAGTCGGGAAGTCATTGTGCTAAGGCCCCATATAACCAACGTAGCAGAACAGCAACCGCCGTCGATGAAGAATGTAGATCAGAAGGATCCAACCTAGAGACACACGAATATAGACGAACGACTAATAGATCTGAGCAAATCCACCAAAGACATATCAGCCGGAGACACACCTCCACACGTCCACCGACGATGCTAGACGCATCACCGGAATGGGGGCTAGGCGGGGAGAACTTTATTCCATCTTTAGGGAGCCGCCACCATCTTGTCTTCTGGAGCAGGACAATAACCCTAACAAAGCTCAAAAAAGATCTAAAAATGGAGCCCTCCCATCGACAAGGGCCGGGATCCACTCCACCCCCATGGCCCTAAGGCCACCGAAGATGGAGCGGACCGACGATGGCAACGACAGGAGGTAGAGGAACCCTAGCTTTTTGGGAGGCGGTGTCTGGCTATGATGTGATTTCTTCCTACTGCAATCCTCCAATGCCGACCTGACTGTGTGCCTCCTCCCTCCCCCCTCCCGGCAGCAGACGGCGTACCATGTGTGCCTCGTCGCACTGTCCTCCTATCTCATATGAATTTGTTTTTACAGCGATTGAGGAATAACGTTCGGTGCACGGGTATACCAATACATGGTTCTTGTGCTCTCCAACATGAGATAGTTGTTGCATATCCTTGTATAATAAATGTCATTCCAAAATGTTGATGGACCTGCATTTTATTGATGGGTCAAAGTGCTCTTGCTATAAAAAACGAGTTTACTCAGTCTATAAGGAAAACTAGGCCAGAAATCACACAATTGCTTGATTAATTAAGGAACAATCAAGTAAAAACCCCGGCCATTAGCAAAAGAAAAGAAAAAACAAAGCGCAAATGGCCAACTCAACCTCCACCACCTACTCACCCGCTACTTAGAGAGAAGGAAGCGAGATCTTCGGAGATGCCTCCAAGAAAAATGATGCCCGGTGCCGCCATTGACCCCCTCGATCAATAAAATTTTCACTTAGAAACCGCCCATGACTCCCGCCGAGACCTGGGAAGGGGTCTGACCCCACCAACAACCACCATGCAAGCCTAAGAAGCGACAAACCACGACCTAGTGGAGAGGAGGAACCCTTCATTGATGACTCCCAATGGAAATGCGCCACCATGATACGTCCATTTTGCATCATGCTTTTATATCAATATTTATTGCATTATGGGCTGTTATTACACATTATGTCACAATACTTATGCCTATTTTCTCTTATTTTATAAGGTTTACATAAAGAAGGAGAATGCCGGCAGCTGGGATTCTGGCTGGAAAAGGAGCAAATATTAGAGACCTATTCTGCACAGCTCCAAAAGTCCTGAAACTTCATGGATGATGTTTTCCAAATATATAAAAAAACATTGAGCGCAAGAACTTCACCAGGGGGGCCACACCCTGCCCATGAGGGTGGGGGGCGCGCCTCCTACCTCGTGGGCCCCCTGGTGGCCCTCCGGTGACCATATTTTGCTATATGGACTCTTTCGATGAAAAAAATAATCATAAGCCATCTTCTCGGACGAAACTCCGCCGCCACAAGGTGGAACCTTGGCGGAGCCAATCTAGGGTTCTGGCGGGGCTGTTCTGCCAGGGAAACTTCCCTTCCGGAGGGGGAAATCATCGTCATTGTCATCACCAACGCTCCTCTCATCGGGAGAGGGCAATCTCCATCAACATCTTCATCAGCACCATCTCATCTCAAAACCCTAGTTCATCTCTTGTATCCAATTCTTGTCTCCAAGTCCGGGATTGGTGCTAGTAGGTTGCTAGTAGTGTTAATTACTCCTTGTAGTTGATGCTAGTTGGTTTAATTGGTGGAAGATCATATGTTCAGATCCTATATGCATATTAATACCCCTCTGATTATGAACATGTTTATGCTTTGTGAGTAGTTACTTTTGTTCCCGAGGACATGGGAGAAGTTTTGCTATTAGTAGTCATGTGAATTTGGTATTCGTTCGATATTTTGATGAGATGTATGTTGTCTCTCCTCTAGTGGTGTTATGTGAACATCAACTACATGACACTTCACCATTGTTTGGGCCTAGAGGAAGGCATTGGGAAGTAATAAGTAGATCATGGGTTGCTAGAGTGACAGAAGATTAAACCCTAGTTTATGCGTTGCTTCGTAAGGGGCTGATTTGGATCCATTTGTTTCATGCTATGGTTAGGTTTACCTTAATACTTTTGTTGTATTTGCGGATGCTTGCAATAGAGATTAATCATAAGTGGGATGCTTGTCCAAGTAAGGGCAGCACCCAAGCACCGGTCCACCCACATACCAAATTATCAAAATACCGAACGTGAATCATATGAACGTGATGAAAACTAGCTTGACGATATTCCCATGTGTCCTCGAGAGCGCTTTACATCATATAAGAGTTTGTCCAGGCTTGTCCTTTGCTACAAAAGGATTGGGCCACCTTGCTGCACTTTATTTACTTTTGTTACTTGTTGCTCGTTACAAATTATCCTATCACAAAACTATCTGTTACCACTTATTTTAGTACTTGCAGAGAATACCTTGCTGGAAACCGCTTATCATTTCCTTCTGCTCCTCGTTGGGTTCGACACTCTTACTTATCGAAAGGACTACGATAGATCCCCTATACTTGTGGGTCATCACACCACACCATCATCACCAGTAACCGATCCCCATTGCAAGTAAAGCCTTCGACCAGAGCCATTCACCCCTCCACCTCACCGAGCCCCAAGGAAGGGGCCAAACCATTGTTAGTGGCAGACCATGGCCGCTGAATCCAATAGCACGCCACCGGTCGAGCATCCATAGCACCAAGGAGACAAAAAAGGCGACACATATCCACCAAGTATCTTTTTTCAAGGGTACGCCAAAAGCGCACCATAGCTTTATAGAAGAGAGAACGTTATTTAGAAGAGATTACATGGTAGGTAAATGGCTCTCAAAAGATGCCTCCACCGTACCCTCCATTCATCCTAACTCTACCCTACTACTCACACCACATAGTTACTCCGGTGGCTCCTGCTCTAGACAACAGTTCTAATTCTTGCCAAATCAAATCTACGGTTCCTCCTACATTCTTTAAGTCATTCCTCCCGAAGACCCTCCCATTGCGTTGCTCCCAAATGTTCCAGCAGATCGACGTGACCACCGAATCAAAACCCTATCGCTGCCTCTTCGGCATAAGCTTCCTCGTGGTATACCACCAGTCATCAATTGTGGAATGTTGTGTCGGGCAAAGGTCTGGGTTAATGCTCATTCTGCAGAAGCAAATGTACCACACCTGCCTTGCAAACACACACTACATAGTAATGTGATCAATAGTGTCCTCCTCCTGCTCGCAAAGATAGCACGACGACCTTTGGTCCTGTAATCCATTACGAAAATGTCTATCCACCGCCCAGAGTCTGTATTGCACTGCCAGCCACATGAAAAGCTTGGACACCAGCGATGCCCAACACTTCCATATGGCAGCATAAGCTCGAAACCTGATCCCTCCCATGCAAAGCATCTTGTAGGCCGAAGACGCTATGTAGACTCCTTCGCGGTTCCAAGACCAGATTGGTTTGTCCTCGGTCCCAGGCTCCAGTTGTATATCAAGCAGAATCTCCCACAAGCGGATGAATTGTGCTAGTCCTTCCGTGCATAGCTAGCCTACAATGTCATCCATCCACCCATGCATCCACAGCGCATCCTTCACTCGCCTTCTATTCACAATTTGAGTTCTGACTTGCTTATATACCAGCGGTGCCAGCTCTCCGATTGTACTCCCGCTGATCCATCTATCTTTCCAGAACAGAACTTGCGTTCCCTCGCCTACCTGCCACTTCACAAGACTAGCAAACGCTGCACTTGCTTGTTTGTCCGGGGTCCAGTTCAGACCTTGGCACGGTCTCGTGTCATCAGTCCAAGAAAACCACTCCCATCTCAATCTGAGCGTGATCCCCTGCTTGTACAGATCAATCACTCCCTGCCCTCCAAGCTCTTTGGGCCGACAAACACGCTTCCATGACACCAAGCAGTGACCACCATGGAGTTCCTCTAATCCAGCCCAGAAGAAGGCTCTGCAGCCCTTGTCCACCCGCTCCATAGCCCATTTTGGAGCCTCAGCCACGATCAGATGGTGGGCCAGCCTTACCCTCATCACCTGATTGACCGGAATCAATCTTCCTTGCCTAGTCACAAAACCTCTTTGCCATCCTGGGATGATATGAAGTGCATCATCCACCACCAGTTGCCACTCAGATCTCTTTAGCTGCTTAATACTGAGTTGTAGGCTGAGGTATTTGCATGGGAAAGTCTCCATCTTCCAAGGCAAGGCCTCCTTCACAAGCTGTTCATCGTCGACCTCAGCTCTGATCATAATAGCCGTCGATTTATTGTAATTGACTCTCAGTCCCGAAGCTTCTCCAAAGGTCCCAAGCACTTCCTTGACAAAGAACAGATCTGACACTATGGGCTTGATGAATAACACCACATTGTTAGCGTATAGGGATAAACATTGCATTGGGCTACAACCATTCATGCTGCTTAACACGTTCGAATCATGGGCTTTAATCACAATCTTTGTTAACACGTCCATGGAAATGACGAAAAAGAGGGGCGATATAGAATCTCCTTGTCTCAGCCCCTTTGCATGCATGAATTTTGGCCCTGCAGATCCATTCACCACCACTCTAGAGCTTGCTGATGTAAGAAGGGTACCGATCCATGATATCCAGCGCTCCGTGAATCCTTTAGCTCTAAGAACCTCAAAAAGGAAAGGTCGGGATAGAGAATCAAAAGCCCTAGAGATATCTAACTTCAGCAATACACCTTTGGCCTTCCTTTTATGTAATCTTCTAGCCATTTGCCGAACCAACAGAAAGTTGTCATGAATGTTATGGCCTTTTATAAACGTCGAATGATTAATATGCACCAGCTCCCCCATTCTCGGCCTTAATCTGGTAGCCATCAGCTTGGATGCTAGTTTTGGCATGCTATGAACAAGGCTGATTGGCCTGAAGTCATTGATGTCGCAAGCCTTAGGGGTTTTACGAAATGAGGGTTATGATAGCCTAGTTTAGCTTCCCAAAACCAAAACCATTGCCTAGAAAAAACTTGTGCAAAGCTGCAATCAAATCTCCTTTAATGATCTCCCACGCCTTTTGAAAAAACAGGCCAATAAAGCCATCAGGGCCCGGGGCTTTGTCTGATGGCATCTCTTTCACCACTTCCCAAATTTCCTCTTCCGAGAAGATAAGCTCCTGGTCAGCAAGATTAACCTGAATGTCTAAGGCCTCAAGGTCAAGCGAGTGAACCCTGGCCTCATCTCTCCCTAGCAGATCTCTATAGGCATTAAAGAAAGCCTCCTCTTTGCCCTGCTGGTCTACAATGACCTGTCCTCCTACATGAAGAGCTGGATGAAGTTCTTCATTCTCCTCCCGTTGGCTACCAAATGGAACAATTGTGAATTGGAGTCCCCTTCCTGCAGCCAGGTAATCCTCGACCTTTGTCGTGCAATCGTTCTCTCCAGGGAGGCCATGCCCAGCACCATGTGTTTAAGATTGCTCCTCAGACCTCACTCCTCCTCTGTCAGCAGCCGGCTCTCTTGCGCACAATCAAACCGCATAATGACCAGGTTAGCAACTGCAATCTGCAACTTGATATTCCCCACTTTTTTCTGTCCCCATACATCAAGGGCTCTTGCAGTGTTCCTGAGCAGCACATCCAGTCTGTGAAAAGGATCTGTGATGTCGCTATCACATACCCATGCCTCATTCATAACATCTAGAAAACCGTCTAGCTTCGTCCAAAACTTCTCAAACTGAAACCTTCTCTTGTAATGCAGGCGTTCTTCCATAGCCAGATATAGGGGGCAATGGTTAGAAGTCATGTAGAATTAAAGGGCTTGTAATAGGCATTCCGGATGGTCCAACTCCCAGTCAATGGAAACAAAGGCTCTGTCAATTTTGGTTACAGTAGGAACCTCCCGTACGCTGCTCCAAGTGAATCTACGACCATGGAGAAAGAGCTCTTTGAGTGCATTATCATCCACGAAGCGCTTGAACCTGCTCATCATGTGATGTCTACTACACAACCTTCTTCTTGTAGACGTTGTTGGGCCTCCAAGTGCAGAGGTTTGTAGGACAGTAGCAAATTTCCCTCAAGTGGATGACCTAAGGTTTATCAATCCGTAGGAGGCGTAGAATGAAGATGGTCTCTCTCAAGCAACCCTGTAACCAAATAACAAAGAGTATCTTGTGTCCCCAACACACCCAATACAATGGTAAATTGTATAGGTGCACTAGTTCGGCGAAGAAATGGTGATACAAGTGGTATATGGATGGTAGAGAAAGGTTTTTGTAATCTGAAAATATAAAAACAGCAAGGTAACTAATGGTAAAAGTGAGCACAAACGGTATTGCAATGCGTTGAAACAAGGCCTAGGGTTCATACTTTCACTAGTGCAAGTCCTCTCAACAATAATAACATAATTGGATCATATAACTTTCCCTCAACATGCAACAAAGAGTCACTCCAAAGTTACTAATAGCGGAGAACAAACGAAGAGATTATGGTAGGGTACGAAACCACCTAAAAGTTATCCTTTCTAATCGATCTATTCAAGAGTCCGTAGTAAAATAACATGAAGCTATTCTTTCCGTTCAATCTATCATAGAGTTCGTACTAGAATAACACCTTAAGACACAAATCAACAAAAACCCTAATGTCACCTAGATACTCCAATGTCACCTCAAGTATCTGCGGGTATGATTATACGATATGCATCACAAAATCTCAGATTCATCTATTCAAACCAACACAAAGTACTTCAAATAGTGCCCCAAAGTTTCTACCGGAGAGTCAAGACGAAAACGTGTGCCAACCCCAATGCATAGGTTCATGGGCGGAACCCGCAAGTTGATCACCAAAATATACATCAAGTGAATCAATAGAATAACCCATTGTCACCATGGTTATCCCACGCAAGACATACATCAAGTGTTCTCAAATCCTTAAAGACTCAATCCGATAAGATAACTTCAAAGGGAAAACTCAATCCATTACAAGAGAGTAGAGGGGGAGAAACACCATAAGATCCAACTATAATATCAAAGCTCACGATACATCAAGATCGTACCACCTCAAGAACACGAGAGAGAGAGAGAGAGATCAAACACATAGCTACTGGTACATACCCTCAGCCCCGAGGGAGAACTACTCCCTCCTCGTCATGGAGAGCATCGGGATGATGAAGATGGCCACCCGAGAGGGATTCCCCCTCTGACAGGGTGCCGGAACGGGTCTAGATTGGTTTTTGGTGGCTACAGAGGCTTCTGGCGGCGGAACTCCCGATCTATTGTGCTCCCCAAAGTTTTTAGGGTATATGGGTATATATGGGAGGAATAAGTATGTCGGTGGACCTCCAGGTTGTCCATGAGGCAGGGGGGCGCCCAGGGGGGTGGGCGCGCCCCCACCCTCGTTGGCAGCCTGAGACTCTCCTGGTCCAACTCCGATACTCCGTGGGCTTCTTCTGGTCCAAAAATAAGTTCTGTGAAGTTTCAGGTCAATTGGACTCCGTTTGATTTTCCTTTTCTGTGATACTCTAAAACAAGGAAAAAACAGAAATTGGCACTGGGCTCTAGGTTAATAGGTTAGTCCAAAAAAATCATATAAAATAGTATATAAATGCATATAAAACATTCAAGGTTGATAATATAATAGCATGGAACAATCAAAAAATATAGATACGTTGGAGACGTATCAGCATCCCCAAACTTAATTCTTGCTCGTCCTCGAGTAGGTAAATGATAAAAACAGAATTTTTGACGTGGAATGCTACCGAACATATTTATCCATGTAATCTTCTTTATTGTGGCAAGAATATTCAGATCCATAAGATTCAAGACAAAAGTTTAATATTGACATAAAAATAATAATACTTCAAGCATACTAACCAAGCAATTATGTCTTCTCAAAATAACATGGCCAAAGAAAGCTATCCCTACAAAATCATATAGTCTGTCTATGCTCTATCTTCACCACACAAAATATTTAACTCATGCACAACCCCGATGACAAGCCAAGCAATTGTTTCATACTTTTGATGTTCTCAAACTTTTTCAATCTTCACGCAATACATGAGCGTGGGCCATGGATATAACACTATATGTGGAATAGAATGGTGGTTGTGGAGAAGACAAAAAGGGAGAAGATAGTCCCACACCAACTAGGCATATCAATGGGCTATGGAGATTCCCATCAATAGATATCAATGTGAGTGAGTAGGGATTGCCATGCAACGGATGCACTAGAGCTATAAATGTATGAAAGCTCAACAAAAGAAACTAGTGGTGTGCATCCAACTCGCTTGCTCACGAAGACCGAGGGCATTTTGAGGAAGCCCATCATTGGAATATACAAGCCAAGTTGTATAATGAAAGATTCCCACTAGTATATGGAAGTGACAACATAGGAGACTCTCTATCATGAAGATCATGGTGCTACTTTGAAGCACAAGTGTGGTAAAAGGATAGTAGCATTGCCCCTTCTCTCTTTTTCTCCCATTTTTTATTTTTTTTATTTTTTTATTTGGGCATTTTCTCTTTTTTATGGCCTCTTTTTTTTCTCTTTTTTTATTTTTCATCTGGAGTCTCATCCCGACTTATGGGGGAATCATAGTCTCTATCATCCTTTCCTCATTGGGACAATGCTCTAATAATGATGATCATCACACTTTTAATTACTTACAACTCAAGAATTACAACTCGATACTTAGAACAAAATATGACTCTATATGAATGCCTCCGGCGGTGTACCGGGATGTGTAGTGACATGTATGGAAGAATTATGAACGGTGGCTTTGCCACAAATACGACGTCAACTATATGATCATGCAAAGCAATATGACAATGATGAAGCGTGTCATAATAACGGAATGGTGAAAAGTTGCATGGCAATATATCTCGGAATGGCTATGGAAATGCCATAATAGGTAGGTATGCTAGCTGTTTTGAGGAAGGTATATGGTGGGTGTATGATACCTGCGAAAGGTGCACGGTACTAGAGAGGCTAGCAATGGTGAAGGGTGAGAGTGCGTATAATCCATGGACTCAACATTAGTCATAAATAACTCATATACTTATTGCAAAAATCTATTAGTTATCGAAACAAAGTACTACGCGCATGCTCCCAGGGGGATAGATTGGTAGGAAAAGACCATCGCTCGTCCCCGACCGTGACTCATAAGGAAGGCAATCAATAAATAAATCATGCTCCGACTTCATCACATAACGGTTCACCATACATGCATGCTACGGGAATCACAAACTTCAACACAAGTATTTCTCAAATTCACAACTACTCAACTAGCATGACTCTAATATTACCATCCTCATATCTCAAAACAATCATCAAGTATCAAACTTCTCATAGTATTCAATGCACTTTATATGAAAGTTTTTATTATATCCCTCTTGGATGCCCATCATATTAGGACTAAATTCATAACCAAAGCAAATTACCATGCTGTTTAGGACTCTCAAAATCATATAAGTGACGCATGAGAGTTCACCTATTTCTATAAAATAAAACCACCACCGTGCTCTAAAAAGATATAAGTGAAGCACTAGAGCAACAACAAACTACTCCGAAAGATATAAGTGAAGATCAATGAGTAGTCCAATAATTATGCAACTATATGAAGACTCTCTAACATTTAAGAATTTCATATCTTGGTATTTTATTCAAACAGCAAGCAAAACAAAAGAAAATAAAATGACGCTCCAAGCAAAACACATATCATGTGGTGAATAAAAATATAGCTCCAAGTAAAATTACCGATGAACAAATGCGAAAGAGGGGATGCCTTCTGGGTATCCCCAAGCTTAGGCTTTTGGTTGTCCTTGAATATTACCTTGGGGTGCCTTAGGCATCCCCAAGCTTAGGCTCTTGCCACTCCTTATTCCATAGTCCATCGAATCTTTACCCAAAACTTGAAAACTTCACAACAGAAAACTCGTAAGCTCCGTTTAGCGAAAGAAAACAAAACACCACTTCAAGGTACTGTAATGAATAGGGGTGGAAAGTGGTAGCGGATAATCCGAAATATCTGATATTCGTATTCGAGAAAATGCCTATTCATATCCGAAACATCCGCATCCGAACCAAAATGGAAATGGAAATTTTCCGTATCCGGATTTATTTAACAAATAAAAAATAAAATATGGTATGAGATTTTGACACAAATATGGATATGGAAGTGGATATATCCGTATCCGAATAAAATTATGGAAGGTAATTTTCAAAATTCTAGCCCCAATATTCCAATTATCCAACATAAAAGCCAAATAAGTGGTCAAATTTTACTATTTTTATCATTAAACTTAGAAATTATTATGCATTACAATAGTATTTAATCATAAACCTATTTACCATTGCCTTATTGTATGGCACAAGTTGATTATTTCAAGTCATACAACTATTGACTAATATACATAAGCAATACATCACTATTATTCATCCGAACCGCATCCTTATCCGATAACATCCGTATTCGCATTCGTATTCGTTTTGAAAATATGAAAATGGAAGTGGTAAGAGCACTATCCGATCCACATCCGATCCGTTACCACCCCTAGTAATGAACTCATTATTTATTTATATTAGTGTTAAACCTAATGTATTCCAACTTCTCTATGGTTTATGAACTCTTTTACTAGCCATAGATTCATTAAAATAAGCAAACAACACACGAAAAACAGAATCTGTCAAAAACAGAACAGTCTGTAGTAATCTGTAACTAACGCAAACTTCTAGAACCCCAAAAATTCTAAAATAAATTTCTAGACGTGAGGAATTTATCTATTAATCATCTGAAAAATAATTAACTAAATATCACTCTCCAATAAAAAATGGCAGCAATTCTCGTGAGCGCTCAAGTTTCTGTTTTTTACAACAAGATCAACAAGACTTTCCCCAAGTCTTCCCAACGGTTCTACTTGGCACAAACACTAATTAAAACATAAAAACACATCTAAACAGAGGCTAGATGAATTATTTATTACTAAATAGGAGCAAAAACGAAGTAACAAAAATAAAATTGGGTTGCCTCCCAACAAGAGCTAACGTTTAACGCCCCTAGCTAGGCATGATGATTTCAATGATGCTCACATAAAAGATAAGAATTGAAATATAAAGAGAGCATCATGAAGAATATGACTAGCACATTTAAATCTAACCCACTTCCTATGCATAGGGATTTTGTGAGCAAACAACTTGTGGGAACCATAATCAACTAGCATAGGAGGACAAAACAAGCATAACTTCAAAACCTTAAGCACATAGAGAGGAAACTTGATATTATTGCAATTCCTACAAGCATATGTTCCTCCCTCATAATAATTTTCAGTAGCATCATGAATGAATTAAACAATATAACCAGCACCTAAAGCATTCTTTTCATGATCTACAAGCATAGAAATTTTATTACTCTCCACATAAGCAAAATTCTTCTCATTCATAATAGTGGGAGCAAACTCAACAAAATAACTATCATGTGAGGCATAATCCAATTGAAAACTAAAATCATGACGACAAGTTTCATGGTTATCATTATTCCTTATAGTATACATGTCATCACAATAATCATCATAGATAACAACTTTGTTCTCATAATCAATTGGAACCTCTTCCGAAATTGTGGATTCATCACTAAATAAAGTCACGGCCTCTCCAAATCCACTTTCATAATTATCACAATAAGATTTAATATCCTCCAAAATAGTGGGATCATCACTTCCTAAAGTTGACACTCTTCCAAACCCACTTTCATAAATATAATCATCATAAATAGGAGGCATGCTATCATCATAACAAATTTGCATATCAAAACTTGGGGGACTAAAAATATCATCTCCGTAAACGTAGCATCCCCAAGCTTGGGACTTTGCATATCATTAGCATCATGGATATTCAAGGAATTCATACTAACAACATTGCAATCATGCTCATCATTCAAATATTTAGTGCCAAACATTTTAATGCATTCTTCTTCTAACACTTTGGCACAATTTTCCTTTCCATCATACTCATGAAAGATATTAAAAAAGATGAAGCGTATGAGGCAAACTCAATTCCAGTTTTTTTGTAGTTTTCTTTTATAAACTAAACTAGTGCTAAAACAAGAAACTAAAAGATTTGATTGCAAGATCTAACGATATACCTTCAAGCGCTAACCTCCCCGGCAACGGCGCCAGAAAAGAGCTTGATGTCTACTACACAACCTTCTTCTTGTAGACGTTGTTGGGCCTCCAAGTGCAGAGGTTTGTAGGACAATAGCAAATTTCCCTCAAGTGGATGACCTAAGGTTTATCAATCCGTAGGAGGCATAGGATGAAGATGGTCTTTCTCAAGCAACCCTGCAACCAAATAACAAAGAGTCTCTTGTGTCCCCAACACACCCAATACAATGGTAAATTGTATAGGTGCACAAGTTCGGCGAAGAGATGGTGATACAAGTGGTATATGGATGGTAGGTAAAGGTTTTTGTAATCTGAAAATATAAAAACAGCAAGGTAACTAATGGTAAAAGTGAGCACAAACGTTATTGCAATGCGTTGAAACAAGGCCTAGGGTTCATACTTTCACTAGTGCAAGTCCTCTCAACAATAATAACATAATTGGATCATATAACTTTCCCTCAACATGCAACAAAGAGTCACTCCAAAGTTACTAATAGCGGAGAACAAACGAAGAGATTATGGTAGGGTACGAAACCACCTCAAAGTTATCCTTTCTGATCGATCTATTCAAGAGTCTGTAGTAAAATAACATGAAGCTATTCTTTTCGTTCAATCTATCATAGAGTTCATACTAGAATAACACCTTAAGACACAAATCAACGAAAACCCTAATGTCACCTAGATACTCCAATGTCACCTCAAGTATCCACGGGTATGATTATACGATATGCATCACAAAATCTCAGATTCATCTATTCAAACCAACACAAAGTACTTCAAAGAGTGCCCCAAAGTTTCTACCGGAGAGTCAAGACGAAAACGTGTGCCAACCCCTATGCATAGGTTCATGGGCGGAACACGCAAGTTGATCACCAAAACATACATCAAGTGAATCAATAGAATAACCCATTGTCACCACGGTTATCCCACGCAAGACATACATCAAGTGTTCTCAAATCCTTAAAGACTCAATCCTATAAGATAACTTCAAAGGGAAAACTCAATCCATTACAAGAGAGTAGAGGGGGAGAAATATCATAAGATCCAACTATAGTAGCAAAGCTTGTGATACATCAAGATCGTACCACCTCAAGAACACGAGAGAGAGAGAGAGAGAGAGATCAAACACATAGCTACTGGTACATACCCTCAGCCCCGAGGGAGAACTACTCCCTCCTCGTCATGGAGAGCACCAGGATGATGAAGATGGCCACCAGAGAGGGATTCCCCCTCCGGCAGGGTGCCAGAACGGGTCTAGATTGGTTTTCAGTGGCTACGAAGGCTTCTGGCGGCGGAACTCCCGATCTATTGTGCTCCCCAAAGTTTTTAGGGTATATGGGTATATATGGGAGGAAGAAGTACGTTGGTGGACCTCCAGGCTGTCCACGAGGCAGGGGGCGCGCCCAGGGGGTGGGCGTGCCCCCACCCTCATGGGTAGCCCGGGACTCTCCTGGTCCAACTCTGATACTCCATGGGCTTCTTTTGCTCCAAAAATAAGTTCTGTGAAGTTTCAGTTCAATTGGACTGCGTTTGATTTTCCTTTTCTGCGATACTCTAAAACAAGGAAAAAACAGAAACTGGCACTGGGCTCTAGGTTAATAGGTTAGTCCCAAAAATCATATAAAATAGCATATAAATGCATATAAAACATCCAAGGTTGATAATATAATAGCATGGAACAATAAAAAAAATTATAGATATGTTGGAGACGTATCATCATCCTACGGTCTAGAAGTGCATTGCTCTTGTCCTGTGCATACAGAATCATATTGAAATCCCCAATGACAAGCCAAGATCCCGAATAGAGTTGTCGTCTAACCGTAAGTTCCTCCAAAAAGAGAATTTTCTCTGCATCCTCCTGTGGTCCATACACCACTGTCAGCCACCAAGCCGGCCCTTCTAAGGGGGTGATGTAACCCGTGGTAAAATTTGTGTCATTGACAAAATTTGTCAACTGCACCTTAGTGGAATCCCAAGCAACAAAAATTCCTCCCCGGGTGTTAGAGGCAGGAAGGTAAAAGAAACCATCATACACTGGCCCAAGACATTGCATTATTACATATTGATCGACCACCTCTAGCTTAGTCTCTAGAATACATATGATGGTCGTATGGATCGAGCCAACAAACTCCCTAAGCGCTTTCCTTTTAGCGGGGCTATTCAGTCCCCTCATGTTCCAACACACCAACTCCATTGCGTTGTATGACATAGGAAAGGAGAGTCTCCCATGTCAGTACACGTACTATCCCCTACACCACGGCCAGCTCGGTTCTCTCCATCTCACCCCCCATATTGAAAGGAATCGCCTTGCCAAAGATGGCGGCAATTGCCCTAAGTTGTTGTTCCCGCAGAGGCGAATTGAACACCTGTCTCAGCTGCCCGAGTACCTCCTCAGAGACAGCAAGATCCTCACAATCGAGACCCAAGGTTTTTAACAGCACAGTCTCTGCAGCCGAGGCTTTAGATTTGCGCGGACCTCCCACCCCCAGCGATCTGGTAGTGTGCCTGGGCGTGAATGGATCCTGGCCTGGCTTCACCCCCCTGAGCTCCTCGAATTCTTTGAGAAATGGAGGGCCCAACTTTTTTAGTAAACACGCACAAAAGGTCTTGATGTTACTCAACGCCAATTGCTCTTTATTGGAGAGGCTTGCCTCCATAGAATCCATCTCTAGTCCAACGTTACTAGGGCCATGATCCATGCCAATCAGCTCCAAACCGGTACATGCAGTGTACATGGTCATGTCACCAATAATGCCTTCCCCCTCCATGTCCAGCTGCATGGCCACAGGAATCAAGGTGGGGAAAACATCGGCCTCCCTCATTGGCTGTCCATCCATAGTGATTTGCAGAAGATCCGCAACAGGTGCCCATCCATTGGACGATCGTTGTTCGTGGCCCTCCACAACAAGCTGCTGGGCGTCGATTCTCTACGGCTCCATCTCCTGATTTCCCGCCAGAGTTGGGCGGGCCTGAGGGTTGGCAGGCCGCACCGGATCCTGCCTGACTGGCAGCACGTCACCCAAAGCCGCCTCATGTTCCCGTTGCATGGGTCCCTCCAGATTCTTGTCGACCGTGGACGCGTCCACATGCGATTCCTCCCTCCCAGCCGTATCCTGATTGGTGGTAATCATCTGCTTTGCTGCCACCCCTGATCCATGCACCAAAGCATCCAACTCCTGTCCCACAGTCCAAGCCAAATCTGCTGCAAAAGCCGAGTTGCCTGGTACATCGGTCTCCTCACAAACCTTTGTGTCACGCCCCCGATTTGACCGTACACTAATCATACACACAAATGTGTACGATCAAGATCAAGGACTCATGGGAAGATATCACAACACAACTCTAGACACAAATTAAAATAATACAAGCTTTATATTACAAGCCAGGGGCCTCGAGGGCTCGAATACATAAGCTCGAATACACAAGAGTCAGCGGAAGCTACAATATCTGAGTACAGACATAAGTTAGACAAGATTGCCTTAAGAAGGCTAGCACAAAAGCAACAACAAACGAAAAGGCAAGGCCTCCTGCCTGGGAGCCTCCTAACTACTCCTAGTCGTCTGCGGTCTTCACGTAGTAGTAAGCGTCCTCTGGGTAGTAGTAGTCATCAGTGGCATCGTCTGGCTCCCGGGATCCGTCATCTGGTCGCAACAATCGGGTATGGGGGAAAAGGAGTAGCAAATCAACCGTGAGTACTCATCCAAAGTACTCGCAAGACTTACATCAGATCTAAACTAAGTATGCATCTGTATCAAAGGAATGGGTTGTATCTGTGGACAAAACTGCAGAATGCCAGAAGGGAAGGGGAAAGCCTAGCCTATCGAAGACTAGCATCTTCTGAAAACCACCATCTTGCAGCAACAGGAGGGAGTAGAGTTGCATAAAGTAAAGTAGCAGTAATGTTATCAACCTCGGCCAGAGATCCTTTCTCGACTCCCTGCGAGAAAGCAATCCCAGAGCCATACTATCCAGTTATCATCTCATAACCAATTCTCATCGCAATCCATTTAACCTCAAAAGTATCCAGTTCTAGTTGTATCGATCGAGATACAACTCCAAGTGTCCATTACCGTAGGACAGGCTATCGATAGATGTTTTCTTCCTTGCAGGGGTGCACCAACTTACCCACCACGCTCGATTAACTCCGGCCGGACACACTTTCCTGGGTCATGCCCGGCCTCGGCCAAACAATACGCCGCAACCCGACCTAGGCTTAATAGAGAGGTCAGCACGCCGGACTAAACCTATGCCCCCAGGGGTCATGGGCCATCTCCCCGGGAACTCCTGCACGTTGTGTGGGCGGCCGGTGAGCAGACCTAGCTACCTCCTTCAACAAGGCAGGTGCTTACGCAGTCCAGCCCGGCGTGCGCTGCTCAGTCGCTGACGTCTATTAAGCTTCAGCTGATGCATACGACGCAGAACGCCCATATTATGCCCACGTGATGGTTAGTGCTATCAGGCTAGAGGCCCCTCGGATCAAATATCCAAATCGTAGTGGATTAGGAACATGCGGTAACGAGCAGAGACTCATGATTGATGTGACCCCATCGCCCCGTCTCGAGTACTTGCGGCAAGGGCTAAGAATGCCCGGCCACGCCTCGTAATTATCTCGCGGGCACCCTCCAGGTCAACCCGTCTCCACATCACTCGCAATTAAGCTCGTGCAGGTACCCCTCAGGGTCGACCCGTCTTTCCAAGTAACAGGGGTAAAGTCCAAGTATCCGGGTGTCCAAACATCAAGGGGAAAACCCGAGGAATCACCCCCGATGAATTCCACTCGATGTAATCATCAAGGTGAACGTAAGAGGATCCACCCTCGAGGTTCACACTTGAGGGGTTGCACGACAGAGCCATATCAGAAGTGGTTAAGGAGGAAATCACCCTCGATGACCATGACCGAATAGCTACACTACAGGTTAACAACAGAAGTGCTGAAGAGGTCTCACCCTTGGCACTCGATAGTAACCCAGTAGTGTCGAGCAAGTAAGGGGAAAGTGATGTGCGGTGTCGGGGCCTGGTCTTCGATCCCGTTGATCGGGTCTTCGATGATGAAGCAGGGGCAATAGTGACAAGGTGGGGGTCACTGATGTATCACTAACCAACCTATACTAAGCAGTTTAGAATAAGCAAGTAAGGCACAACAGCAGATACAAAAGCAGGCTATGCATCAGAATAGGAGCAAACAATAACAGTAGCAAAATCTAATGCAAGCATGAGAGAATGGAATGGGTGATATGGGATGATCAAAGGGGGGGCTTGCCTAGTTGCTCTGGCAAGGAGGGGTCGTCAGTGACGTAGTCCATCACATGGGTGGCATCGGTCTCGGGGTCTACCGGAGAGAAGAGGGGGAAGAAACAATAAATATAAAAGAAACTAAGCATCATTAAGCATATAACATGGTAAAACGATGTGCTAGGGGTGACCTAACGCAGTACTACTCGATACAGGCGAAGGCGAAAAACATCCAGGAAATGTTTTCCCAGAGTTTGGCATTTTTCGGACAGATGAATCGGAGGGGACGGATCCATGTTCACTATGCTAGAGGTATGTGACAGGTATGTGGGTGGCATATTCGGATTCGTCACATTTTTTGAGCAACTTTGATATATAAATTATTTTCATCCGAGTTATGGTTTATTTTATATGAAATTTTCAAAGATTTAAGCATTATCTGAATTTCCTGGATTTATTTTAAATTCAAAAATAACAGGCATAAAGGCTGCGTGCACCTGGTGCAGTGCACCTAGGGAGGCTGACCAGTGGGTCCAGGCAACTGCTGACTCACCAGTTGACTGGTCCAGGTTTGACCAGTCAACTAGTCCGGTGGGACCCGTGTGTTGGTGACCCAATTTTAACAGCAATTTATTTAACCTTTAAATGACCGGGTTAACTATGCAGCGGACCGCACAGTTAGTGATAGGGGGGTTTAGTTAATAGCGCCATTAACTGCTAATGACGGCGCCATGTCAGCGAGACACCGGCGACGAGGCCGAGCTTCGACAACGGCCGTCCGGCCGATTCCGGCGACGGCTGCACGCGCGGGCAGGACCATTGGCAAGCTAGGGCTCTCGCGCTTCGTATGGTGGCCACGGGGCCTGCTGGGGCAGCCGGAATTGAGCACGCCAGCGAGGGTAGCGGCGGGATAGTGGCGGCGGCTAGAAGCGGGCGAGCAACCAGGGCACGGCGCAACAGGGGAGGGCGCGCGTGACAGGGCAGCTCTGGCGGGCGCGAGCGTGCGCCGGGGGGCGGGAGGGCCGCAGGCAGCGTGCGGTGACAGCTTCAGGGGCCGCGGGGGGCGTGGGGCGCGGCCAGCGCGGCCCAGACGCGGGCAGAGGAGGGTGCGGCGAGCATGGCGACTACGGCAATGATTCATCGTCGAAAAGAGGGATGGGGGGAACGGCGGCTCAGAGCGAACTCGACGATAGCGTAGCAAGCTCGGGGAGAACCTCCTGGTGGCAGTTCGTCGACGATGCCCACCGCGATCGAGGTGGAGGAAGAGGACGCCGGCGACGGATGTAGTGGCCCGAGCTCGAGGCCGTGGTCGAAGGCGATGTGGAGAACGACGTCGGAGCTCCCGTGCGGTCCTAGGAGACGGGGTCGACGGAAGGCGCGTGGACAGTGTCGTCCATGGCCACGGCGATGGTGGGGGGACGGCGGATCTGGAGGGGCTAGGCGGATGGGGAGAGAGGGGAGTGGAGCAGGGGGAGGACGAGGAGGCGCGCGGGGGGGGGTCCTTATCTCCTCGCCAGCGATGTTGCAGCGTGGAGCGCCGAGCCGGCTGCGGTGGAGACGAGCGGGAATGTGCTCGGTCGGATGAACAGAGAGAGGAGGGGGATGACCGGGGAGGGAGTGGGCTAGACTAGTTAGGCCTGCTGGTCCGAGTGGCCAAGGCCCAGAGGGGTCATGGGGGCTTCTTTTTTCTTTTACTTTTGCTCTTTTCTTTTTACAGAAAGGGGTTTAGTAATATTTTGAGCTTCCATAAGATTTTGCAAAAATGTGAAACTTGGTCACATAATTACTTTGCAATATCCAGCACTGCCACAAAAGGTTTGGGCATTTTTGGAGTTCAATTGAATTTACACAATAAAGAAAAGGCATTTTAAAGGCTATTTTTGCTCTACTAAAATGCATTAGGACCATTTAGAGTTGATGATGATGTTGTGTTCCTTAACAAATAATTGTTATGGAATTTTTGACAAATGATGAACATTTTTCCAGCAACTTTTGAGCAACTTCAAACTTCACTTGAATTTGAATTGACTGGAATTTCAAATGGGATAATGAAAAAAGGTGATTAAGCACTGTTTGGGAAAATGATTAGTTTAATCACAGAGTGTTACTGTAGCATGACACTGGGGGTGTTACAAATCTCCTCCACTACAAGAAATCTTGTCCCGAGATTTAAGGGGTGGATTAAGGGGGAAAGAGTTGGTTACAAAATTCTAACGAGTCTTCACGGTCTTCGTTGCTCTCCTTGAAGAGGTCAGTCCCTTCCGTTGATGTCTTTATTTCTCTGCTCCAGGTCATCAAGATGAAATCATCACCCTTACTTTGGGGTCTTCATCATACTTACGAATACGTAAGGGGGAGCTCGGCAACGATAGAATGCTATAAGGGTAATCATATGGGGTTAACCCATGAATAAACATATGAGTATCTCTCGAGTTGGAACTCTAGAAATACCTCGAGAGAATTAAAGTAGGCATGAGAATTTTTAAGCAGTAGGCAAATGTTCGATGCCTGAAACAATGTGTGAGAGGGGTTCAGAGCAACGGAATAAATATAGCGTCTGACACCAGAGTAGAATAATTGAGGGAAGGTGGCTCATAAATTACATATGAAGCCAAGTTGAAAGTATACTTCAGAATCAAGGTTGTAGAAGAGAGTCAGGTTTCGATCCTGTGGAATTGTGGGTTATGGGCCCACCATGTGGGTTTAAAGTAGAAAGGGGGCCGATAGCAAGGCATGGCAGATGATAGACTGTCAATTATGTTGCCAACAACATTGGTACCAAGGGCGAGGGACGAAGAGAACTATCTTCCTGCTCGTTGAAACGAGGCGGACCAATAGGCAAAGTTCTCGTCCATCGGTGGTTACCGAAATGTCATCAACAATAGTAACAGGGTATTACTGACAAAATGTACACCGAGGTGTTTACATAAGTAGGAAATTATCTCTACTGAGATAAGTTAGTTTACCGGAAAGGTTAAACAAAAGAATGGAAAGGAAAATATGATTAGTATATTAATCAGAACAATGAAAAGGAAATTGTGTTTAAACACAATTATCAGGAGTATATCCTTCCCAAGGACAAGCATAGGATGATATCCATGAAAGGGTAGTAAGTAGATAACCAATTAGGTAAAGGGAAAGAAATTACATGACATTACCCATACAACGGTGTTTGGATAATTGATAAAGGAAATTTAGTATCGTGCTTCAGATGTTCTCATTGGAGATCGGATTACCACATACATGCTTCGAGATAGCATTGACATGGTTCCAAGCAAAGGTCGGACTTTGGATACACCAAGGATCCATCAGAAACAACTTAGAAAATAAGTCATACAATTTTAGTAGGGAAAAGATAAGAGTGTGGCCGACGGGCACAACCACAATCCATCGACATGCCAAAAAGGATGTATTTCCAAAATTATATGAACAAGTTTGTGTTGGGGAAGGCAAGAATGTTGTCGATGATAACATAAATCGTCGAGGGGAAGGATTGTATTTCTCCTCATGAATTTGATTGATATCCTGGAAAAGCTCAGAATGTTGATGATGATCACGACACATTTGTCAAGAGATTTCATGAAGATGTAATCGATCGGCGATGACATCCAATCAAAGGAATGATGAAGCAAAAGGTTATTGGAACCATGGGTACGACACAAGCTCGAAATTAAGCTTGCTGTTCAAGGCGAAATGATAAGATGAGGAAGATCGACGTAAGCTTAGCTCATCGTCGGAAGTTGCTCCGGGCATAAGGACTAGGTAGCACAGTTAAAAAGTTGACATGATAAAAATATAGCTGATCAGGCTATGAATGACTTGAGGGATTATTAAACTCGTAAGCAACGGAAATAGCTTAGAGTTATTGAGTCGGAGTGCGGAATCGATTCACTTATCTGTGTTCTCGAGTGACTAATAACTCGGAACCCGGGGCAATCTGAAATCGCTAAGGAGCAATACCAAATGAAGACTCATAGGAAGCAACACAGTTCTTTGTTATTCTCGAGATACCGGAGGGTAATACTCGAAGGAAGGTCAAGATAGAGGTTGCAAAGATGCACTGATCTGCAGAAGACAAGTGCTTTAACTTGTCCGAGAAATGGAATCAAAGGGGAACAATCATGGTCAGAACCACGGTTGCAAAGGAACAAACATAGTTACCAGATGAACTTATAACAAGGGGATTATTATTATCACAAGAAGCTTCCATGATAAGATCTACATCATGTCCACGGGCATGAACACAAAGTTCAAGGTCGACTCCCACTTCTTCAATGCATATCATTTCATTTACTTCTCGCTTTCGATGAAGTTCTGGTGTTGAAATTATATCTGGCAAAACACCAGAAGAGCATGACTCGTGAAAACTCTTGGGTTCACACGGATTAGGGAAGGCATAGGTTCAACCAATAGGGGCATCTTAGGAACATATACCACAAACCTCAGGAGTAATATAACACAAGCTCGAAGGTAGAGCATGGTTGAGAAGGCAGAGGATACAATTTACCAAAGGCATTATGTATCCGAGGAAAGACTCAAAAGGTTATTGAATATGAAGGACTTTGTCGGATAAAATCCAACAAAGGATCTGGCGGTCCACATAGGATCTGATGTGAGTATCGATACTCAACCAGAAGAAGAAAGAAAGGCTTCGGATTATAGAAACATCTGAATAATTCGATGCTTAAATGCAAAGAACTCAAGATTTCAAAAATAGAAGATCAGAAGCAGACACTCTGATCAAAAGATAAGTAAGTTGAATAGCCTTAATGATACAGTCGACAACAATTTCATTGGTCGAGAAACAGCTCTTGGTCAAATGACGTCCAAGCCGGAAGGATGAATTCTATGATCCGACTGAGGATTGCGAGCATCCGCAACATATTGAATCAACAGACTCAAAAGGATAGTGACAAAGGATGCCAATAAGATTACTAGACTTATGGGATTATCCACAATGCAAACAAGCAAGAATTTTAAGAACAACAAGCTGTTGAGGATTATTGAAAGATCGAATAGTATTTCAAAGACTTTTGTGAAACATATGAACAACTGGGGAAAAACAAATCCTCGATATGTGTGAGGATTAATTTGTTGATGTATTCAGACGACAAGGAACTGCAAGGCAGTAGGCACAAAAGGATTCTCGGAACAACGACAAGTATTTCGAGGTATCTTGTAATAACAAGAGCAACTAGGGATGAAGGTATGAGCGACAAGGATATGCAGTTAGTCATAGGGGCTTTTCGGTGGTAGGGAATTGCAAATGCGATGAGCACAAGTTATCGGGATAACATCGGAGAGTATCTTCGGAATCTTCTGGTGCATCAGGCGATCATCTATAATAAGGGGCTCTCTGGGAGGAAGTAGTTACGAGATCCTAATGTTAGAGTTAGCAAAATCGTTTAATCCGAATGGAAGAGAGATCAGAGTCCCGGAGTATAGACGAGGAATAAAATATCCTAATACCACCCAATTGGCGACGTGGGCCCGTAAGGCACACAGCCATGTTAGTAAAAGTTTTTCAGTGACTAGACTCAACTTCGACCAAAGAGTTTGGAAGGGCGATTCCAACAGGCAGTTGGCTCTGATACCAACTTGTGACGCCCCCGATTTGACCGTACACTAATCATATAGGCAAATGTGTACAATCAAGATCAAGGACTCACGGGAAGATATCACAACACAACTCTAGACACAAATTAAAATAGTGCAAGCTTTATATTACAAGCCAGGGGCCTCGAGGGCTCGAATACACAAGAGTCAGCGGAAGCAACAATATCTGAGTACATACATAAGTTAGACAAGATTGCCTTAAGAAGGCTAGCACAAAAGCAACAATGAACGAAAAGGCAAGGCCTCCTGCCAGGGAGCCTCCTAACTACTCCTAGTCATCTGCGGTCTTCACGTAGTAGTAAGCGTCCACCGGGTAGTAGTAGTCATCAGTGGCGTCGTCTGGCTCCTGGGATCCGTCATCTGGTCGCAACAATCGGGTATGGGGATAAAGGAGTAGCAAAGCAACCGTGAGTACTCATCCAAAGTACTCGCAAGACTTACATCAGATCTAAACTAAGTATGCATCTGTATCAAAGGAATGAGTTGTATCTGTGGACTAAACTGCAGAATGCCAGAAGGGAAGGGGAAAGCCTAGCCTATCAAAGACTAGCATCTTCTGGAAACCACCATCTTGCAGCAACAGGAGGGAGTAGAGTTGCATAAAGTAAAGTAGCAGTAATGTTATCAACCTCGGCCAGAGATCCTTTCTCGACTCCCTGTGAGAAAGCAATCCCAGAGCCATACTATCCAATTAGCATCTCATATCCAAGTCTCATCGCAATCCATTTAACCTCAAAAGTATCCGGTTCTAGTTGTATCGATCGGGATACAACTCCAAGTGTCCGTTACCGAAGGACAGGCTATTGATAGATGTTTTCTTCCCTGCAGGGGTGCACCAACTTACCCACCACGCTCGATTAACTCTGGCTGGACACACTTTCCTGGGTCATGCCCGGCCTCGGCCAAACAATATGCCGCAACCCGACCTAGGCTTAATAGAGAGGTCAGCACGCCGGACTAAACCTATGCCCCCAGGGGTCATGGGCCATCTCCCCGGGAACTCCTGCACGTTGCGTGGGCGGTCGGTGAGCAGACCTAGCTACCTCCTTCAACAAGGCAGGTGCTTACGCAGTCCAACCCGGCGCGCGCCGCTCAGTCGCTGACGTCTATTAAGCTTTGGTTGATGCATACGACGCAGAACGCCCATACTATGCCCACGTGATGGTTAGTGCTATCAGGCCAGAGGCCCCTCGGATCAAATATCCAAATCGTAGTGGATTAGGAACGTGCGGTAACGAGCAGAGACTCATGATCGATGTGACCACGTCGCCCCGTCTCGAGTACTTGCGGCAAGGGCTAAGAATGCCCGGCCACGCCTCGTAATTATCTCGCGGGCACCCTCCAGGTCAACCCGTCTCCACATCACTCGCAAGTAAGCTCGCGCGGGTACCCCTCAGGGTCGACCCGTCTTTCCAAGTAACAGGGTAAAGTCCAAGTATCCGGGTGTCCAAACATCAAGGGGAAAACCCGAGGAATCACCCTCGATGAATTCCACTCGATGTAATCATCAAGGTGAACGTAAGAGGATCCACCCTCGAGGTTCACACTTGAGGGGTTGCACGACAGAGCCGTATCGGAAGTGGTTAAGGAGGAAATCACCCTCGATGACCACGACCTAATAGCTACACTACAGGTTAACAACAGAAGTGCTGAAGAGGTCTCACCCTCGGCACTCGATAGTAACCCAGTAGTGTCGAGCAAGTAAGGGGAAAGTGATGTGCGGTGTCGGGGCCTGGTCTTCGATCCCGTTGATCGAGTCTTCGATGATGAAGCAGGGGCAACAGTGACAAGGTGGGGGTCACTGATCTATCACTAACCAACCTATACTAAGCAGTTTAGAATAAGCAGGTAAGGCACAACAGCAGATACAAAAGCAGGCTATGCATCAGAATAGGAGAAAACAATAACAGTAGCAAAATCTAATGCAAGCATGAGAGAATGGAATGGGCGATATCGGGATGATCAAAGGGGGGGGGCTTGCCTGGTTGCTCTGGCAAGAAGGGGTCGTTGGTGACGTAGTCGATCACATGGGCGGCATCGGTCTCGGGGTCTACCGGAGAGAAGAGGGGGAAGAAACAATAAATATAAAAGAAACAAAGCATCATAAAGCATATAACATGGTAAAACGATGTGCTAGGGGTGACCTAACGCAGTACTACTCGATACAGGCGAAGACGAAAAACATCCAGGAAATGTTTTCCCGAAGTTTGGCATTTTCCGGACAGATGAATCAGAGGGGACGGATCCATGTTCACTATGCTAGAGGTATGTGACAGGTATGTGGGTGGCATATTCGGATTCATCACATTTTTCTGAGCAACTTTGATATATAAATTATTTTCATCTGAGTTACGGTTTATTTTATATGAAATTTTCAAAGATTTAAGCATTATCTGAATTTCTTGGATTTATTTTAAATTCAAAAATAACAGGCATAAAGGCTGCGTGCACCCGGTGCAGTGCACCTAGGGAGGCTGACCAGTGGGTCCAGGAAACTGCTAACTCAGCAGTTGACTGGTCCACGTTTGACCAGTCAACTGGTCCGGTGGGACCCGTGTGTTGGTGACCCAATTTTAACAGCAATTTATTTAACCTTTAAACGACCGGGTTAACTATGCAGCGGACCCCACAGTCAGTGCAGGGGGGTTTAGTTAATAGCGCCATTAACTGCTAATGACGGCGCCACGTCAGCGAGACACCGGCGATGAGGCCGAGCTTCCGCGACGGCCGTCCGACCGATTCCGGTGACGGCTGCACGCGCGGGCGGGACCATTGGCAAGCTAGGGCTCTCGCGCTTCGTATGGTGGCCGCGGGGCCTGCTGGGGCAGCCGGAATCGAGCACGGCGGCGAGGGTAGCGGCGGGGCAGTGGCGGCGGCTAGAAGCGGGCGAGCAGCCAGGGCACGACGCAACTGGGGAGGGCGCGCGCGGCAGGGCAGCTCTGGCGGGCGCGGGCATGCGCCGGGGGGCGGGAGGGCCGCAGGCGGCGCGCGATGACGGCTACAGGGGCCGCGGGGGCGTGGGGCGCGGCTAGCGCGGCCCAGACGCGGGCAGAGGAGGGTGCGGCGAGCATGGCGACTACGGCAATGATTCGTCGTCGAAAAGAGGGATGGGGGGAACGACGGCTCACAGCGAACTCGACGACGGCGTAGCAAGCTCGGGGAGGCACTCGTGGTGGCGGTTCATCGACGACGCCCGCCGCGACCTAGGTGGAGGAAGAGGACGCCGGCGACGATGTAGTGGCCCGAGCTCGAGGCCGTGGTCGCAGGCGATGTGGAGAACGATGGCGGAGCTCCCGCGCGGTCCTATGAGACGGGGTCGATGGAAGGCGCGTGGACAGTGTCGTCCATGGCCACGGCGATGGTGGGGGGGACAGCGGATCTGGAGGGGCTAGGCGGATGGAGAGAGAGGGGAGTGGAGCAGGGGGGAGGACGAGGAGGCGCGGGGGGGTCCCTATCTCCTCGCCGGCGACGTTGCAGCGTGGAGCGCCGAGCCGGGTGCAGTGTAGACGAGCGGGAATGTGCTCGGTCGGATGAACAGAGAGAGGAGGGGGATGACCGGGGAGGGAGTGGGATGGACTAGTTAGGCCTGCTGGTCCGGGTGGCCAAGGCCCAGAGGTGTCACGGGGGCTTCTTTTTCTTTTTCTTTTGCTCTTTTCTTTTTACAGAAAGCGGTTTAGTAATATTTTGAGCTTCCATAAAATTTTGCAAAAATGTGAAACTTGGTCACATAATTACTTTGCAATATCCAGCACTGCCACAAAAGGTTTGGGCATTTTTGGAGTTCAATTGAATTTACACAATAAAAAAAGGCATTTTAAAGGCTATTTTTGCTCTGTTAAAATGCATTAGGACCATTTAGAGTTGATGATGATGTTGTGTTCCTTAACAAATAATTGTTATGGAATTTTGGACAAATGATGAACATTTTTCTAGCAACTTTTGAGCAACTTCAAACTTCACTTGAATTTGAATTGACTGGAATTTTAAATGGGATAATGGGAAAAGGTGATTAAGCACTGTTTGGGAAAATGATTAGTTTAATCACAGAGTGTTACTGTAGCATGACACTGGGGTGTTACACTTTGCCAACGGATCCGAGACAGCCCGATCGCCAGGTGTTGCCCTTCTGTTGGCTAACGTACCCGGCTGAGCCCTCGACGCGTTTGAAAACTTCGGGATCCCCTCGGTCGTGGTCGCAAAGCTTCCTCCCTGGCCCACTACACCAGCTCGCTGACCTGTGCCCATGTGCGAAAGCCTCCAGTCCGATGGCCCCACCCTACCTTGCAGAACTGCCTGGTAGGATCGTCCCATCCCTCCACCGGCGCCGCCGCTCGCCGGACTGCGCTGATCGTGGCCTGCGCCTCTGGCATCTCTAACACCACATGACCAAGGCTGCACCACCAAGTCGCCGTCGAACTACGATCCGAGGGAACTGTCCGGCAGTCCACTTTGTCCACTCCTGTCATTGGACCCAGACCTCCCTCTCCAGAGCTCCGGCAGAAAAAAGTCGTGCATCCGCCCAATATGCACCAGGATGGGGTACTCCAGGAGCTGACGGAAAGAAGGCCTCTGCGCCGTCGGGTCATGCACTATCTCCGCCGGCTCCGGAACCCAGAGTCTGTGGAAAACCAACACCTCGCCAGGGTCTACGCACCAAGCTCTCAGCTTGAATAGTGACAAATCCTCCCCGCTCACCGTCTCCGGTGCCAGACTATCAATTAAACAGGCGCTGCCCAGAATCTCCGCCGTCGTGCGCTGCGACCACACATGGGATGGAACTCCTTCAATCGTGATATCGACCTGCACTCTCATCAATCTAGATGTTGCATGTGCCTGCCTAAGCCATGGCTTGATGAAGAGCTTGACTCCCTGATGCTCAATCGATGGTACGGCCAACGCCATGTTCCTGAACTGGTGTGCCGCAAAGATGACCAGAAAGTCCTCTGGGTGAAATTTGTGAACAGAAAACCTGAATCTTGGAATACTCAACTGCGCAACAATCGCCTCTGCCGCATCCTCACACGAAATCGGTGGCCTCGCCCTGCCCACGTACATCACCACCCCAAGTTGCAACCGGCGTTCAAGATCATCCATGTCCTCCGACCTCTGCAGCACACAAATCTCCGAGGAATATGGCGAAGATGCCGTCACTGTGGCCATCGGAGGGAAATTGGGCGCGACTGGCGAGAGCGTCTCCGCCGGTGCGCTCTGCCAAGGCTCCGTCAATCTCCTCCGAATGGCTGGCGGCAGACACGGGGCCGACTCCCTTCTGGCCACCCTAGCGATGACAATGTGACGGAGCTCATCCGCGGAGATGGCGTTGCGCGGCTCCAAACACTGGGACGAAACATGGTCGGCGCCGCCACAACGGATGCACAACGGAGGGTTGCTACAGTCCTGCCGCCGGTGGCCCTCCTCGAAACAGCGGAAGCAGAGGCCATGAAGGTCCGGCGGGATTTGTCGTAGCTCCGAAGACGAGGGCGACCCAGATCTGCGGGGAGCGCCAGCCTCCTGCTGGCGCCGGAGGGCGTGATGCCGACGCCACATGGCCTTACGCGAAGGACCAGGACGGTGCCATCCCTCAGCATGCCCAGCCCCAGCCGGCGCAGCCCGCTCCACCGGCCCTCTCGCCTCCGAGGACGAATCCGCCGACCCCTGGGAAGCCGAAAGACCCAAGCCCGACACCCTGTCCCTCGGAAAAGCCGATGACACCGAAGGAGGACTACACGAGCCCGACGCCATGAGCTCGCGGGGGAAGTGGACGCCAGAGCCAGAGTGGTAGCCAACGGGGGGAGGGGGAGTGGACGCCGGAGCCGGAGCGGCAGCCGGCAGGGGAAGGTGTGCGGCGGCGCCGAAGCGGGACCATCGAGCGGGAGCGGGAGCGGGAGCGGGCACCGGGGAATAAAGCTATACTAACTCGACACCCCTCGACGGAGCATAAAGCGCGCTCGCAAGCTCAATTCTCGCAGGTGCATAAAGGTTTTTTTCCAACACAACCTTTCCAAGACTCTACCCAGCCGCTATCCGCCAAGTATCATGCCCTTTGCGCCACCACCACCACCTTCGCGCACCACGGTGCCACTCCCGACAGCAGCAAGCCGCCGCGAGTGGCCAACCGCGTCACAACACCCTAGCAGCGGCACACCCACCCAAATGGCCACTGCACGGGCACCGCCAAAGTAATACGATGACGCCCTCATAACCGAGAGCTGCCATCCTCATCACCACGTGCCTCCACCCCGCCGCACACAAGGAACAAAGCGTCTGGTGCTGTCGTCGGGCCGTCGCAGCTCGCTGATGAACCCAACCACTGGATCCATGCACGATGCCATGGATCCACCACTGTCGCAAGGTGAAGGTAGGTGACGCCACCGCAACCGGGGGTCACTGCTCGGGCGCACCAGCACGGGCTCTAGCGCCCTCGCTGCTGCAAAGTCATCATGGGCCTGGATTTGTCTTCCAGCAAGCCGAATCACCACGTCGAGCGACCCTGTCGCCGGAGCCTCCACCGCCTCACCACGAAGCCACAGTCACCATGCTTTAGCAAGCACCGTCTCACAAAGAAGCCACGGTTGTTGTGGAACGTAGTAATTTCAAAAAAATTCCTACGCACACGCAAGATCATGGTGATGCATAGCAACGAGAGGGGAGAGTGTGATCTACATACCCTTGTAGACCGACAGCGGAAGCGTTAGCACAACGGGGTTGATGTAGTCGTACGTCTTCACGGCCCGACCGATCAAGCACCGAAACTACGGCACCTCCGAGTTTTAGCACACGTTCAGCTCGATGACGATCCCTGGACTCCGATCCAGCAAAGTGTCGGGGAAGAGTTCCGTCAGCACGACGGCGTGGTGACGATCTTGATGTACTACCGTCGCAGGGCTACGCCTAAGCACCGCTACAATATTATCGAGGACTATGGTGGAAGGGGGCACCGCACACGGCTAAGAATATGATCACGTGGATCAACTTGTGTCTATGGGGTGCCCCCTGCCTCCGTATATAAAGGATCAAGGGGGGGTGCGGCCGGCCAGGAGGAGGGCGCGCCAGGAGGAGTCCTACTCCCACCGGGAGTAGGATTCCCCCCTTTTCCTAGTTGGAATAGGATTCGGGAAGGGGAAAAGAGGAGAGAGAGAAGGAAGGGGGGCGCCGCCCCCCTCTCCTTGTCCTATTCGGACTAGGGGGGAGGGGCGCGCGGCCCAGCTCTGGCCACCTCTCCTCTCTTCCACTAAAGCCCACTAGGGCCCATATACCTCCCGGGGGGGTCCGGTAACCTCCCGGTACTCTGGTAAAATCCCGATTTCACCCGGAACACTTCCGATATCCAAATATAGGCTTCCAATATATCAATCTTTATGTCTCAACCATTTCGAGACTCCTCGTCATGTCCCCGATCTCATCCGGGACTCCGAACTCCTTCGGTACATCAAAACTCATAAACTCATAATATAACTGTCATCGAAACCTTAAGCGTGCGGACCCTACGGGTTCGAGAACAATGTAGACATGACCGAGACACGTCTCCGGTCAATAACCAATAGCGGAACCTGGATGCTCATATTGGCTCCTACATATTCTACGAAGATCTTTATCGGTCAGACCGCATAACAACATACGTTGTTCCCTTTGTCATCGGTATGTTACTTGCCCGAGATTCGATCGTCGGTATCTCAATACCTAGTTCAATCTCGTTACCGGCAAGTCTCTTTACTCGTTTCGTAATACATCATCTCGCAACTAACTCATTAGTTGTAATGCTTGCAAGGCTTATGTGATGTGCATTACCGAGAGGGCCCAGAGATACCTCTCCGACAATCGGAGTGACAAATCCTAATCTCGAAATACGCCAACCCAACATGTACCTTTGGAGACACCTGTAGAGCTCCTTTATAATCACCCAGTTACGTTGTGACGTTTGGTAGCACACAAAGTGTTCCTCCGGTAAACGGGAGTTGCATAATCTCATAGTCATAGGAACATGTATAAGTCATGAAGAAAGCAATAGCAACATACTAAACGATCGAGTGCTAAGCTAACGGAATGGGTCAAGTCAATCACATCATTCTCCTAATGATGTGATCCCGTTAATCAAATAACAAATCTTTGTCCATGGTTAGGAAACATAACCATTTTTGATTAATGAGCTAGTCAAGTAGAGGCATACTAGTGACACTCTGTTTGTCTATGTATTCACACATGTATTATGTTTCCGGTTAATACAATTCTAGCATGAATAATAAACATTTATCATGAAATAAGGAAATAAATAATAACTTTATTATTGCCTCTAGGGCATATTTCCTTCAGTCTCCCACTTGCACTAGAGTCAATAATCTAGTTCACATTGCCATGTGATTTAGCACCAATAGTTCACATCATTATGTGACCAACACTCAAAGGGTTTACTAGAGTCAATAATCTAGTTCACATCGCTATGTGATTAACACCCAAAGAGTACTAAGGTGTGATCATGTTTTGCCTGTGAGAGAAGTTTAGTCAACGGGTCTGCTATATTCAGATCCGTATGTATTTTGCAAATTTCTATGTCAACAATGCTCTGCACGGAGCTACTATAGCTAATTGCTCCCACTTTCAATATGTATCCAGATGGAGACTTAGAGTCATCTAGATCAGTGTCAAAATTTGCATCGACGTAACCCTTTACGACGAACCTTTTTGTCATGTCCATAATCGAGAAATATATCCTTATTCCACTAAGGATAATTTTGACCGCTGTCCAGTGATCTACTCCTAGATCACTATTGTACTCCCTTGCCAAAATCAGTGTAGGGTATACAATAGATCTGGTACACAGCATGGCATACTTTATAGAACCTATGGCTGAGGCATAGGGAATGATTTTCATTCTCTTTCTATCTTCTGCCGTGGTCGGGCTTTGAGTCTTACTCAATTTCACACCTTGTAACACAGCCAAGAACTCTTTTCTTTGACTGTTCCATTTTGAACTACTTCAAAATCTTGTCAAGGTATGTACTCATTGAAAAAACTTATCAAGCGTCTTGATCTATCTCTATAGATCTTGATGCTCAATATGTAAGCAGCTTCACCGAGGCCTTTCTTTGAAAAAATCCTTTCAAACACTCCTTTATGCTTTGCAGAATAATTCTACATTATTTCCGATCAAAAATATGTCATACACATATACTTATCAGAAATGCTGTAGTGCTCCCACTCACTTTCTTGTAAATACAGGCTTCACCGCAAGTCTGTATAAAACTATATGCTTTGATCAACTTATCAAAGCGTATATTCCAACTCCGAGATGCTTGCACCAGTCCATAGATGGATCGCTGGAGCTTGCATATTTTGTTAGCACCTTTAGGATTGACAAAACCTTCTGGTTGCATCATATACAACTCTTCTTTAAATCCATTAAGGAATGTAGTTTTCTTTATCCATTTGCCAGATTTCATAAAAATGCGGCAATTGCTAACATGATTTGGACAGACTTAAGCATCGCTACGAGTGAGAAAATTTCATCGTAGTCAACACCTTGAACTTTGTCAAAAACCTTTTTCGACAAGTCTAGCTTTGTAGATAGTAACACTACTATCAGCGTCCGTCTTCCTCTTGAAGATCCATTTATTTTCTATGGCTTGCCGATCATCGGGCAAATCCATCAAAGTCCATACTTTGTTCTCATACATGGATCATATCTCAGATTTCATGGCCTCAAACCATTTCGCGGAATCTGGGCTCATCATCGCTTCCTCATAGTTCGCAAGTTCGTCATGGTCTAGTAACATGACTTCCAGAACAGGATTACCGTACCACTCTGGTGCGGATCTCACTCTGGTTTACCTACGAGATTCGGTAGTGACTTGATCTGAAGTTACATGATCATCATCATTAGCTTCCTTACTAATTGGTGTAGTAGTCACAAGAACAGATTTCTGTGATGAACTACTTTCCAATAAGGGAGCAGGTACAGTTACCTCATCAAGTTCTACTTTCCTCCCACTCACTTCTTTCGAGAGAAATTCCTTCTCTAGAAAGGATCCATTCAAAGCAACGAATATCTTGCCTTCGGATCTGTGATAGAAGGTGTACCCAACATTTTCTTTTTGGGTATCCTATGAAGACGCACTTCTCCGATTTGGGTTTGAGCTTATCAGGTTGAAACTTTTTCACATAAGCATTGCAACCTCAAACTTTAAGAAACGACAGCTTAGGTTTCTTGCCAAACCATAGTTCATACGGTGTCGTTTCAACGGATTTAGATGGTGCCCTATTTAACGTGAATGCAGCTGTCTCTAATGCATAATCCCAAAACGATAGTGGTAGATTGGTAAGAGACATCATAGTTCGCACCATATCTAATAAAGTACGGTTATGACGTTCGGACACACCATTATGCTGTGGTGTTCCAGGTGGCGTGAGTAGTGAAACTATTTCACATTGTTTTTAACTGAAGGCCAAACTCGTAACTCAAATATTTTACTTCTGCGATCATATCGTAGAAACTTTTTATTTTTGTTACGATGATTCTCCACTTCACTCTGAAATTCTTTGAACTTTTCAAATGTTTCAGACTTGTGTTTCATCAAGTAGATATACCCATATCTGCTCAAATCATCTGTGAAGGTCAGAAAATAACGATACCCGCCGTGAGCCTCAACACTCATCGGATCACATACATCAGTATGTATTATTTCCAATAAGTCAGTTGCTCGCTCCATTGTTCCGGAGAACGGAGTCTTAGTCATCTTGCCCATAAGGCATGGTTCGCAAGCATCAAGTGATTCATAATCAAGTGATTCCAAAATCCCATCAGCATGGAGTTTCTTCATGCGCTTTACACCAATATGACCTAAACGGCAGTGCCACAAATAAGTTGCATTATCATTATTAACTTTGCATCTTTTGTCTTCAATATTATGAATATGTGTATCACTACGATCGAGATCCAATGAACCATTTTCATTGGGTGTGTAACCATATAAGGTTTTATTCATGTAAACAGAACAACAATTATTCTCTAACTTAAATGAATAACCGTATTGCAATAAACATGATCAAATCATATTCATGCTCAACGCAAACACCAAATAACACTTATTTAGGTTCAACACTAATCCCGAAAGTATAGGGAGTGTGCGATGATGATCATATCAATCTTGGAACTACTTCCAACACACATCGTCACTTCACCCTTAACTAGTTTCTGTTCATTCTGCAACTCCCGTTTCGAGTTACTACTCTTAGCAACTGAACCAGTATCAAATACCGAGGGGTTGCTACGAACACTAGTAAAATACACATTAATAATCTGTATATCAAATATACCTTTGTTCACTTTGCCATCCTTCTTATCCGCCAAATACTTGGGGCAGTTCCGCTTCCAGTGACCAGTCCCTTTGCAGTAGAAGCACTTAGTCTCAGGCTTAGGACCAGACTTGGGCTTCTTCACTTGAGCAGCAACTTGCTTGCTGTTCTTCTTGAAGTTCCCCTTCTTCCCTTTGCCCTTTTATTGAAACTAGTGGTCTTGTCTACCATCAACACTTGATGCTCTTTCTTGATTTCTACCTTCATCGATTTCATCATCATGAAAAGCTCGGGAGTCGTTTTCGTCATCCCTTGCATACTATAGTTCATCACGAAGTTCTACTAACTTGGTGATGGTGACTAGAGAATTCTGTCAATCACTATCTTATCTGGAAGATTAACTCCCACTTGATTCAAGCGATTGTAGTACCCAGACAATCTGAGCACATGCTCACTAGTTGAGCGATTCTCCTCCATCTTTTGGCTATAGAACTTGTTGGAGACTTCATATCTCTCAACTCGGGTATTTGCTTGAAATATTAACTTCAACTCCTGGAACATCTCATATGGTCCATGACGTTCAAAACGTCTTTTGAAGTCCCGATTCTAAGCCGTTAAGCATGGTGCACTAAACTATTAAGTAGTCATCATATTGAGCTAGCCAAACGTTCATAACGTCTGCATCTGCTCCTGCAATAGGTCTGTCACCTAGCGGTGCATCAAGGACATAATTCTTCTGTGCAGCAATGAGGATAAACCTCAGATCACGGATCCAATCCGCATCATTGCTACTAACATCTTTCAACACAATTTTCTCTAGGAACATATCAAAATAAACACAGGGAAGCAACAACGCGAGCTATTGATCTACAACATGATTTGCAAAATACTACCAGGACTAAGTTCATGATAAATTTAAGTTCAATTAATCATATTACTTAAGAACTCCCACTTAGATAGACATCCCTCTAATCCTCTAAGTGATCACGTGATCCAAATCAACTAAACCATGTCCGATCATCACGTGAGATGGAGTAGTTTCATTGGTGAACATCACTATGTTGATCATATCTACTATATGATTCACGCTCGACCTTTCGGTCTCCGTGTTCCGAGGCCATATCTGTATATGCTTGGCTCGTCAAGTATAACCTGAGTATTCCGCGTGTGCAACTGTTTTGCACCCGTTGTATTTGAACGTAGAGCCTATCACACCCGATCATCACGTGGTGTCTCAGCACGAAGAACTTTCGCAACGGTGCATACTCAGGGAGAACACTTCTTGATAATTAGTGAGAGATCATCTTAAAATGCTACCGTCAATCAAAGCAAGATAAGATGCATAAAAGATAAACATCACATGCAATCAATATAAGTGATATGATATGGCCATCATCATCTTGTGCTTGTGATCTCCATCTTCGAAGCACCGTCGTGATCACCATCGTCACCGGCGCGACACCTTGATCACCTATCGTAGCATCGTTGTCGTCTCGCCAATTTTATGCTTCCACGACTATCGCTACCGTTTAGTGATAAAGTAAAGCATTACAGCGCAATTGCATTGCATACAATAAAGCGACAACCATATGGCTCCTGCCAGTTGCCGATAACTTGGTTACAAAACATGATCATCTCATACAATAAAATTCAGCATCATGTCTTGACCATATCACATCACAACATGCCCTGCAAAAACAAGTTAGACGTCCTCTACTTTGTTGTTGCAAGTTTTACGTGGCTGCTACGGGCTTAAGCAAGAACCAATCTTACCTACGCATCAAAACCACAACGATAGTTTGTCAAGTTGGTGTTGTTTTAACCTTCGCAAGGACCGGGCGTAGCCACACTCGGTTCAACTAAAGTTGGAGAAACTGTCACCCGCTAGCCACCTTTGTGCAAAGCACGTCGGGAGAACCGGTCTCGCGTAAGCGTACGCGTAATGTCGGTCCGGGCCGCTTCGTCCAACAATACCGCCGAACCAAAGTATGACATGCTGGTAAGCAGTATGACTTATATCGCCCACAACTCACTTGTGTTCTACTCGTGCATATAACATCAACACATAAAACCTAGGCTCGGATGCCACTGTTGGGGAACGTAGTAATTTCAAAAAATTTCCTACGCACACGCAAGATCATGGTGATGCATAGCAACGAGAGGGGAGAGTGTGATCTACGTACCCTTGTAGACCGACAGCGGAAGCGTTAGCACAACGCGGTTGATGTAGTCGTACGTCTTCACGGCCCGACCGATCAAGCACCGAAACTACGGCACCTCCGAGTTTTAGCACACGTTCAGCTCGATGACGATCCCCGGACTCCGATCCAGCAAAGTGTCGGGGAAGAGTTCCGTCAGCACGACGGCGTGGTGACGATCTTGATGTACTACCGTCGCAGGGCTTCGCCTAAGCACCGCTACAATATTATCGAGGACTATGGTGGAAGGGGGCACCGCACACGGCTAAGAATATGATCACGTGGATCAACTTGTGTCTATGGGGTGCCCCCTGCCTCCGTATATAAAGGATCAAGGGGGGGTGCGGCCGGCCAGGAGGAGGGCGCGCCAGGAGGAGTCCTACTCCCACCGGGAGTAGGATTCCCCCCTTTCCTAGTTGGAATAGGATTCGGGAGGGGGAAAGAGGAGAGAGAGAAGGAAGGGGGGCGCCGCCCCCCTCTCCTTGTCCTATTCGGACTAGGGGGGAGGGGCGCGCGGCCCAGCTCTGGCCACCTCTCCTCTCTTCCACTAAAGCCCACTAAGGCCCATATACCTCCCGGGGGGTTCCGGTAACCTCCCGGTACTCCTGTAAAATCCCGATTTCACCCGGAACACTTTCGATATCCAAATATAGGCTTCCAATATATCAATCTTTATGTCTCGACCATTTCGAGACTCCTCGTCATGTCCCCGATCTCATCCGGGACTCCGAACTCCTTCGGTACATCAAAACTCATAAACTCATAATATAACTATCATCGAAACCTTAAGCGTGCGGACCCTACGAGTTCGAGAACAATGTAGACATGACCGAGACACGTCTCCGGTCAATAACCAATAGCGGAACCTGGATGCTCATATTGGCTCCTACATATTCTACGAAAATCTTTATCGGTCAGACCGCATAACAACATACGTTGTTCCCTTTGTCATCGGTATGTTACTTGCCCGAGATTCGATCGTCGGTATCTCAATACTTAGTTCAATCTCGTTACCGGCAAGTCTCTTTACTCGTTTCGTAATACATCATCTTGAAACTAACTCATTAGTTGTAATGCTTGCAAGGCTTATGTAATGTGCATTACCGAGAGGGCCCAGAGATACCTCTCCGACAATCGGAGTGACAAATCCTAATCTCGAAATACGCCAACCCAACATGTACCTTTGGAGACACCTGTAGAGCTCCTTTATAATCACCCAGTTACGTTGTGACGTTTGGTAGCACACAAAGTGTTCCTCCGGCAAACGGGAGTTGCATAATCTCATAGTCATAGGAACATGTATAAGTCATGAAGAAAGCAATAGCAACATACTAAACGATCGGGTGCTAAGCTAATGGAATGGGTCATGTCAATCACATCATTCTCCTAATGATGTGATCCCGTTAATCAAATAACAACTCTTTGTCTATGGTTAGGAAACATAACCATCTTTGATTAATGAGCTAGTCAAGTAGAGGCATACTAGTGACACTCTGTTTGTCTATGTATTCACACATGTATTATGTTTCCGGTTAATACAATTCTAGCATGAATAATAAACATTTATCATGAAATAAGGAAATAAATAATAACTTTATTATTGCCTCTAGGGCATATTTCCTTCAACGGTTGCCAGCAAGTGCCTGGAATGGACACGCCTGCGCACCCGTGAAGCGCCCTGCATCCACCTTCGTTGGGGCCAGCGCAACTGCTTGAAGTGGCGCAGACCTGCATTTATACGAGTTTGTAATGTACTTTCTTTGTTCCTAAATATAAGTCTTTTTGGAGATTCCACTACAGACTACATACGGAGCAAAACGAGTGAATCTACACTCTAAAGTATGTCTATATACATCCACATGTAGTCCGTAGGGGAATCTCTAGAAAGACTTATATTTAGAAACGGAGTATTTATTTATTTATTTTGATTTTTTTTGTCAGATATGGCTTATACGTACGTGCCTGCAGGAAGATGTGTGCCACAGTGCATATGTGTGTGTACACAGTTTAAAACAGAAGGACAATGATCCATGGAAAACAGGCGTCATACCAATAATTATGCACTCTGCGTAATTACCTGCCATTTAAAACATTTGAGCGTTGAATTTCCTGATCCCTATGAAACCTAAACTGATGCAACCTGAAACTATGAAATGGTAGTTGCGGTGATCATGCGCAAATGTTTCATTTCCTCCAAGGTCAGCTATGTCCTTTGCCAGGACTCCGAGCATGTTCAATACACACCGTTACACCTTGGTGTTTAAAATCATCTGATAGCTGAGTAGCAGAGAATGCCGAACAAGAGAAAAAGTCATGCCACATACGCAGGCAATCGTGGCAGGCACCGGAACGGATTGTTATCAAACACGTGCATTGGCTCTATTTGGTAGAAGATAGAATTTGGAAGAGTGTTAACCCAAAATTCCTGGTGCCTCCTATATCTGAATCCATGCTACGACCCACATCTATGTGTGTGTGCACTCGTGCTAGCGTGTGTGTGGTGTAATTATATTGATAGTAGTGGGGAGCAATTGGACTTTGCTATAACTTTATAACATCAGTTGTAGCATTTTATTCACGAGAAACATCACCTCCAGCCGCGTACAGTGATGGTACATTTGTGCCACAACCCGCAGTTAGATCTCAACATGTGAGCACTGCTTCATGCATCTGTACAGATTTTCGTGTATCTTTGGCATGGAATTTACATAAGTAGAAGCAAATTTTACTCCCCTCCCAAACCAACAAGGAAGACATTGCAATCGTTGACACATAACACAATTAATTAAGGACCACACAGAAGGAGCGTACAATAAGTCCATCATGTCGATGAAGTTAGGGAGCTCTCATGATTCATAGAGAACAAAAAAAAGGCGAGTCATGAACTAAAACTACAACTCCCTGCTAGTTGGGCCATAGTCCGGATTTTTTAAGGCATGTAATAGTATATGACTGTTATTTTGTTTCTGTGTAACGAATTAAGCTTTTCTGCTACAAAAAATATGCCTCACATACTGAAGCTAACCCTAACGGGCAACTGATGGTGATACTGATCATAGGAGGTTACACTGCTCGGCGCACAGCACCTATAACTAAGATGAACAATAACATTAAGAAAATACTTACAATGCAAAAAAATGAACAAGATGATTCTGTATTCTTTAAAAAAGATTTTTCATTAATTGCAATCGTGCAAGGTCAGACTAGACATGGAGGTCGGCACCGCACCTCGCAAAACAACCCCACACAACTCTCTACGACCCACCTAACAGGGCAAGCTCATGCCCTGCCCCCATTAATCTTCCTACTAATCCTCACAACTAGCACTCGGTGCTCCCCTTGGTTTGATATATGACAGAACTCCATCGTGGCTCATTGTAGATCTGACATATCCTGATCCCACACTTCAATAGCTCTAATAACCGCACTACTCTCTGATTCAATGATCAGGATCAAGGGAGAGGGGGGTCATTCAACTCGGTGAAACTTAACTATTCTTTTCGAAAGAAGGTTTAAATCCACAGCCGTTGCATCATTACGATGCACACCATCATTCTTGTTAACTAGTAAGCAGATTACAACAAAACACAACCACTGCATAACCGTTACAAGATATATAATTAAAATCTTGTTCTCGATCTGTCTGGTCCATTTTTATAGACTTACATATCACATCTTGCATGTTTTCGACCACCCCCACCAACAATAATCATCCGCCTCATGCTACCTCTGGACACCTGATGCTACCTCTGGACTCCTCACTTTTGTAGATAACCGATCTCCATTACCATTTCTATTCCGCACTTTCATTAGAAAGTGTACAACAGAAGGCTCACAAAGTAACATGTACGAATCATGGCGCCCAAAATGTTCCAGAGAGTATATGTAAACAATAGAAAATTAACCGTGTATAGAAAAGTCTGTCCAACCATATAGTTCTAAAAAAATAGATCTCATATTTACTTTAAGTTAGTTTGCAAATAACTATTATTCAACTATGTGTCGCACATGTGTGTAAAAAAATCCATAATAGCTCATACCAAATTAAAATACATCAACCTTTTGTAGGAAAATGATATGAAATTTGCTAAGATTGTTGCATGTAAACAAAAATGGAGAAAACTTCCATTATACATTCAGATCCTGTGCATGTGACCACATAGGTGTTGTATAAAGCGAGCAAATGAGGATTCCGTGCCTAATTACGCATAGATGGACCACTTGACTGAAGGATGTATGCAAACTCATAGATAGATCTGAAAAGGTCCAATTAACATACATAATATGCTTATCTTTGTTAGTCGGAAGGGAGAATGAAGGATTTATGGAGTGGTATATAGAAGAACCTTTGTTGCCCATGCAACAAATCCTTGAGCAGATCAGCACAACTATGCTACCCACAAAGACCCACACACCACCAAAGAGTAACACCGTCGAGGTTGCCAGCAAGCTATCGTCATCATCACTTCTAACCAAGTAAGCGACTCCGCCTTCATCGCAGACGACCAACCAAGATCCCTCACCTCAAATGACATTGGAGCTACTAAGTTGCAAATGATGAAAGCACAACTGACTGATCGGTCTGCTCACTCCATGTGAAATTTTAGCACCCAATAGTTTTTCAAAATGATGAATGATTAAATGTGACAATAACTAAGTTTACCTCTACACTAATTAATCCCAAAACAGATATTTTGATCCTAAGATGATTTCTTATTGTTGACTTCATGTCACATGAGCTATTTCTCCCTTCTCTTGTGATTAGTCCAGCCATTGAAAATAGAAGTAAAGTGCATTTATCTATCGATTGTTTTTTATTTAGAGTGTGTTTCTGTCATGATCAGACCATTGAAGGGAACACCAACAGAACCAATGATTAATTTCTCCATATACATGTCAAAAATTCATCCCGCAGATTAACTGCTGCACCGCCTCAAGTAACTCAAAGTTGTGGTTCTTTCTGGTGGCGTGACGTGCTGAAGCTGTATGACAAATTTTGTAAATTGGCTGTCCCTCACGTGCGCTCGGGGGACTCGGTGGTTTTTTGGCTGGATCGGTGGCAACTTAATAACGCTGTGGTTATCATGCAACAACATTTCCCGAGGCTCCACTCTTTTGTGATTGAAGACACGCTTACCATTAAGGAGGTGATGGAGCTGTCTGACCTGACCGACAATTTTCACCTGCCTTTATCAGTTGAAGCTTTCGAGGAATTCAATCAGCTTCAGGCTTTAATGCCTTTGATCAATTTGCATGAGGGAGTAAATGATGTCTGGAAATGGCCTTCAAAATATGGGGATTATCGGTCAAGGACCTATTATTTGTCTAGTTTTTCCGATGTCGTGGTTGACCCCATATTTGGGTGGATCTGGAAATGCTCTTGCACTCTCAAGCTCAAGGTGTTTGGCTGGCTTCTTTTGATGGATCGTCTAAACACTAGGGATATGATGCAGCGAAGGCATTGGATTATCCAGGATGATACTTGTGTTATGTGCTTCTCAGCTTTGCATGAAGATAGAGCTCATCTCTTCTTTGCTTGCAACTTCAGCCAACGTGTCTGGAATTATTTGGGCATCTCATGGAGTGTTCACCCTAACCAGACTACTTTTGAAATGGCTTGCGCGGCCAGGAGGGATTTTGGTCATCCTTTTTTCACTGAGGTAGTCTTTACGGCTACTTGGAATATTTGGACTCAAAGGAATGGAAGGATCTTCAGAAATGAGTTGCCCGCTTTCAGATCTTGGAGGAGGAATTTTATTCATGATATTTCTCTTTTAGCTCATAGAATCAAGTGTAAATATAGAGATAGACTAACTTCTTGGATAGCCTCCTTACCCTAATCTCTCTTTGTAAGTAGCCTCTTCTCTTTATTTGTTTCTCTCTTGTAATTTTGTATTCTTTACCTCTTGGTTTTAATAAAGGGATGTGAGGCTGTTGCCTTGCAGTATATAGTCAAAAAAAATCGTCCCGCAGATAGAGGACTCAACTCTAAGGAAAACACAAGGTTTTGATGTTCTAGCTCTATACAATGCGACTAGTCAACAACGGTTCTAGCTCTGTACAATGTGACTAGTCAACAACGGTTGTAGATTTGTGATGCCCGCCTTCCTATGGAGCTACATCAGAGCAATACAAATCAAATGTTACAATTCATGCATCACATATTAAGTTACATGATTGACATCCACATTGACTAAAAAAAGATATATACATATCCAGTATGTAGTGAATGGCTAATATGCGAAAGATTACACATAGCCCGACACGCAACCCACATTTCCATCATAATTAGGGCCTTAAGTTGTCGATTCTCCCCCGGTAAGCAATTTCCAAATACATTTGAGATATTCCGAGGTCGTAGAAGTTCAAATATCATACATGCTACTCACCACAGTATGCAGGCTAATGTAGATGTGATAATAGTGAATAGATCATTCTTCTTCCTCACAATAGCACTACCTTTTGCTACCCTTCCGGTCCCGCATTGTGAAATTTTACTTTTGCAAATAGCATAAAGGGTGAAGATCCTAAGGAAAGATCTTAATCTTTAGTATGACCTTGATTTCCAAACAAGTATCCTACAAAATCAAAGTCTGTGTTCATCTTGTCCACAAAAATAAACCTGACTATAAAGCTACCTGATGGCAAGCCTCCTTAAACCATCCATGTTCCTTAGTTTATCTGGAAAAGGAAAAATGGTGGAAAGTGGGAGCACAATATTTTTATGGATAATGGTGGAATTATTTGGCAATCATGCTAGAATATAAACTTGACCCCAAACAAGACTACAGGTGAAACTCCCGACACTAAGATGATTAGGATAAGTGGGATGAATTAACTTGGAATGTCATATCTGAATAATTCTTATGTGTTTTTTTAAGTCACTCTAAAGTTTAGAGGAATAACAGAAGTTTCTTATGAAGGATTTTTTTATCATTGTCAATTGTGGGTGGAAGTGCGGGAAGGAATAAACTCAAATGAAGAAGAACATAGTTTGGGAACTTAATATCATACCAAATAACCGCAAGCCTATTATCTGGAAGTGATGTTTTTTGTAAGGATATTAGGCTGACTAGAATATAATAGTGTCACTCTTGTTATTCAATTATTCACGCAGAGGGAAATATACTTTGTGGAAACTATCTCTCCTTGAATTTTGGGAAAGAGGAACTAAAGATATGGTTTGCTAATCGAGTATATTCATGTATGGTCTTATAACAGGCTTCACATCAATGGAATAGTAGGTGATATGGTTTTCTAAATGAAGCAAGGCGGTCATCTACAAATGTAAGTGTAAAGTATTTTGCATTATTATTGTATACGTTAACACTGTTTTGTTGTTTGCAATGATAAAGTCACATTGATGGAAGTGAAAGCTTGATCATCTTTTAACTTTCATATGAAAGGAACATCTGAAACATCCTATGTTTTACAAGTGGAAATACATAGAAAATATTTTGAAGTGTTTCTCTATGGAAAATTGCAAATCTATTAACATACCTTTGATAAAGGGAATCATACTCAATGAGGAATTATATTTGAACTCCTGAGGGAAAATGGAATAATAAATGATACTGAAATTGATATGTATATTCATTATATTATCATACCTTAGCTACTAGAATTTATGCTGCATTCAAGCAGTGGAAAGAAAGACGAGCAGCTAAGGGAATCTCACACATCATATAAGATTGTGGAAAGTGCATCACAACCTGTCACTTGTTCTGAAATTTATATTGAAGGTAAACACATTGAGGAAATTATTACTCTATCTACAAGATGAGAAATAAGTCCAGGTACGCATATTCAATTTTTTGTAGTACTAATATGGTGCAGGTTCACTGACCGAAGTCAGGAATTTCTTTGAACACACATGGTTAATTATGAAACTTCATTTACTAATTGGATTCGATATTTATGTGGTTTTTTGAAAATTTATTCAACATGGTTATATTATACTTGACTCGATGTGGAATTAATCATATTATTATATATATGTGATGGAAAATAATTGATGCGGAATTTCACTTGAGGAAACAAAATACTCAAGGTGCCTATAAAGGTGGAATTACACTCGAGGAAATAATACTCGAGGCGCCGAGGCCAGCTATGCTGGAATAATTAGGCGAAAACTAAAGGTCTCTAGAGATCTTAAGTGTCATAGCAAGGAAACATACTGAGGAAAGGTATCACTATATATTTCTTGGATTTTCAACGTAGTATTAACCTGGTTGATGACCCCTTGACTAAGCCTATTAGTCATGAGGTATTTGGTAAACATATTAAGGCTATGGGTTTACGAATATTTGAATGGTCGTTTTTGACAAGTGGGAGATGTTGGAATCATGTGTCCTGCAACTATATTCAAATTACTAGGAATTACTAATATGCGGAATACCTCATTATGGAATTATATATGTATTTGTGCATGGAATTACCTTTTCTGATTATCATGGAATTATCACTTGTTGGAACGTACTTAAGTTTTATATGCTTAAGGAAGCTGGTTGATTATCAGTGGAATACAGTATACTATTTATATTGGAAAGACTACCCGAGTACACTGATGATTGGAAGGATCTAGATCATATAATTATATTACAACCCTAATGTTGATCTACATAATTAGAGGAAATTACACTCTATTATGGCGCGTTGCTCACAAGCGCGTGCTCCGGGGATATAACTGGTAGAATCCCTTAACAGACAAATATGATCGTGGTTGGTAATTTGGTCTAGAATTTATCCCGGAAACTAGTGGAAAAACTAGGAATCTTATATCTGTATAAGATGCGGACTCTTTGGAAAGACAGTATAAGAAGGTCCTTACCCCCTAGCCTCAGGTATGCGAATTGTGAGTGGCACCACGGATAAGCGCAGAGGAGTAGGGGGTAGACCACAAACACTAAATTTCCAACAATCCATAGGATATAAGGGTACATTCAATGCATATTAAGGTCTGGTGTCCTAATGTAATTAGTATCCTCCGCTAGTTCATACTCACCACAAATCATAACAACTAATTTTTCTCAAAGCTCACCAGTTTGTATACACCCCGTGTAGTTCGAAAACACAAGAACATGTACTAGAATTTGTTTGTCCCAGGAAATTTCATTTGGTGTCTGGCGTTGTGGTGGCGTCGACGGCAGATGAGTCTGGCAAGACAGTGCATTGATTGCTCCTGAAGATAGGACTACCAAAGAAGGCGGCGACGGATTCTATAGCGTGCGCATGCGGTGCACGCTGACAGGCTCCTAGACCGGTTGGTGCTTCGGGCTAGCCGGCAGGCGACATGGTGAGGCCACCGGTTTCTTGGTGCACATGGCGCGAGGTCAGAGCACATCATCTATCTTGTAGTTTGGGTGACAGTTTTCGCTAGGAAGGTGTCTTTGTTAGATTTATGTATTTATTTTGTAAGGCCTTGATAAATAATGCAATAAACATGGTTCTGTGCATCGCTTGATGCGGAGGCCGGGGTAATCCTTCTTTTTTGAAAGAAAGAAACTTTCTTCAGGTATTAGGTGCATGTCATGATTGTAAATGAAACATAATTTTTTCATACAATTTGTGCGTAGACGCTCCCTTCTAAATGTCTTAACAGAGGTGTCCCGAAGCACTTGTTGCAAATTAACATGGATCAATCCAGAGATGCGGCATGCCTAAACCTGCTCTAGAAACTAAAGAAAACCCTGAGCGGTTTCATGTCCAAAATTAGTTCCTATGAGAGGTCAGTATTTCTTATGTGCAAGAGTAACCATGTCTGCTTGCACACACTCTATTCTTGATGCCTCCCAGGCCCAGTTGGTTATAGCTGAATCGAAAAGCGGGACGGGAAATGGGGTAGTAGACTATGATCCTTAGTGACGAGCCTTGCATATGAGTACTCTACCCTACTAGATGCATGTAGCCAGAGTATCATAGAACCTACTCCCTCCGTCCGGGTTTATTAGGCCCCCTCTCATTTTAGGCTAAAATTTGACCAATAAATTTAAGTAATAAAATATAAACTATATGTCAAAAAAATTACACCGTCGGAAAGCCCTTTCAAATACAAATCTAACCGTGTACCTTTTGTAGCATATATTTTATATTTTATTTGGAATATGGATGGTCAAATTTTGGCTCAAAATACTAAGGGGCCTAATAAACCTGGACAGAGGTAGTACCTAGTACCTAGCATATTTGATTTATTAATTTTGATCATAAGAGCTCTCTCCTACCCTATGTATGAATATTTAAGCACCAACGAGTAGACTACTGTGATGTGTGTAAGAAATAAATAGCGACTTCATAGTACTTTCATGTGAGGGGAAGAGATATTCATTACTCCGATATAAAGTTACAGTCGGCTTACAAGACTTGATAGTAAAGTTTGCTAAGACATAAGCGCACGCACACACACCCAGGGCCGTCTTTAGGAATTCGGGGCCCGGTGGGAAATGCAAAATGAAGTCCTAAAGTTTTAAAAATTCTTGTAATTAAAATATTTATATACAACTAAAGAACACTCTTGTTTAAGCCATTACCTTTAAATATGCGGTATTTTGTACAATATTATGGAATGTATCAAATACACCAACTATCTTCTATAAAGAACACATCGGTGAAGCAATAAACATAGAACAGTTTATTAAGTAACTTACTTAAGAACTGATGCACATATACAGTATACCCATTAACCATTAAATTATTGAACATGAAAAATGACCTAAATAATACTTCTTGGTCTTGGGGCCACCTGATGGACATGGACTGGTCGGTGATTCATCAAATAAATCTCCAAATCAATCTGGCCTAAGCCCGAGCGCTTGACCGCCGGCTAGCAGCGGCTGCCTTCTGCTTTTCCTGGCTACGTTGGACCTTGCTGGGGCTCGTTTCTGCTCGAATTTGTTAGGCGAATTCAGGAAGGCTGGAAAGAATAGTGGGGCAGAAGGCTGGCCCAGAGGGGGAGTTGGGGAGAGGCTCGGGGCGTACGATCGATCGATTGGGAGGAAGCACTCGGTCGAACTGCTCGCACAGCCCACTGGACGGGCCTGCACACACCTTATTTATGTTTTAGTACAAAGGCGCTAGCAAGATGCACCCAGGCCCGGTCCTGATGGGGGGCAGGGGGTGGCCGCCCCGGGCCCCCGGAGTGGATGGGCCCCCACCCAGGCCTGCTGCTAAGTTGAAACCCTGCATGGGCTGATAAATCGTGCTGCTAAGTTGGCCAAAGTTATTACGTTGTTGGCCACTAATTAGGCTTGTCTCAAAAAAAACTAATTACGCACAGGCCTGGATCATAGATCGAGTCAGCCGCGTGTCAGTTATGACTTCACGCACGCATGCCGGGCACAGTCGGCGGCTGCCGCCAGATGGATTTTTCGCCTCTTCACCTCGCGACCGCCGGAACCAGTTGACGACGGCGTACAAGGGATCGCCACCAAGCATGCGCCATGCTGCGCTGCCGGCGTTTCCCGTCAATGAGATGAAAAGCTGATTCTAGATAAGGTATTATGCCCTAATGATTTTGCTTTTTCCATGATAATAATTACTAAAAAGTTATAAATGATAATCAATATTCGATCTTCATTGATAATTGATTGAGTGGCCGTGGTTACTATAGATATTATTAGGCTTTTGTCATTTGTGAAATCAATGTTATGATTAATAAGATTTTTTATCGAGTTAATATGGTACTCCATACTAAGGGCATGTCCATTGTAGAGACCTTGATGTGAGGCTTAGAGAAAACATATAAATAATAATAATTACGTGGCATCTGTTTAAGAGCCACCACGTCTGGTGCTAATTGCAACGTATAGATGCTTTCTCACTAAATTGATTAGATTGCCCCATCAAATAAATTGATTGGATTGCGTTTGATCTTTGCAATGATATATGGAACACACAAATGCAAGCACTAGTCATGGAAAAGAAACTATTCCATGATTACGGTTAATTTATTTTTCACTAAAAATGCACTAGATGTGATAGTACTTCCAATTCATCCTCCTAGTAAGTAAAGCAAATTCGTCGGGTGTTGGATGCAAGATTGAACCTTGGGATCGAATAGGAAGCAGAAAGACGGTTAGGAAATCAGTCATGAGGGCACGCTCTAAGGGGCCCCGAGCTCTACTCTCGCCCCGGGCCCCAACAATCCTAGAACCGGCCCTGGATGCACCTTATTTAGAAAACGATCAAATTTCTTGAGGATGTTCTCTATGTTCCCATGAAGATTTCCCCTCACCTCATTTAGTAGTTGGGCAGAGCCAAGCCCAAGCCCTCCATGGTTGCAACGATCTCATTTATCTCGCGATGTGGTACTTCAGAAAAATAAGAAGGTAAATATAGTAGATGCATTTATGTTAACACTTCTACCACGATACAACCCCCCTTAAACACATCAATGGAGATCTCTTCGTATCCCTTCATAATAAAGGGTAGAATAATCTTTTCTAAAAATACGTCGCATGCGCCGAGCGCACGGATACAAGACATGTGTATCGTAACGTAACCAGCCGGGAGAGAATACTTGTTGTGCCCACTTACTTTATTTTTCGCTTCTTATGAGGCAAATATAACTCCGAGAACTTTCAGCCCCGTTTTTTCTTCTTTTTTTAACTGAGTTTTGTTCTGTTTTTTTTCAAATGCACGAACCTTTTTTAAAATAACATTCGTGCACTTTTTCTCAAATTTTGAATCTTTTAAAATTTCTCAAAAAAATTTGTTGCAAATTTTTTTAGTGGACTTATTTTGAAAATCTAGGAATTTTTTTCAAACCCGTCAACATTTATTTCAGAATCGATGAACTTCTTCCAAATCCACAATGTTTGGGCCGGCCCAACAGGCGCCTGACGGGAGCGATGCCATGGCCTAGTTGGGCCAATGCCTAAGCGTTTTGTCTTCTTCTATTTTCGGTTTTCATTCTCGATTTTTGTTAATTCATTTTTCTATGTTTTGAACTTTACTATTATTTTTTAAACCTGTAGAAAAATTGAAAAAATTAGTATACCAAAAATGTTCTGTCTTCAAGTATTGTTCAAATTTTTCAAAATTTCTGGAACTAAAAAATTGTTTCCATTTTCTAATTTTTTTATCACAAATTTAAGAAATTTTTTGTGTTTCAGAAAACTTGATAATTGTTTCAAAAATTACGTGGTTTGCAATTTATGTTCAAAATTTTCAACAATTGTTGGAATTTTTTAACAAATTAAGAAAACGTGTTCAAGTTTGTAAAATTTTCTTACACAATATGAAATTCCAAAATTGTTGAAAATTTTTAGGAAAAGGTTAGGACACAAGAAAATGTCTGTGTTCAAATGAGGAAAACTACATGGTCATTGATGCACTCGTCTGGCCTAGTCTAGCACACTCCTCTTAACTGGTGATTTTTGACTATGGATAAATGACCGCGACTTCTTGCAGCAACCTGGCGGTGACTTTTGACTATCAATAAATGACCGCGACTTCTTGCAGCAACCTGGCACAGACATATGAAACATCAGTGGCAGGTTTGAATGACTTTTGACATTGTTTGCAAATTTTGCAAGATATGACTTCTGACATCGTTTGCACATTGCAAGGTGGACGGCCATTTATCGGCCATTTTTCACTGAGAAAACTCTGAAAAATGCAAAATTTGTTAAAAATCCAAACAACTTGGCTTGATGCCTTGAATTGTTCGTAGAAGCTGGTAGAAATTTTTGGGGCTATTTGATAGATGTCAAAAAAACAATGTGCTTTCAAACTGACCCTTCTACACGAACACACCCTCCGTTGAACATGGTCTATTTTTGCACATCGTTGAAATAACCCCAACTTTCAAAAGTAGGTAGGTGCCCATGGTAGGAATCCATGCCTAGTATGAACGATTTTCAACATAATATACAAGTTGCGACACGTCCGACTATTTATCAGCCTGTTTTAACTAAGAAAACTTCAGAAAATGCAAAACTTGTCAACAACCCAAGCAACTTGGCATGATGCCTTGAAATGATCATGCAAGGTCATGAAAAAAATATTGGGGCCATTTGACGGATGTTGGAAAAATAATTAGGGCCATTTCCATAGAATTTTTTAAAATGCAAATACTTGTACTTTTTGAACAAATTTTGCAAAAACGAACATTCTTTCCAGTTTTGAACAATTTAAAAGTGCGAGCATTTTTTGAGAAAGGCAAAAACGAAAAATGGAAAATGAAAAAAATGAAAAAGAAACAAAATATGAACAAAAGAAAAAAATTACTGAGAAAAAGACCGGCTCGCTACAGTTTCTGCTTGTTGAGGGATAGTTCTTATAGTCCCTGTTACCTAGTTAATCTAGCTCCTGTGACTTTTTCCATGTTTTCGAGTGTGACAATGGGACGGCCCAATCCAGCGGCCTCCTATGCATGGGCCAGTCTATTTGACGCGGGCGCTGATATGTGTCGCCCACGCTGGTTCCTATTCGGCGCCTTAGGGTGTGTTTGGTAGCATGTATGGACCTAGCCTAGTTGTTCTCATGTCATACATGCTGAGTGTAGACATGCTGAGTTCATGCAGTTGTCGTTGTTTGGCAGTGATGTATGCGTTGAGACATGCTGAGCTGAGATTTTGTTTGGTAGCCTGCATGTGTTTAGACATGCTGAACAATTTCGAATTCTGAATATATTTTTTGAATGGTGAACAAAATCGAAAAAATCTCAACACAAATTTAAACATATTTTGATATTTTAAATAATATTTGATATTCTAATCTTTTTTGGAAAATTAAAATAAATTTTGAAATTCTTTTTTTAATTTGAACATATTTGAAATTATGAGTTTTTTTGAAAAATTAAACAAATTTTGAAAATTTTATAAAAAATAAAATTCTATTTTTTTCAAAATTCAAACAAATTTTGATTTCCTTTTGAAATTTCGAGCATTTATGATTTTTTTTAGAAAAAAATAAATTTCAAATATTTATTGAAAATTCAAACAAATTTTGAAATTATGATTTTTTTGAAAATTTAAACAATTTTGAAATTCAAACTTTTCATTTTTTCTGAAATTCTAAGGTTTTTCGAAAATTTAAACAAATTTTGAAATTTTGATTCTTTTTGAAAAAATAAACATATCTGGACGTGGTCTGGTCGGTGGGGACGAGTGTCAGGGCCAGCATAGCTGCCTCGATGCACCCTGTCTGGGGTGCATGAGATGAGCATGACTGAGGACACTTTTATGCATCAGATGAGCATAGCTCAGATGAGCCCACGCACCCTACCAAACAAGCAAAAGTGGGTCGGATTGGGAACTTTTGCCCTCATGCACCCTCCATGCACCCTACCAAACACACCTTTAAGCGTCCGCTATAGTTGTTTCTACTAACGGGCGCATACCCCCCCATTGTCACATTGGGCCGGCCCATTTTCGAACTTTTTTTTGTTTTCTAAACAGCAAAAACTCCGCGAGAGCTGGGTTTCGAACCGTGACGGGCGAGTTCCGAGCGCGACGCAACAACCACCAGGGCAGTTTAGTTGGCGTGATTACGTACATGTTTTCTTTCTTCTTCTTTTCTTTTCTTTTTTTCTTTTTTCAAATTCGTGAAACTTTTCTTTCTTCATGAGTTTTCCTCTACAAAATCAATGGAGTTTTTCTCGAATTTGATGAGTTTGTGAAAAACTCGATGAACTTTTTTTCAAATCGGATGAACCATTTAAAAATTCGATGAACTTTTATCAAATTCGATGAACTTATTTTGAAATTTGGTGAACTTTTTTCAAAACCAATGAACTTTTTTCAAATTCGATGAACTTTTTTCAAAACCAGTGAACTTTTTTCTAATTCGGTGAACCTTTTTTCTAATCCGATGAACTTTTTTTCAAATTGGATGAACCATTTAAAAATTCGATGAACTTTTTATCAAATTCGATGAACTTATTTTGATATTTGGTGAAGTTTATTTGAAAATCAATGAACTTTTTCTCAAATTCTATGAACTTTTTTCAAGTTCGGTGAACTATGTTCAATATCAATAAACTTTTTTCTTGAAAATCGATGAACTTTTCTTGAAAATCGATGAACTTTTTTCGAATTCAGTGAATTATTTTCGAATTTGGTGAACTATTTTCGAATTCGATGAACTTTTTCTCAAACTCTATGAACTTTTTTCAAGTTCGGTGAACTATTTTCAATATCAATGAACTTTTTTCTTGAAAATCGTGAACTTTTCTTGAAAATCAACGAACTTTTTTCGAATTCAATGAACTATTTTCGAATTTGGTGAACTATTTTCGAATTCAATGAACTTTTTCTCGAAATCAATAGACTTTTTTAAAATTCAATGAACTTTTTTCAAAGGACAAGAGTACATACCGTAGCAAAACAGTTTGTTTTTTCCAAGAAAATCAATACACACTGTAGCATTTTTCGAGTGAAGAAAAAAGAAGTGATCGAGCGGGAGCCAAGGATCGAGCTGGTAGCTATCGAGCGAGCTGCGGGAGCGAACGATCGAGCGGGCAGCTAGCGAGCCAGCCGCGACAGGCAACGAGCATTGCTGGGCCAGGCCCATGCGAGCGACGCGCGGGCGCTGCGATCGCTAACGAGCGCTAAAGGCGCCAAGGAGGAGGTCTCGTCGCCCACAGCGAGACCAGAGAAAGTCTTGCTAGAGGTGAGGTCCATATTGGGCCGATCAATCGCGGCACAGGCCACATGCCCTATTCTTGTTTTTTTCCTGCTCTTTACGCCTTTTGTCTTTGTTTTTTTACTTTATTTATTTTTCCATATATTTTATATTGCAAAAATACATAAAACATTTCAAAAATGTTAATGAAGCATTTAAAAAAAATGTTAAATGTGTATAGAAAAATATTCCTCATGTATACGAAAAATGTATAAAACAAATACATTGTCTGTGAAAAAAGTTGGTCATGTAACTAAAAGAGGATAATCAAGCATCTGAAAAAATGTTAAATGTGTATAAATAATGTTGATCATGTATTAAAAATATTAATTTGATATTTGAAAAATGTTAATCAAGCATTTTAAAAAGGTTAAATTTGTATAGAAAAAATATATCTCATGTAGTCAAAAAATGTTAACATGGTATTTGGAAAATGTTAATCAAGCATATGAAAATATCAAAATGTGTATAAAACATGTTAAGCGAAGCATTTGAGAAAAAAATGTTAAACATGTTTTTGAAAAGAAAATTAAGCAAGCATTTGAAAAACATAGATATGTCTAGAAAATGATGACCATGGATTCGAAATTAGCCTTATATTCAAAAAATGTTAAATGTGTATTAGAAAAATGTATTGGCTATGAACCAAAATCTGTATAAAAAAGTGAAACCTGATAGAAAAGAAAAACCTTGATGAAAAACGAGAAAGAAAGAAACAAAACTAAAGAAAACCATAAAAAGGAAAGAAAAGAAAAAAAAGACAATGAAAAGCGCGAAAGAAACAAATAAAACCAAAGAAAAAAGAAACCCAATGAAAATATAGAAATAAATGAAGTAAAACTTGTGTAAAATACAAAAAAGAAGAAAACCCAGAAAAACAAGAGAAAAGCCGGCTTTTATATCTTAAAGTAAGTCACGCTTTACTATTATATCACAAAGCCAGCAGTGGCTTGCGGCGCTGGTTAGCACCAGGAGACCAGAGATCGATTCTTCTTCCTTCCTTTTATTTAGCTATTTCTTTTAATACTAGTACAAATGCCCGTGCGTTGCACCGGGCGAAAAAAAGGTGCACAACCTACTTTATGCGCCATTTTTTATATCCAATTTTAATAAATATCAATAATAAGGTTACACTGATTATTGCTTTTTGTAGGATGAAGTTTGGACATGAAGAAGCAACTTAGCATTCTTTGTCTGATGGAAGAGTAGTTTTGGATGGAATAGTTGTCCATCAGTTTTATTTTTTACTTTTCGAGAAAATGCGAAAATTTCCTTCTTTTTTTATAAAACTCACAAAAAATTGGGACTCTTTTAAGGAAAGCTGAGGTTTTTACAGAAATTGAAGCATCTTTTTGAGGAACTTTTTTTGGAACAGATGTCTTTTTTTGAAAAAAGAAACTTTGATTATTTTAAGTTTTTGTACAAATTACAATGAAAATATTTTTTTTAGAAAAATTGGAACATTTTTGGGAATTTTGAACCTTTTTAAAAGTGTGAACATTCTTTTAAGTGTAAACACATGTAAGACTGTGAACATTTTTAACCTATTTTATTATGTCGAATTTTTCTACAGATAGTTGGTTGTTTGCTTGGAAATAGTACTCCTGACGAAAAAAGGAAGTAACAGTCAGCTCTATGTAAAAAACAATTATGCTGCAGTAATAGAAATAGAAGTTACGAAAGCCTGACCAGTTATTCCTGCCCACTAATTAAATTTGTAGAATTATCAACCATAAGCATTGCATTATTGCATACGGCTAAACTTTACATATATATACCACACAGTGCGTCCAAACCTATTTCAGCAAGAGAAAGAACTATTCCTTTAGTTTTACTTGATTTTTGTTAGCAAGTAATTGTTGGAAGTTTAGCCGTGCGTTGCCAGATTTACATGGACCATATAAACCACAGTAAGCTGATGTTAGCTATTAGTATAAATTTGACTCTGCCATGTCTGGATTGCAAAAAAATTCATGAGCTTACCTGAGTACAATGCCGCTGGTCCAGCTTCTTGGTGGAAGCCAGATGTGGTCTTGTTGCTGGAGCTGGACTACTCACTGGGACATGATTCTTCAGATGACTTTCCGCTGTTGGACACTCTCGCTGGATTGGCACAACGACTTGTCTGGCCTCATGAGGATAGCACTTGTCGTCGAGTCTGGAGCATCATACCATTCTTATGTTAAAACCCCCAAAGCTAAGATAAGATATATAGAAATCCTAAGAATATGTGTCAAAACGACCTGATCATGAATTACAAAATCTGTTCCAAGGGGAAAATCAGTAAGAAGAATGCAGTTTTGTGTTAATTACTTCCTCGCATCAATTTAAACGAGACATGTGCCTCATGTTGTCCCCACAGTTCAATGGAATGGATTGTATCTAATCAGGACATCCAATCAGTGGTTTCATCATCACAAAGAACTCACGAACATGTACAACAATGGAGCAGGTACCTTTGTCTGCTTGGAGCTCCTTGTGCGGGTCATGTTGTGGATGCCCTCCATGGAAGGAAGGACCTGCTGCTGCTGCTCCAGCCCGAATCAAATCAAGGTGGTTAGACCCTACAATCCATCCATATACAATCAGGTATTTGCACTGAAGATGCAAATAGTCCACTGTAGACACTGCAGCAGAGAAGAGAGGGAGCTTCACCAATAGAGCAGAAAAATCAAATGGAATCCAACAGAGAGAAGAGAAGAAGGAAGACCTGCAGATGGTGGAGCCCTTAAGGATGATGACCTGCAGATGGTGAGGGAACCCCATCACCATCTGGAAGAAGACGGCTTGAGCTACTGGTCCATGGCGATGTTGGATGTGTGCCTGCGTGAGGGAGAGAAGAGCATCAGGGAAGGGGAGGGAAGAAGGGCAGAACCATGGCATCGACACTCACCAGGGTGGAACATTGACGAGCAGCTCCATGGCGTGGGTCTCCTTGACGAGCAGGTCCGATCCAGGCGCGGATCTTTCCGCCGCCATGGATCTCCCACTCCTCTCCTCTCCTCTCGGGATTCAAGCGGTCGTCGACGGATAAGAGGAGGGGCGGAGCGGATTTTATCCATCGTCGAGGTAGCCACCACCGTCATCATCGCCGTCGGTCACCATGGCCCGGCGGCTAGGTCTTCCAGTGCGAGGAGTGAGGGAGGGAGGGAGGGCGGATCTGACCGCTGCCTGAGCTGTCGCGGGGGGAGGGGCGCCGCGGCCATGAAGGCCCGCCTCCAACTACAAGGAGTGCGCGCCGCCGCGCCGGATCCTTCTGTCTCCCGCGCCCGTCCATCGTCACCCGGCTCCGGCGAGCTCCTGCGTGGGTCGCCGCACCGCCCCACTTTTCTCCCTTCTTCTCAACCTCACCACCCAGTCTCTTCTCTGCCATGGATCCGCCCGGGAAGCCGCGCTCCGGCCTTCCTCGCCCCCCGCGTCGCCGCCCACCTCCGGATCCGCCTCCAAGCCCCCGCCGTGCGCGGATCCGCCCCCTGCAGCTCCAGTCGCGCCGCCCATGTAAAAAGGACCGCGTTTTGAATATACCAAAACATAGGATCCTTTGTGCAAAATTAAAGCGTTTTTCCAGATCCACTTAAACAGGGACTGCGGGTTGAATTCGAATAAACTGAAGGACTTTTATGCAAAATCGATAGCCACGACGGACGGGCAGAAGCACTCCGTGCTTTATTAGTAGGGAAAGATAATGTGTCATAATGGGCCGGCCCGGTACTGTATCTACTTCAGCGAGAGATCCTTCTATGTACATCGTATATGTTTCAGTGGGCGATCCATCATATATACGAAACTGGGTACGATTTGCCAAAAAATTTATACTAACCTTTATACATTTACTGGGTTGCCTGCATTGATCCAGAAGGAATTTAAAAGTTTCTCGATTATTAGATTTGACAACCAAACAGATAATTCTAGATGGTTGCTGACAAATGACAGATAATTTTATCGTGTTTGAGAGGGCACACACTGAGAGGGCGCACACACACAAACAGTCGAGGAATTAGCATCATGCATTCTATAATGGTTGGACAACCAGTTCTGACCATGGGAGTTGCATAACCGAATATTTCCATCTATATGTTTTCTCTACAATTTTACTAAAATCAACCGAGTAACGGTTATTCTTGGTGTGGGTTGGATATTACGGGATGATAAATCAAATAAATTGTAGACTAATGCATAATTTAGTGGTGGAAAAAGGTTGATGCCTTCTCACTCACCCATGTTCAAGACAAATAATATAAGATCTTTTAGATCACTATCTTATATTAGTTTACAGAGGGAGTGCTAGGCTTTTTTTTATCTACTGGACATGGCTCGTGTACGGAGCGATCCAGAAATACAACCTGCCTGCACACCTGAACCATCTCCAAACCTGTGGATGGAACTGGGAGCTTTCATGTAGCAAGGCAAGGATGGAAGCATAGAGACCCCTATCCTCTTGGAGCTGCAAGCCAGATAAATATTGCATGCACACACTTCATTCTTGATGCCTCTCAAGCGTAGGTGGTTATAGCGGAATTGGAAAGCAGGGCCATCAAAAGGACACTAGACTACGATCCACCGCTTTGCATATTGGAGATGCATGCTACCGATAGAACATCATACCCACCTAGTCTATTTAATTTATTTATTTCAATCACAAGAGCTCTCTCCTACCATGCGTATGTATATATAAGCATCAAACAATAGGTAATGGCTAGTGTGAATTGGATATTGCTTTGGCTGCTAGTACTACTCTCTTTTCATTGTACTTTATGTGAGTGGACATGCTTTGTTTTGAAATCAGAAAATAAATTATTTATGATCCGCTTGCAGTCTCTGCATGGAGAGATCGAGAGCCGTAAATATTCCTTGGAACCAAGTACTACAATAGTTGGCAGAAATGTCATTTTCATGTAACACGGGGAGAAAGGCAGCCGACAGGCCGTCCTTGATGGTGAGGGTGTCAAACACAGCTGAGGGCACCATGTGATGTAAAATGAAGGACCCAGCTGAGAATAGTGAATTAAAAAAATGTAAAAAAACAAAAATTTCTGAATTTTTTTGTACATGTTCATGTTAGTGTTGCAAACATGCTTGACAAATTTTGTGCAAACCAGAACAGTAGTGTTTCATCGATGAAGAAAAAACAAATTTAGGGTAACATTTGGTGTTCAGTTAGTTTCTTTTGCACAACCAAAATGTTTAATCTTTTTGTCTCAAAATTTGCAGGTAGACTTTGGATGTGACTAAGACCGCATAAATTTTTTATCTTTTTTTTGACATTTCAAAAATTATTTTTGGGACAGAGAGCACGTGCTTGTGGGAGCCAAATTAAATTTCCGCATTTTATCCTTTTTTTGACCTGCTGACCGTAGAACAATCGTTCAACGGTATCTTAATAAGTAAAATACAATACAATACACATAGTCTCCGGGAGAGTTCACCCAATGACTGTTTTATGAAACATGAATAAAATGAAAGGAAAAATATCTATCCAGTACTGAATCTTGCTAGCCTTTGATCCTTTGGCTCTGAGGTATGCCATAGAAATACCTTCCCTCATCTAATATTTCCAGCATTGCATGTGAGCTACAGCTCGCCTAAATATCTTATCATTACGCACACACCAAATACTCCAACAGCTCGTAAGTATGATGTCCATGGCTAAGCCTGACGGGGGTGCTGATATTGCCAAACAGATATCATCAAAACTAGAGATGCCCCTCTTCTTATCAACCATAATCTCATCCGAGCATGCAAGGACAAAAAAGCAATCCCAGAATAGGTGCATAGCAGTCTCTTCCACTTGGTCACTACAAAGAACACAATTATAGGATTCCAGATATATCTTCTTTCTTCTCAAGAGGTTTCTTGTATTGACCTTGTCATATAGTAGCGGCCAAATGAAAATTTTGTGTCTGGGCATGGCTGAGGTCTTCCATAGGAGTTTAAACAAGTGGTGTGTGAAGTTGATGGGCCAATGAGACATCTATACATCTTCATAGAGGAAAATTTTCAGAGGTCCAAGAATATCTCCAAATGTCATTTTGATCTCTCGTCTGGGTGTTATGAGTGATATTATGGACCACTTCTAACCGTTGATGACCTTCCACAGAAAGTGGTCGATGAAACAGAGCTTCAGAGTTATCAATGTCAAATGCTTGTTGGAGGGTGATGTCTTTGTTGATGGCAAATGAATACTCCCTCCGTACCAAAATTCTTATCTTAGATTTGTCTAGATACGGATGTATCTAACACTAAAACATAACTGAATACATCCATATTTAGACAAATCTAAGACAAGAATTTTGGGATGGAGGAAGTATAATTTAGGGAACTGATTTTGAAGATTGGTATGCATCCAGCTGTCTGACCACAAGAAAATAGTATCCCCCGTGCATGACTAACAGTGAGCATTTTCCTTGAAGCCAGGAAGCAACTTTAAAATGGCTTTCCACCAAAAGGACCCAACCAATCTAGATCTAGGAATTTGATGTGTATAGTATGCCTCCCAAATAATTTTCACACATGGAGTATCTGCTTTATTCAAGAATTTATGCAGGAATTTCATCATAAGAGCCTAAGTATGAGTAGCAATGTCTAAGATCCCCAAACCCCATGAGTCTTGGGCAGGCAGGCCTAGTCTCAAGAGATCAGAGCAGCTCCCCTATCATCGGTACCATATTTCCTACAAAAGCACTATTTAAGATATTTATTTATTTGATGAGTGATTTTCATGGGAATGACCAGAGTGCTCATATAGAAAATGTGCATGTTGGAGAAGACTGATTTGATCAAAGTTAATTTGTCCCCATAAGATAGCAAGGTGGAGCAACCTTGAAGTCTTCTTTCAGTTCTCTTCAAGAGTGGGAGGAAGTCCTCAGTTCTTGGCTAGGACAAACATAATGGCAACCAAGATATTGCATTGGAAGTGAACCAACTTGACATCCAAGCAGAGCGGACAATTCAAGCATCATGTGGTCAGGGGTGTTAATGGCAATCACGCACCTTTTAATCCTAATACCTAGTAATCGTGTAAGTGCAATGAACTAGATCTCAGCTAGTTCACGGAAAATTTACACTCATACTTCGGGATACAATGCACACAAACATACGTGTCACACGAAGCACAAACCCTTCCCAGGTTCTTCTTCCTTTGTGTGATACCATTCATATTGACCTCGATATTACATGTTGCATTTTGTTTCGAGCACCACCACCGATAATAATCACAGTGGATGATACCTCCTCCTAATACTAACCCTGGACGTCCATTTTTGTAAATAATCGATCTACTCCCTCCATTTTTATTTACTCTGCACATTAGAGTTGACTAAAGTCAAACTTCATAAAGGTTGGACAAGTTTATAGAAAACAATATAAACATTTACCATAACAAATATATATGATGTGAAAGTACATTCAATAATAAATCTAATGGTATTGATTTGTTATTGTATATGTTCATATTTTTGTTTATAAACTTTTTACAAAGTTTGACTTTGACCAAAACTAATATGCGAACTAAATAAAACGGAGGGAGTACATTACCATTTTTATTCTTAAATTTCATTGCGAAGTGTACAATAGAAGGCTCTGGATGTAACCTGTACGAATCATGGTGTCCAAAGCATTCCAGAGAGGATATGTAGACAATACAAAATTCACAGTGTAAAAAAAAGTAAGCCCGACAGTATAGTACATTAGTACTAAAAACATACAAATCATATTTTACTTCTACTGATTTTCTGAATAACTATTATTGAACAATGTGTTGCATTTAAGTATAAAAAAATCAATTATTGCTCATATCAAATTATATACATCCACCTTTTGGAAGATAACGGATATAAATTTTCTAAGATTGTCACATGTCAAGCAAAGTTTTGAAAAATAATCTATTATGCACGTGACGACCACACTGGTGCCGCCAAGTGAGGAAACCGGGATTCAATGCCTAATTAGACATAGATGGACCATTTAACTATCAGATGTGTGAAAACTCATAGATAGATCCTAAAAGACTCCAAGATGAACATACATAGTATGTTTTTCTTGTCAGTTGTCAATTAATCAGAAGGGAGAAGAAAGGAATGACAAACTGGTATATAGAATAACCTCTAATGCAAGGTAGTCAGAGTCGGGATTCGGAGTCGGGTCGATTTTCCTTAGACAGAATCGAGTCGTAGTATCGAGTCGTGGAATCGAGGATTCTACTAGATTTACTCAAATAAGATATTTTGTATTCACGGAAGAAATTTATATGTGTTCTATAGAGTTCTGACACTAAATATAGAGCAAAGACGTACACATCAATGCTAGTTCTATTCCACTTCTTTTTATGGCTAACCTACTATTAGCTTGGATGTATGGAACATATATGAGAGGCAAATATATAGAAAATTGAAATCTTCGACGCACGAAATTTAGTTACGGGGTGTTTAGAATACGTGAATAGCCGATCACTTGTATATCCGCCCTGCAGTGTTGAACCTTGAAGGGTCTTGCTCTCCTTCTCGGATCAATCTTGACGCATCCTCCTTCCCACGCCAATTCCATTTGTCGAGAGGTATGATCCTCAATTTTGATCTAGATTTTGAGAGCCAGATCAAAGGTGGTGGGTGGCTGAGCATTTGGGCTTGGGAGGGGAATAAAGGGCCATGAGGCATGTGAAAATGGTTTGGAAGATGGCATACTATTCTGCTACAACTAAACAAACGGCTTACATAAATTAGTAGAATCGGACATAGTCCATAGCATAGTCGGGATTCTACAGTTTTGTACATGATTCTATGATTTGGATAGCGACTCGACATGGATTCTACCTGATCCAGATTCATAGTGGGACTTGGATCGACATGGTTCCGTAGGGTCGTGAAGTCGTAGGATTCTAGGAGTCGAGTCGGATCCTGGCTACCTTGCTCTAATGCACACAACACATTCTACGAAATCCTTGTGCCGAGCAAACTAGGATATGGATCAGATTTGCTTAGATCAAATCCTTAAATGACTCACACTTGATGTTGTGGATATGAATTGGATTGGCTTAGAGCAAATCGTTGAACTACACACATGATATTGAGGTGTTGCCTCTTTCCTGTGCTAAAATGGATTTGAAAACAAGCTGCCACCCAAAGCATAATTTTTTCTTCTGGTTAATGATCCAAAACAGATAGAACACTAGGGCTCTTGTTCATAAAAAGAATTTCTTTATTGATGATTATACTTGTGCCATGTGTGACCTTTCAGTTGCTTGAAACTAGAGATCATCTCTTCATGCATTGCCCCTTTGCTAAAACATGTTGGGCATATATGTTCCCTACCTGGTATCCTAATTATCCAGGAATTCAGGAGGAAAATGCTAGTAGTAGAGTTGTCCTAGCTGTCCCTTTTGCTCTGGAAATCATTGTCCTTGTTTCATGGGCCATATGGTCAACATACAATGGCTTCTTATTCAAAGGCATAAACCCATATACTTGCAAGAAAAGTTCGAAGAAGAGCTCAAATGGATCATCTAGAGAGCCAAGAGGAAGGAATACCAAAATTTTGATACATGGCTTTCTTTCTCTTCTTTGTACATTGGTTTATTTCCTTTTTCTTTTGGCCTATATAGTTCGTCATATTCTTTTGAGACCTTTGGTTGTAGTTATTATTTAAAAATTAATAAAATACACTGCAGAGTCCTGAAGTTTCCCTAAAAAAACCTGGATTGGTTGATGCTTTGCCTACATACTATTAGCAATCGGTACTGGGAAAAACCATCTCAACATTGTAGTCACGGGCTCATGCTTCGACAAAAATATTTGAGATTTGAATATAAAGGTGCGTGAACCAGTGGCGCCACGTACAAGCTGGGTAGTCAATTGACTACCCAGCTTTTTTTGGGTAAAATCAACGTATACATATAGAAATCCTGCCAAAAATTAATACAAATCCCTATATTTGACTACACATCTTTAAATTGAATACACAAGATCGTAGCTCTGGCACTGGTGCACTGGCATGAACTATTTCACCTATATAGTGAACATGAATATGATGTCAACATTTCTCATTCAGAACTTGTGGTACATGATAATGAATTAAGGGCTGCACATTGTTATGTAATTATGATCTATAACTCAGTACATGCAAAAGTTGATGCTTTTATCAAATCACCGAAGAAAGCAATGGAATTCAAATGCAAAAGTAGACACCAATTGAATTGATGGCACACGCGGGCAAGATACATGTACCCAACATAGAGGCACGGCGCTAATGCAAGCAAGGAGCATGTACCCAACAGAACACATGCTTGCAACATTATGATTAAGGTTTGTATGCATTTATAAGTGATGTACATAGTTGCAAATGCAAAGAAGGGTAGAAAGCAAATGATCTTGTTGGTATGTAACACTGAGGTGTAGAGGAAGCAAGTTGTATGTATGTTGTTTGTAACAAAAAAGAAACAAATTGATTAGTAGCAACAATGAATTTATTCAATCCCGAACTAATTAGTTCTAACTTCTAAAACGTAATTGTTCATCTTGAGATGATTTTAATGTTGACTTCATTTAATGGAGTTGTTATTTCTTTGTTATGCCTTTTCATGGTAAAGAGGTTTGTTTGGGAAAGCTTCTAAGTCAAGGGTTCAATGTTTGCGAGACAAATGCATTTAGCCCTAGTAAAGAGCTGGTTTTAGGGAAAGCCAGGATTTCACTTTTCAGTCAGCCATCCGGTTGGAGTAGTTAACCTTCCTGATGTGCATCGATTTAGTGGAGGATCTCGGCGTGCAGCATGAACCCCCCGCGTGTGGTCTTGACGTGGGTGGGATGCTACTTGTGCTGGAGGTGTCCTCCATTGTGCTAGCTGAGGCGATGCGCTGGCACGGACATGGATGGGGCAGTGGACTGTGGTAAGGTGGTCCTTCGTGAACTGCACGCCGCTGGCGGTCTTCATGGCCATGGCCTTGGTGCTCGCTTGGCCTGGGTTGCTGGGCCTCCCAGTCCTAGGCAAATAGCTCCCATGCGACATCTTTGAATTGAATTGTCTCTCATGCAATGTCGTTGGTCGTAATGGCTCTCATGCGACGTCTCCCAGCACAGAGATAGCTCAAGCAAGACAACCCATTTACGCAGCTAGTTGGTTGTTACTTGGGCTGAGGTTTGGTTGAGACACTAGGGGTTATGTGCTCTGACTGGTGGGGTCCACCTAGGGCCACGTAGTCAAGAGTCAACCGTCCACGACTCGACCGGTGACTGTGTGACCGTGCTTGACTCGACCATGCTGGACTGGGCGAGCGGCGCCGCCGTAAGCATCTTCTCCAGCAGAGGCAGCTTTTTCTTCTCCACGGTGGTGGAGCGCATTTCTCGGCAGCGGCAAAGCTATTGCGAGTGAGTACTTTCGAAACCCTAGTCCCACTCCCCACAATTTTGGGGGATCTGTGGCCTCATGCTGCCCCTCTGTTTCTTAGCGATTTAGAATCTCGATTGGATCCGGGGGTTGTTTCTTCTCCGCGGCCCGGTGGTGGAGCGCCTTTCTCGGCAGCGGCTATTGCGAGTGAGTATTTTCCAAACTCTAGTCCCATTCCCGATTGGATAGGAGCGCGGGGGCTGAATGAGATGGAGCGAGGAGACAGTGCTTCAAATCGGTAATGCCGCCCTCTTTTATCTTTTAGCTGTTATCGAACTCGATTTGGTAGTGACTGTCGCTTACACTGCCGCCGCTGCCTGCCATTGATAAAACATGGGAGGTTCAGGTTCTGCCACCACATTCGCAATTATAGTGGAATTTTTTCCCTGTAAAGCCAAGCTCAGTGATGGCGGTGTCCAATACATTGATAGAGATACCACCGTGAGGTTGGATGTTGAACTTGCAGATGTTGATCCTCGGGAATTGGAGAGCATGAAGGAGAAGGCCATGGGCAATTTAGTGGAGAGAACTGGGGAGAGTGTTGTTTGGGGTCCAGAACAAGAGGTATCTCTGCAACGTTTCGATAACTATAATGGTGAATATGTGAGAATTGAAGATGGAGAATCCATGGTTGCTGAAATTGATCAGCAAGAAGGGTGGGCAAGCAAACAGGTAACATTTTATGCAGAGCTAATTAATCTGCAAACTCATTCCAGAGTTGGTTATGTGCCATCAAGGATGGATGCACATGTGGAAGATGATGAGTGGGTTTCACAAAAGAAGATGTTGGCATTGTTGACTGAACCGACTGTAGTAGCTGAAGATACATATATTGATGCAGATGGAGAGGAGGGAACCCATGGTGCTAGGAAGATTGTTGTTGACTTTAATGTAGTAGAGTTGAATGAAAAAATAGATTTGGTCATTACACCAATATCTGACATTGATATGGCCGAAATGTTTGACATTCAAGTTGATGACAAAGATAAGGAGAAGGATGACAGTTCTTTGCCTGTTGATGGTAACACAGGCCCTAGAAATGCAAATGAGGATGAAGAAGAACTGATGAGAGAGGCTGCAGATGATGTGGATGATGCAGATGATAATGAGTTGGTTTGTTTGTATGACAAAGAGAACCTAGTTATTGAGGTGGGAAAGTTGTGGCCAAGCATGAAGGAGTTTAGGATGTCTTTCAAGACCTATGCAGTGAAAAAAGAGTTTGATGCCAAGACTATGTGGACTGATCGAAAGAAATTTTATGCTCGGTGCAAAGGTTATGATGGTGGTGGCAATCCTTGCAAATGGTACTTGTCTACCAGACTACAACCTGATGGAAGTACAGTAAGGGTAAATCAAATACCACACCAGCATACATGTATGACCACTTCACAGAGAGTTCCAAAGATGACATCACAACTTTGGGTTACAGAGAAGATTACTCCTATTTTAGCCAAGACTCCAAACACTATTGCAAAGAGGCTTAAAGTTGACTTGGAGAAGCTGTACCCCATCCAGCTACAATATACCACAGTGTGGAAAGCAAAACAAAGGGCCATGAAATCATTGTATGGTGACTGGGCAAATACATTTAGGATGTTGTATAGTTTTAAAGCTGTGACGCCCGGATAATTAAGCTACAGTAATCCCACGTTAACGATGCCACGTCACCTCCGTTACTGTTGCTAATCTCACGTTAGTTCGTAACCGATTCAGATTCAAATTCAAAATCAAGCAAACCATAAAAGCTTTCAAATAATAAAAAAAAAATTTAAAATGTTCGGAGTGAACCAAATATTGCATAGGTAATTTTGGTGAAGGAACCACACTTTTATAAAGGTGTAAAATATTTTAAAATGTTTTAAAAGGAAGTAAAAACAATTAGTTGAATCTCCTTTGCAATAAATAAAATATTAAACTATGTTAATTAGTTGCCCAAACTTATGTGACAGTAGCCTATTTATTAACACTAAAGTAGGGACTACTTTTATAGTTTATAAAACTAAGATAAGGTGAAACTAAAATTAAAACAGTAATATAAAGATAAGAAAAACAAAATAACAAAAAAAGGAAGATAAAAAGAGAACCCCCCCCCCCCCGCTGGGCCTCTTGGCCCAGCTGGGCACCCACGCGGCCCAGCCAGCCCAGCAGACCAAGCCGGCCCAGCCACCCCCCTTGCTCTCCTTACCCACCCCGAGCCGAACCCTAGCTGGTTCCCTCCTCACTCGCCCCCCACTTCCCTCCCCCCACGTTCGCTCCCCTCTCACCCCTGATCTGGATCGGGGAGGACTCGATCCTGTCGCCGCGCCTGGCGTGCACGTCGCCGCCCTCGTCGGCTCCGTCCCCCGCCACCTCACGCTCCCATCTCCCTCTCCCTCGACGGCGCCCCTCGCCGCGCCGATGGCGACCACGCCCCCGCCCCCGACGATCCCGCCGCCACGGATGCCTCGCCGGTGCCTCCTCCCCGATGGTCTGCCTCCTCGACTCGCCGGACCGCTCCGCCATCGCCGGAGCCCTTCCCCGCCGGACTGCATCCCCTGCGTCGCGTCGTCTCCGCCCTCCTCCTCGCCCCCGTTGCCCCTGACCCTACGGATCCGCGGTGAGGCCCCCGGCCTCCTCTCCCCCTGTCCTCGTACACGCGCGCCCCGCCGGATTCGCCTTGGCCGCCCCCTGCCGCCGCTCTCCCTCCGCCGTGCAGCCCTGCTGCTGCTGCTCCGCTGCGGAAGCCGTGCTGCCCCGCACCGGCTCGGTCGCGCCACCCCCCCTCCAGCCTGCGCCGCCCAGCCTGGTGCTGCCCCGCCGTGGCCTCGCCGGTGCCATCGCCGGCGCCCGGCGCCCCTCCGTGCCCGCTGGCCCTCGTGCGGGTCGGGCACCTCCAGCGCCCCATCGTCCGCACCCGCACGCCCGCGCGCCCGCTAACCCGCATGGACCCCCTGGGCCTATGACACATGGGCCCTGCCTAGAACGTTTTTTATATAAAAAAAATAAAAAAAATAAGAAGAAAATAAATAAATAAAATTAAATAAATAATTACTTAATTAGTTAATCAATTAATTAAGTTAACTAATCTTGTTTAATTAATCTAATTGACTAGTTACTTTAATTAAATGGTAATTAGTTTAGCTAAATCTTAGTTAACCTAAATCAGAGTATGACAGGTGGGTCCCACTGGACCCACATGTCAGTTTGACTTAGTCAACCCTGTTGACTGCTGACGTCAGCATGGCATCATGCTGACGTCATAATTCCGTTTTTCGAATTAAATAATTAATTGATCAAATTCCAGAAATTAATAAAATCTTTAAAAAAATCATATCTTTTAATCCGTAACTCGGATTAAAATAATTTCAACATGAAAGTTGCTCAGAACGACGGGACGATTCCGGATACGCAGTCTGTTCGTCCGCCACACCCCCCTAACCTATCGAACCCGCAACCTTCCCCCTCCGGCTCCTCTGCCCGAAAACACGGAACCCCGGGAATACTTCCCGGATGCTTCCCCCCTTCACCGGTATCACCTCCTACCGCGTTAGAACACGTCTAGCTCTGCCTGTTATCCTGTTATGCACTTGCTTGCTATGTATTTACTGCTTCTCCCCCCTCTTCTCTCCGGTAGACCCCCGTGACGATGCTGACGCCCCAGTTCGACTACGGAGTTGACGACCCCTCCTTCTTGCCAGAGCAACCAGGCAAGCCCCCCCTTTGATCACCAGATATCGCCTATTCTACTCTATACTGCTTGCATTAGAGTAGTGTAGCATGTTACTGCTTTCCGTTGATCCTATTCTGATGCATAGCCTGACATTGTTGCTACACCTGTTGATACCTTACCTGCAATCCTAAATGCTTAGTATAGGATGCTAGTTTATCATCATTGGCCCTACATTCTTGTCAGTCTGCCTTGCTATACTATTGGGCCGTGATCACTCGGGAGGTGATCACGGGTATATACTATACATACATACATACTATACAGATGGTGACTAAAGTCGGGTCAGCTCGAAGAGTACCCGCGAGTGATTCACGGATTGGGGGCTGAAAGGACCTTTGTCCCGACGGCCCTCTGTGTGGAACTTTGTGGCGGAGCGACAGGGCAGGTTGAGACCACCTAGGAGACAGGTGGGCCTGGCCCTGTTCGGCATTCGCGGATACTTAACACGCTTAACGAGATCTTGGTATTTGATCTGAGTCGGCTACGAGCCTATACGCACTAACCATCTACGTGGGAGTAGTTATGGGTATCCCGACGTCGTGGTATCAGCCGAAACACTTCGTGACGTCAGCGACTGAGCGGCGCGCGCCGGGTTGGACTGCGTTAACGCAACTTCCTTTGTAATGGAGGTTGCTAGGTCTGCTCACCGGCCGCGTACGCAACGTGCAGGTGTGCTCAGGGCGATGGGCCCAGACCCCTGCGCGCTTAGGTTTAGACCGGCGTGCTGGCCTCTCTGTTGTGCCTAGGTGGGGCTGCGACGTGTTGATCTTCCAAGGCCGGGCATGACCCAGGAAAGTGTGTCCGGCCAAATGGGATCGAGCGTGTTGGGTTATGTGGTGCACCCCTGCAGGGAAGTTTAATCTATTCGAATAGCCGTGATCTTCGGTAACAGGACGACTTGGAGTTGTACCTTGACCTTATGACAACTAGAATCGGATACTTAATAAAACACACCCTTCCAAGTGCCAGATACAACCGGTGGTCGCTCTACCTCAGGGGTATGAGGAGGGGATCACCGGGTAGGATTATGCTATGAGATGCTACTTGGAGATGCTACTTGGAGGACTTCAATCTACTCTCTTATACTTGATGCAAGACGGAGGCTGCCAGAAGCGTAGTCTTCGACAGGTTTAGCTATCCCCCTCTTATTCTGGCATTCTGCAGTTCAGTCCACTGATATGGCCTCCTTACACATATACCCATGCATATGTAGTGTAGTTCCTTGCTTGCGAGTACTTTGGATGAGTACTCACGGTTGCTTTCTCCCCCCCTTTTTTCCCCTTTCCTTTCTTCCTGGTTGTCGCAACCAGATGCTGGAGTCCAGGAGCCAGACGCCACCGTCGACGACGACCCCTACTACACCGGAGGTGCCTACTACTACGTGCTGCCCGCTGACGACGACCTGGAGTAGTTAGGAGGATCCCAGGCAGGAGGCCTGCGCCTCTTTCGATCTGTATCCCAGTTTGTGCTAGCCTTCTTAAGGCAACTTGTTTAACTTATGTCTGTACTCAGATATTGTTGCTTCCGCTGACTCGTCTATGATCGAGCACTTGTATTCGAGCCCTCGAGGCCCCTGGCTTGTATTATGATGCTTGTATGACTTATTTATGTTTTAGAGTTGTGTTGTGATATCTTCCCGTGAGTCCCTGATCCCGATCGTACGCGTTTGCGTGCATGATTAGTGTACGATTGAATCGGGGGCGTCACAAAAGCAGAGGTGGAGAAGAGGTCACCTGGAAGTGTGGTGGAGATAGATATAGAGGTAGCAGAGGATGGCAAGGTTTTATTCAACAAGTTTTTATGTGTTTGAAGCCTTGCATAGATGGATTCAAAGCAGGTTGTCGTCCATATTTGAGCATAGACTCATCTTTTTTGACTGGAAAGTAGAATGGTCAGTTGGCTGCATGCAATGCTTTAGATGGACACAACTTGATGTTCCCAATTGCAATAAGAATGTTTCAATCAGAGACAGAGGCATCATGGATATGGTTCATGATGCAATTGAAAAGATGCATAGGGCCAGCTTCTTCTTTGGCCATCCACATAGATGCATGTAAAGGGTTGGAAAATGCATTAAAAATGTTTTCTCCATGCTGAGCAGAGGGAGTGCTTTGGACATATGTGGATGAATCTGATAAAAAATTTAGAGGAGATGAATTTGGGCGCATGTGGCCAGCAGCAAGATCCTACACCAGACAGACACATTCCTATCACCTTGGTAAGATATTGGCATCATGTAGTGATATGAATTTGCTTCATGGTTGAACACCCACCATTCTCTGTTGTGGTACAGATCAGGTTTTAATACTGCCGTAAAATGTGATCATATCAATAACAACTTGGCAGAAAGTTTTAATAACAAAGTGAAGGATTTGAAAGACTTGCCTGTGCATGACATGGTGGACCAAATAAGGATCATGGTCATGCGTTTGTTGGAGTTGAGAGGAAAATTGCTAATATTTTGGAACGGGACAAGCTTCCAGCAGTGGTACAACAGGTGATCAATAGGAGTAGAAATCTTTCACATCTATCTATTGAGAAATCTTTCTTGTGGGGTGCTGAAGTTAGAGATACAAAGAGTGGCAAGAGGCATGTGGTAAATACTGAGTTGCATGAGTGCACTTGCCAAGAGTGACAACACACTGGAAAACCATGTGAGCATTCCATACTTTTTTGGCATCTAAACCCAGGTTAAATATGCACCCATATTTGCATGGGTATTATTCAATACAAAAATTCAAAGTTGCATATGCAAGTCCAATTCCTGCACTGATTGACCAGTCTCGGTGGCCTGAGGTGGAAATAGAATTTACCTTGTGTCTCCCTGTCACTAGAAGAAAGGATGGGAGGCCAAAACAGAGCAGATTCAAAGCTTGGTTTGAGAAAGGTGGTTGTAGTAAGAAGGGGGGAAGGAAAACGAAAAGAATGATAAGCCCAAAAGGGCTCAAAAAGGTAACAAAAATAGGTGCAAGTTGTGTGAGGTACTTGGGCACAGAATTGGTTCATCCAAATGCATCTACACTCCTTAGAGTCCAAAGTATGTTTATGTTACTATTTTTGCAAGTTTTTGATTTTGCTACTTGTTCTAGTATCTAACCAAGTGAAATGCTTTATTTTTTAGGAGGAAGCGTGCAGAAAAAGCCCCACCTCTTGTTGTTGAACAATGCTGGCCAGTGAAAAAAGCAAGACTCAATGGCTTTAGAAGGAAGAGCACTAAGCAGATAATGTTTGGTGACAAAGATATGGAGCAAACTGAAACTGCTACTGCTGAACATAAGCTAAGTGTTTCTGTTTTGGACGATGTGATGCATACTGAATCTGTTTTGCATGCGCTAGGGCAATCTGAAATTGTTGTAGATGAAGCAACTGTTGTGCTGCCATGCGAATCTGCTTTGACAGCTGTGTTGCCATGTTTGGAGGTTGTGCTGCCAAGTGTTGAGTTGCAAACTGAAGTAGTTGAACAATGTGTGCCATCTACTCAATCTGCAGAAGTGCAAACTGAAGAAGTGGGACATGGTTAGGTGCAAAAGTTGAGGGGGCCTAGTGGAGTTGGCAAGAAAACCAAGGGGCCAAAAAGCAAGAGCATCAGCATCAACAAACTATGCACCGTGGAACCCAACGGTGGAAAAAAGGAGAAGAAATCGAGTGGTAGAAAGAAGCAAAAGAAATAGAGTCGAAATCATTCAAATTTGATGTGAAAACTTAAGTTCGTTGTCATTTGATGTGAAAACTTATGTGCCATGATGTTGATTTGACTAGAAATTCAAATTCAAATTTGAACCGACATTCAAATTTGAACCTATCTCCAATATTTTTTGAGTTCATTTGTTTTTTCTGTGATGTTGCATTGTTTTATGTACTACTATGCACTTTAGTTCATAAATCCAACCCTTTTTGCGAAGTCCAACTCATAGTCACTGAAAATGTTGTCCAAACAGGCTCCAAAGTAAGGGAAAGCGACCCCATTTCTAAGCAAGTTTTTTTTGACCTTCTCAAAATCACCCAAAAAGATTTTCTTAGCTTATATTATACCTATATAGGATCAGTACGAAGTCTCACCTTTTTTTGAATAAGTATTCATATTATTAATTTATTTTTGAAAAAACACCCTTTAATACAAAGTCAGCAATAAAACAAGTTTAAAAATTAAAAATGCAAAAATAACTTCAGATCCTGCTTAGTCACTCCAAAACAAGTTTAAAAAATAAAAATACAAGTTTTTGATTTTTTGCAATTTCAAAACCTCAAACCCTCTTCTCACTCCTTTGAACTCTATGCAACCTCAGTCAAGATAGTCCAATTTGTGAAGGTTTTTTCATGCAAAGATCATTAGATCAAGTTTATCATTTTATATCATAACTATGTAACATAACAAGACTATATGCGTAGGTTTTTCATTTTTTAGAATTTTTTTGAATTAGTTATACACATTTGAATGTTCGGTCAAACCTTTCAAAACCCCGTTGACTGCCTCCAAAACCCATGTAACCCTAACGCCAAACGTCCACCGTCGATCTAACCCTAACGCCAAACTGCGGCCGTCGGATAGGCCTTCTAGAAGGATTCCATGGGGGCGATCCGTGGGAGCCCTGATTCTCCAATCTGATCGGCCACCTTGTTTTTTTCTCTGACGAACAAATAACATTGAGCGGGGGAGCATCTCACACTAGTATAAAAAGGGTTAAATGTGAAGCACATTAGTGCCGGTTTGAATTTGAGCCGGCACTAATGTGACAATTAGTGCCGGTTCCAATGGCTAGGCGGGCAGGCATCATTAGTACCGGTTCGTGGGCAACCTTTAGTATCGGTTCATGCCACGAACCGGTACTAATGAGGTTGTGTCATGCTATGGTCAGGCTGGGGCCCCCACGAAGACCTTTAGTACCGGTTCATGCCATGAACCGGTACTAGAGTTTCTTTGTAATCTGATTTTTAGTCCCACCTCGCCAAGAGAGAGGCAGTATGAGCGGTTTATAAGCCGTGAGTGCACAGACAATGACGAAGAGTTGCAATGCTCACCTGCATGTTGATTAGCTTCAAGCCTTGCGGAATAGCATAGATTGCACTGAGCTATGTGCAGTGCAGTCTACACTATTCCGAATGGCTTGAAGCAAATTAACCAGCATTGCACCTCTTTTTATTTTTAATAACTTATTTGAACTCCGGACTTCTTTTGTGTTCAGTATGCAACATTCAAAGTGACGTCATCAATTTCCAACATGTTCTGACATCATTTGTTGTTTTTCGGTCATTTACCTAATTGTTTAGAGAGCTAAATGACCGTGAAATTGAAAATCACTACAAAATGAATCCTGAAAATGTTGAAAACTTGGCATGGTATCATCATATCACCCGCATAGCATGCGCGAAAGGGTAGAGAGGGTCACGGCAAAAACTGGACGCACTTCGTGTACAAACTGGACAAACTCTTTCGGACTATCAGGGTTTCGGACGAGAACTCATCTGTTACACGGCCACTTCAATGTTTTTTAAACTTATTTGAACTCCGGACTTCTTTTGTGTTCAGTATGCAGCATTCAAAGTGACGTCATCAATTTCCAACATGTTCTGACATCAATTGTTGTTTTTCGGTCATTTACCTAATTGTTTAGAGAGCTAAATGACCGTGAAATTAAAAATCACTACAAAATGAATCCTGAAAATGTTGAAACTTGGCATGGTATCATCATATCACCCGCATAGCATGCGCGAAAGAGTAGAGAGGGTCACGGCAAAAACTGGACGCACTTCGTGTACAAACTGGACAAACTCTTTCGGAGTATCAGGGTTTCGGACGAGAACTCATCTGTTACACGGCCACTTCAATGTTTTTTAAACTTATTTGAACTCCGGACTTCTTTTGTGTTCAGTATGCAGCATTCAATTTCCAGAAGAAAATAAATAGAAGAAAAGAAATAATGCAGAAAAACTATACAAAAAATTACTCAAAAATAAATAGAAGAAAATAAATAATGCAGAAAATAAAAAAAACTATATAAAAAACTACTCAAAAATAAATAGAAGAAAATAAATAATGCAGAAAAGAAAAAACTATATAAAAAATTTGTTGGCGCGCTGCCGAGTGGGCCTACCAGACCTAGGGTGTGCAAATGCAGGCCCAGAAGGGCCAGCAGGCTCACAGGGCAGCGCGTCCTAGTTAATTAGGCCCAGAAGCCTGCTATATAGAGAAGCTCGAAGGAGCAGCCGCAGCTGGGTTTATAAACCAGTGCGGCTGCCCTTCGCTCGGCGAGGTGGGACTAAACATTGTGCACCGCCGGTGGCAGCGCACAACCTTTAGTACCGGTTGGTGGCTCCAACCGGTACTAAAGGGGGAGTCTTTAGTACCGGTTCGTGGCACGAACCAGTACTAAATTGGCCTGGCGAAAATTGGCCTTTAGTACCGGTTGGTGGCTCCAACCGGCACTAAAGACCCCTCCTATATATATGGAACCTACGAAAAATTCAGTTTTGCCCACCAGTAGTTCTTCTCGATCCAAACTTCTTCGCCGCGCCCGTCGCCCCATCGCGCGCCGCCCTCGCCGCCCCCGCCGCCCGTCGTTGCCGTCACTGCCGTCGCCCACGCCACCCGTCATTGCCGTCACCGTCGTTGCCCCCGCCACCCGTCGTCGCCGTCACCGCCCGGCCCGTCGCCCCCGCCGCGCCCGTACGTCGCCGCCGCCTCTCGCCCGCCGCCGCTCGTACGCCGCCGCCCCCCGGTCGTATATATACACACACAGACACACACACACACACACACACACACACACACACACACCACACACACACACACAGACACACACACACACACACACCACACACACACACATTGTTTTTACTTATTCTAATTTCTGTTGTTTAGATTAATGTTAGATAAATTACGTAGATAATAATGTTAGAATGTTAATGTTAGATGAATTATATGGAAAAGATGTTAAATATTAATGTCAAATATATTTTACATGAATTAGAACAAGTTGAACTAGTTGAAATTAGTATAGCTAGATATTAATTAGGTATATATATGAGATTTGAACTAGTTGAATTAATATAACTAGTTTATTTTTAGTATGAAAATTAATAGAACAAGTTTACTTTTAGTAAGAAAATTTAGGTATATGAGATTTGATGATCTAATCAAAATATTACCATATAGAACTACCTACTTTATTTTAGTAAGAAATTAATAGAACTAGTTTATTTTTAGTAAATGCTTAGTTGAATTAATAGAACTAGTTTATTTAGTTGAATTAATAAAACTAGTAAGTGTTTAATGTTTCACCTATATATGAACATATATGTTAGATATTAGATATAAATTATATGTTAGATATATATTTAATTTAGTTATATGAGATTTCATTATCTAATTAACATTTTATTATATAGAACTAGCTACCTTATTTTTAGTAAGAAAATTAATAGAACTAGTTTAGTTGAATTAAGTAGTTGAACTAGTTAGTTGAATTAGTTCAATTAATTAGGTATATTCTTCGTAAGTGCTTAGTTGAACTAGTTGAATTAACAGAATTAGTTGAATTAATAGAACTAATAAGTTTTTAATGTTTCACCTATGAACATAGGAATGTCGTCTGACGACAAACACGATTTCATTATGTGCGAATACTGCGAAGACCAACGCGGCCTGTGCGGCAGAAATTTTCTAGTTGATGATAGACGCTTCAGCATCAAGCTGGATGAGAACTTCGAAGTGGATACAGTAAGTCACAACGACAAGTCTTTTTTCGTAATTAAGCATGACTTATGCTTCATTTGCTTCACCTTTTAATTTTAATTTTTCACTATTGTACTAGCGTATCCCCTGCCATGCAAGAATTTTTGTCTTGGATAAGATAGGTTTCAGTCCTAACGAAACTATGGAGGTAAAAAGAGTTTACTTGAAGACCGAGCATGGTTATACCTTCAACGTCGAATTATACAATGCAGACACATACACCTATTTTGAATGCAAAACTTGGCAAGCACTATGCAAGGCTTATGCATTTGAGCCTAATATGGTTATCACCTTTGATATTCGTCCGGAAGATGATATTGAAGGTAATAGAGACATCTGGGTCAATGTGCAGACGCCTTCAGTTCTACCATTATGTGAGTTTCTCAACCATATTTATGTCTTTGATATGAGATTATTTGAACCAGTTGAATAATTAATAGATCTCAATTTATATTGACAGCTTACTTCCAATCAAGCAAACATGTCCGGCGCTTGGTAGACAGGACCGTCCACTGTCACGGGGCTGAACTAAACTGCGAGGAGACAAGTCATTATGTTTCATGGCTTGAGGATCTTTATGCTGTCAAGACAAATTTCTTTCCTGCACTTAGAAATGTTAGTACTCAAAACGTGCGACCAATAGTGTTCGTACTGAACTACGGTCACATATATTTAGGAAAGATGGTAAGATTTCTACTATTTCTCCTCAGTGCATCTTTTGCATACATTATTTTTTTAAGCTAAACTTCATTGCTAAGTATGTTACTATACGATGTTCTTCAACAGGGACTCCCGATGAATGTTGTGCATGATTGGATCAAGACTAAAGGTACCATGAATATTGTTAGCTTACGGCCAAGATATCCTACAATGCACTTTAGTGCATTCAGGATTTCTAATAGCGAGGAATGCTTAATAGTAAAAGACTGGAGAAAAATTGTGAACGATCACAGAGAAGTACTAGGGGGCAGCAATCAGAAGCGCAACCCACGATTAGGATACAGGTTCATCTGCATGCTCCAATATGATGAATCAGCAAAGCTATACATGTTCTATGCTATTTTACCTGAGAGAGAGCAGCAGGAGTGATTAATTAGCTAGTTCATGATCTTAGTACTTGTCCTCTCATGTCCGTGTTCTTTGTCCTGAACTTAATTTCAAAGAGTGATTTGCTTTTGTGGTGTTATGAACGCGTATAATATCATTACCATGTTGAACTCGATGATATCTTTGCTATGAAAACCGTTGGTGATGATATATATGATGCAAGAGTTTTTATATTAATTAATATGATGATGATGAGTTATTATATCATTTATGAAATAAATTGCATATTAGTTTCAACTGGATGGATTCTAGCTAAGTGATCAAGTATATGCCATATCCATATTACCTCGATCACTTAAGTAGGTGATCAAGTATATATAATATGGATATGACATATACTTGATGACTTAGGTAGGATCCACACGCATCCAGTCAAACTAATCACCTAATGATTTAACAACTCATTATAATGTAAAACAATCACTAAATTAAATTGAAAACAAAATTAAAGTAAAAATAAAAAATAAAACCAAAACACACCAAAACATTTAGTACCGGTTGGTGTTACCAACCGGTACTAATGTCCTACACGCCCACGGAGCTGGCTCGTGCCACGTGTTTGCCCTTTAGCACCGGTTCGTGCTGAACCAGTACTAAAGGGGGGGGGGCTTTAGTGCCTACAATTTAGTGCCGGTTACCGAACCGGCACTAAAGCCCCTTACGAACCGGTGCTATTGCCCGATTCTGCACTAGTGTTAGTGACCGTTGGGCCGAGCGGATCGGGCCCGGCAGAGCCTGGCGTGCGTGCGCACGGCCGTCATGCTCTGTTGGCATGCATGCGAGAGGGAAGGGCTGCATGCGAGAGGGTCACTGACATGTGGGCCATCCCTGTCCCATGCATGCCATGCAACAGTGTCGCAGCCTAGCTATTTTGTGCTCGTGAACGCTGGGACACAGCCTAGCAATTTGCATGTGGGCTTGCATGCACGCATCGACGCAGTAAAGCAACGGCAGGGGCGAAGCGTATAGGTACGTCGCATCTAAGCTATTTTGACAATTGCGTGTTTGAACCTGAGACACTGGACAGACGCGCCGGTGGTGCAGCTCCTTTTTCAGTGTCACGCACGGATGAACGGTTCTGTTTCCCACGCGGCGTCACCGCCGATACAAGTCCACGAAACGTAGCATCTCGCCCTTGCCGCCCGTGCCTCTTTGGATGTGAAACGTCTTCAACGTATCTATAATTTTTGATTGCTCCATGCTATATTATCTACTGTTTTAGGCAATATTGGGCTTTATTATCCACTTTTATATTACTTTTGGGACTAACCTATTAACCGTAGGCCCAGCCCAGATTTGCTGTTTTATGCCTATTTCAGTGTTTTGAAAAAAAGGAATATCAGACGGAGTCAAAACGGAACGAAATCAACTAGAGAAGTTATTTTTGGAAGGAAACCGACCTCATGGACTTGGACCCCATGTCAGAAGATACAGGAGGTGCTCACGAAGGTGGGGGGCGCGCCCACCCCCCTAGGGCGCACCCCCTGCCACGTGGGGCCCCCGTAGCTCCACCGACGTACCTCCTGCACCCATATATACCTACGTGACCTAAAACTTCCAGAACGGAGATTAGATCGGGAGTTCCGCCACCAGAAGCCTCCGTAGCCACCAAAAACCAATCTAGACCCGTTCTGGCACCCTGCCGGAGGGGGAAATCCTTCTCCGGTGGCCATCTTCATCATCTCGGTGCTCTCCATGACGAGGAGGGAGTAGTTCTCCCTCGGGGCTGAGGGTATGTACCAGTAGCTATGTGTTTGACCTCTCTCTCTCTCTCTCGTGTTCTTGAGATGATACGATCTTGATGTATCGCGAGCTTTGCTATTATAGTTGGATCTTATGTTTCTCCTCCCCCTCTTCTCTATTGTAATGAATTGAGTTTCCCCTTTGAAGTAATCTTATCGGATTGAGTCTTTAAAGATTTGAGAACACTTGATGTATGTCTTGTCGTGGATATCTGTGGTGACAATGGGATATCACGTGATTCACTTGATGTATGTTTTGGTGATCAACTTGCGGGTTCCGCCCATGAACCTATGCATAGGGGTTGGCACATGTTTTCGTCGTGATTCTCCGGTAGGAACTTTAGGGCACTCTTTGAGGTCCTTTGTGTTGGTTGAATAGATGAATCTGAGATTGTGTGATGCATATCGTATAATCATACCCACGGATACTTGAGGTGACATTGGAGTATCTAGGTGACATTAGGGTTTTGGTTGATTTGTGTCTTAAGGTGTTATTCTAGTACGAACTCTAGGGCTGTTTGTGACACTTATAGGAATAGCCCAACGGATTGATTGGAAAGAATAACTTTGAGGTGGTTTCGTACCCTACCATAATCTCTTCGTTTGTTCTCTGCTATTAGTGACTTTGGAGTGACTCTTTGTTGCATGTTGAGGGATAGTTATGTGATCCAATTATGATATTATTGTTGAGGGAACTTACACTAACGAAAGTATGAACCCTAGGCCTTGTTTCCTAGCATTGCAATACCGTTTAAGCTCACTTTTATCACTTGCTACCTTGCTGTTTTTATAATTTCAGATTACAAATACCTTTATCTACTATCCATATACCACTTGTATCACCATCTCTTCGCCGAACTAGTGCACCTATACAATTTACCATTGTATTGGGTGTGTTGGGGACACAAGAGACTCTTTGTTATTTGGTTGCAGGGTTGCTTGAGAGAGACCATCTTCATCCTACGCCTCCTACGGATTGATAAACCTTAGGTCATCCACTTGAGGGAAATTTGCTACTGTCCTACAAACCTCTTCACTTGGAGGCCCAACAACGTCTACAAGAAGAAGGTTGTGTAGTAGACATCAAGCTCTTTTCTGGCGCCGTTACCGGGGAGGTTAGCGATTGAAGGTATATCTTTAGATCTTGCAATCAAGTCTTTTAGTTTCTTATTTTATCACTAGTTTAGTTTATAAAAGAAAACTACAAAAAATGGAATTGAGTTTGTCTCATACGCTTCATCTTTTTAATATCTTTCGTGAGTATGATGGAAATGATAATTGTGCTCAAGTGCTAGAAGAAGAGATCTCTAAAGTGTTTGGCACTAAATATTTGAATGATGAGCATGATTGCAATGTTGTTAGTACGAATTCTTTGAATATCCATGATGCTAATGATGATTCCACTAGTTATGATGAAAATACCTCCTATAAACATGTCAACTTTTGTGGAGTAGACTGGGTTTGCAAGTACACACCAAATAGGGAAGACAGATATTGCAAGAGACATAAGTACTTAGAAACCAAATTGTTGCAAGAAGAGCTAGATGAATGTGCTGAAAATTTAAGATATCTTACCCATACTTGCGAACTTTGCAATGAACATGGTCATTTAAATATCAAATGCAAATTGTTTCCTGACCGCATCATGTCCAAAAATTGTGATGACTTGATTTCCCTTGCACATCATAATGAACTTAGTTTGCTCTTGGGTTATGAAGAAATGAAACATATAACTGAGGGTATTCCAAAATTTAATCTCGATAAACTTCTTGGTTTTGATCTAGATAAGATTTGTATGTATTGTGCAGTGAATTGCATCAAAAATCCTTATATTGCCAATTACATAAATAAAAGAAAGCAAATAGAAGATGAAGATAATGCTAACGAAAGGGAAGAGACTTCCCAATATTCTCCTATTATTTCTTATGATGAATCAGGTAACGAGGAGGAGCCTCCTATTCAACCAATCTCATTAATAAGGAGCTCCAAAAAGAGGATTGAACCCACACATGATGTGGTGAAGAAGAAGAAAAGAAAAAGGAAGAGAGGTAAAAAGGTATCCCGCCCAAATAACGGTGCTCCTATTTCTATTGTGCCTCATGAAAATATAATTGTGGAAGATGATGATACTTCTTATGATCTTGAAAATCTTTCTGGCACTTGCTTGGAAGAACATAATAATTGCTATACTATCGGTGCTATCTATACTATTAATGATGTGAGTGATTATGCTTATGATACGAAAAGTCCCAAGCTTGGGGATGCTACGCTTAATGAAGATGATATTTTTAGTCTCCCAAGTTTTGATATCCAAGTCTATAATGATGATAGCATGCCTCCTACTTATGATAATTATTGTGATGATACTTATGCTATAAAAAGTAGTGATTATATTTATAAAACTTGTCATGATTATGATTACCCCTTCTCTGAACATTACTCTTTTAATGTGGAAGCAAATTATAGTATTCGAGTCTCTTATGATGCTCTCACTATTGTTCATGAGAAGAATTTTGCTTATGTGGAGAGTAGTAAAATTTCTATGCTTGTAGATCATGAAAAGAATGCTTTAGGTGCTGGTTATATTGTTGAATTCATTAATGATGCTACTGAAAATTATTATGAGGGAGGAACATATGCTTGTAGGAATTGCAATAATATCAAGTTTCCTCTCTATGTGCTTAAAATTTTGAAGTTATGCTTGTTTTACCTTCCTATGCAAGTTGATTCTTGTTCCCACAAGTTGTTTGCTCACAAAACCCCTATGCATAGGAAGTGGGTTAGACTTAAATTTGCTAGTCATATTCTTCATGATGCTCTCTATATGTTTCAATTCTTATCTTTTATGTGAGCATCATTGAAATCATCATGCCCAACTAGGGGTGTTAAACGATAGCGCTTGTTGGGAGGCAACCCAATTTTATTTTTGTTCCTTGCTTTTTGCTCCTGTTTAGTAATAAATAATTCATCTAGCCTCTGTTTATATGTGGTTTTATGCTTTTAATTAGTCTTTGTGCCAAGTAGAACCTTTGGGAAGACTTGGGGGAAGTCTTTGTGATCATGCTGTAAAAAACAGAAACTTTAGCGCTCACAAGAACTGCTGCCATTTTTATTTGGAGAGTGATATTTAGTTAATTCTTTTTGAATATAATTAATAGATAAATTCCTCATGTCCAGCAATTTATTTGAGAATTTTATGAGTTCCATAAGTATACGTTTGATCCAGATTACTACAGACTGTTCTGTTTTTGACAGATTCTGCTTTTCGTGTGTTGTTTACTTATTTTGATGAATCTATGGCTAGTAAAATAGTTTACAAACCATAGAGAAGTTGGAATACAGTAGGTTTAACACCAATATAAATAAATAATGAGTTAATTACAGTACCTTGAAGTGGTGATTTATTTTCTTATACTAACGGAGCTTACGAGTTTTCTGTTAAGTTTTGTGTTGTGAAGTTTTCAAGTTTTGGGTAAAGATTCAATGGATTATGGAATAATAAGTGGCAAGAGCCTAAGATTGGGGATGCTCAAGGCACCCCAAGGTAATATTCAAGGATATCCAAGAGCCTAAGCTTGGGGATGCCCCGGAAGGCATCCCCTCTTTCGTCTTCGTTCATCGATAACTTTACTTGGATCTATATTTTTATTCACCACATGATATGTGTTTTGCTTGGAGCGTCAATTTATTTTGTTAGGATTTGCTTGCTGTTATTTATAACAATGTTTTGCATCTTTTATTTCAATAAAAGTGGCATTGATAGCCTTTACTATGCCTATACAAGTATACATGTTGCTGTTTGAAAACAGAAAGTTTACCGCTGTTGCAATAATTCCCTAGAAAAGTCAGAATGTGATAAAATGTTGAAACCTTTTGAATATTAAGCTCTGATAAATTTACTACAGTTGGAATTTTCTTTTATAATTTTTGGAGCTAGGGAAGTATGGATGTTGCAGCATTCTTTACAGACTATCCTATTTAGGCAGATTGCTGTTATGTTTGCATTGTTTGCATATGTTTGCTTCTTTAATGATTCTATTTGAGGATAGGACTATTACATATGCAGAGGCATTTAGTATGCAATGTTGAACAATAATTTTAGTGACTTGCTACAGTAGAGTATGATAAGGCTTTGGCATTGATTTATACTAACTTATCTCACGAGTCCTTGTTGAGTTTTGTGTGGATGAAGCTTTTGAGATTTAGGGAGACCGTGATATGAGAGGAATTAAGGAGACACAAAATCTCAAGCTTGGAGATGCCCAAGGCACCCCAAGATAATATTTCAAGAAGTCTCAAGCATCTAAGCTTGGGGATGCCCCGGTTGGTATCCCACCTTTCTTCTTCAACAATTATCGGTTAGTTTCGGTTGATCCTAAGTTTTTGCTTCTTCACATGATGTTTGCTATTCTTCGAATGTCATTTTATTTTTCTTTGCTTGCTGCTTGAATAAAATACCAAGATCTGAAATTATTAAATGTTAGAGAGTCTTCACATAGTTGCATAATTATTCAACTACTCATTGATCTTCACTTATATCCTTCGGAGTAGTTTGTCATTTGCTCTAGTGCCTCACTTATATCTTTTAGAGCATGGTGGTAGTTTTATCTTGAAGAAATAGATGAACTCTCATGCTTCACTTAGATTATTTTGAAGAGTCTTAAATAGCATGGTAATTTTCTTAAAATCCTAATATGTCAGGTATTCAAGAATAATAAAATTCTCTTATGAGTGTGTTGAATACTATGAGAAGTTTGATACTTGATAATTGTTTTGAGATATGGAGATGGTGATATTAGAGTCATGCTAGTTGAGTAGTTGTGAATTTGAGAGATACTTGTGTTGAAGTTTGTGATTCCCGTAGCATGCACGTATGGTGAACCGTTATGTGATGAAGTCGGAGCATGATTTATTTTTTGATTGCCTTCCTTATGAGTGGCGGTCGGGGACGAGCGATGGTCTTTTCCTACCAATCTATCCCCCTAGGAGCATGCGCGTAGTACTTTGTTTCGATAACTAATAGATTTTTGCAATAAGTATGTGAGTTCTTTATGACTAATGTTGAGTCCATGGATTATACGCACTCTCACCCTTCCACCATTGCTAGCCTCTCTAGTACCGTGCAACTTTCGCCGGTACCATAAACCCACCATATACCTTCCTCAAAACAGCCACCATACCTACCTATTATGGCATTTCCATATCCATTCCGAGATATATTGCCATGCAACTTTCCACCATTCCGTTTATTATGACACGCTTCATCATTGTCATATTGCTTTGCATGATCATGTAGTTGACATTGTATTTGTGGCAAAGCCACCATTCATAATTCTTTCATACATGTCACTCTTGATTCGTTGCATATCCCGGTACACCGCCGGAGGCATTCATATAGAGTCATCTTTGTTCTAGTATCGAGTTGTATCATTGAGTTGTAAATAAATAGAAGTGTGATGATCATCATTCAATAGAGCATTGTCCCAAACAAAGAGAAAGGCCAAATAAAAAAAGGAGGCCAAATAAAAAAGAAAGGCCAAAAAAAGGAAGGCCAAATAAAAAATTAAAAAAAATAAAAGGGACAATGCTACTATCCTTTTTTCACACTTGTGCTTCAAATTAGCACCATGATCTTCATGATAGAGAGTCTCCTATGTTGTCACTTTCATATACTAGTGGGAATCTTTCATTATAGAACTTGGCTTGTATATTCCAATGATGGGCTTCCTCAAAATGCCCTAGGTCTTCATGAGCAAGCGAGTTGGATGCACACCCACTAGTTTCTTTTGTTGAGCTTTCATATACTTATAGCTCTAGTGCATCCGTTGCATGGCAATCCCTACTCACCCACATTGATATCTATTGATGGGCATCTCCATAGCCCGTTGATATGCCTAGTTGATGTGAGACTATCTTCTCCTTTTTTCCTCTCCCCAACCACCATTCTATTCCACCTATAGTGCTATGTCCATGGCTCACGCTCATGTATTGCGTGAAGATTGAAAAAGTTTGAGAACATCAAAAGTATGAAACAATTGCTTGGCTTGTCATCGGGGTTGTGCATGATTTAACTACTTTGTGTGGTGAAGATAGAGCATAGCCAGACTATATGATTTTGTAGGGATAGCTTTCTTTGGCCATGATATTTTGAGAAGACATAATTGCTTTATTAGTATGCTTGAAGTATTATTATTTTTATGTCAATATGAACTTTTGTCTTGAATCTTTCGGATCTGAATATTCATATCACAAGTAAGAAGAATTACATTGAAATTATGCCAACTAGCATTCCACATCAAATTTTATCTTTTTTATCATTTACCTACTCGAGGACGAACAGGAATTAAGCTTGGGGATGCTTGATACGTCTCCTACGTATCTATAATTTTTGATTGCTCCATGCTATATTATCTACTGTTTTAGGCAATATTGGGCTTTATTATCCACTTTTATATTACTTTTGGGACTAACCTATTAACCGGAGGCCCAGCCCAGATTTGCTGTTTTATGCCTATTTCAGTGTTTTGAAGAAAAGGAATATCAGATAGAGTCAAAACGAAACGAAATCAACTAGAGAAGTTATTTTTGGAAGGAAACCCACCTGATGGACTTGGACCCCACGTCAGAAGATACGGGAGGTGCTCACGAGGGTGGGGGGCGCGCCCACCCCCCTAGGGCGCACCCCCTGCCTCGTGGGGGCCCCGTAGCTCCACCGACGTACCTCCTGCACCCATATATACCTACGTGACCTAAAACTTCCAGAACGGAGATTAGATCGGGATTCCGCTGCCAGAAGCCTCCGTAGCCACCAAAAACCAATCTAGACCCGTTCCGGCACCCTGCCGGAGGGGGAAATCCTTCTCCGGTGGCCATCTTCATCATCCCGGTGATCTCCATGACGAGGAGGGAGTAGTTCTCCCTCGGGGCTGAGGGTATGTACCAGTAGCTATGTGTTTGATCTCTCTCTCTCTCTCTCGTGTTCTTGAGATGATACGATCTTGATGTATCGCGAGCTTTGCTATTATAGTTGGATCTTATGTTTCTCCTCCCCCTCTTCTCTCTTGTAATGAATTGAGTTTCCCCTTTGAAGTAATCTTATCGGATTGAGTCTTTAAAGATTTGAGAACACTTGATGTATGTCTTGCCGTGGATATCTGTGGTGACAATGGGATATCACGTGATTCACTTGATGTATGTTTTGGTGATCAACTTGCGGGTTTCGCCCATGAACCTATGCATAGGGGTTGGCACACGTTTTCATCGTGATTCTCCGGTAGGAACTTTGGGGCACTATTTGAGGTCCTTTGTGTTGGTTGAATAGATGAATCTGAGATTGTGTGATGCATATCATATAATCATACCCACGGATACTTGAGGTGACATTGGAGTATGATGTCTACTACACAACCTTCTTCTTGTAGACGCTGTTGGGCCTCCAAGTGCAGAGGTTTGTAGGACAGTAGCAAATTTCCCTCAAGTGAATGACCTAAGGTTTATCAATCCGTAGGACGTGTAGGATGAAGATGGTCTCTCTCTCAAGCAACCCTGCAACCAAATAACAAAGAGTCTCTTGTGTCCCCAACACACCCAATACAATGGTAAATTGTATAGGGGCACTAGTTCGGCGAAGAGATGGTGATACAAGTGGTATATGGATAATAGATATGGATATTTGTAATCTGAAATTATAAAAACAGCAAGGTAGCAAGTGATAAAAGTGAGCGTAAACGGTATTGCAATGTGTAGAAATAAGGCCTAGGGTTCATACTTTCACTAGTGTAAGTTCCCTCAACAATACTAACATAATTGGATCACATAACTATCCCTCAACATGCAACAAAGAGTCACTCCAAAGTCACTAATAGCGGAGAACGAACGAAGAGATTATGGCAGGGTACGAAACCACCTCAAAGTTATTCTTTCCAATCAATCCGTTGGGCTATTCCTATAAGTGTCACAAACAGCCCTAGAGTTCGTACTAGAATAACACCTTAAGACACAAATCAACCAAAACCCTAATGTCACCTAGATACTCCATTGTCACCTCAAGTATCCGTGGGCATGATGATACGATATGCATCACACAATCTCAATTCATCTATTCAACCAACACATAGAACCTCAAAGAGTGCCCCAAAGTTCCAACCGGAGAATCATGACGAAAACGTGCGCCAACCCCTATGCATAGGTTCATGGGCGGAACCCGCAAGTTGGTCACAAAAACATACATCAAGTGGCACGCGGTATCCCATTGTCACCACAGATATCCACGGCAAGACATACATCAAGTGTTCTCAAGTCTTTAAAGACTCAATCCGATAAGATAACTTCAAAAGGGAAACTCAATTCATTACAAGAGAGAAGAGGGGGAGGAGAAACATAAGATCCAACTATAATAGCAAGGCTCAAGATACATCAAGATCGTGCCAAATCAAGAACATGAGAGAGAGAGAGAGATCAAACACATAGCTACTGATACATACCCTCAGCCCCGAGGGTAAACTACTCCCTCCTAGTCATGGAGAGCACCGGGATGATGAAGATGGCCACCGGGGAAGGATTGCCCCCTCCGGCAGGGTGCCGAACAGGGTCTAGATTGGTTTTGGGTGGCTACGAAGGCTTCTGGCAGCGGAACTCCTGATCTAATCTCCGTTCTCGAGGTTTTAGGTCACGTGGGTATATATGGGTGTAGGGAGGACGTCGGAGGAGCCACGGGGGTCCCACGAGACAGGGGGCGCGTCCCTAGGGGGGGCGCCCCCCACCCTCATGAGCACCTCGTGTCTCCCCTGACGTGGGGTCCAAGTTCATCAGGTGTGTTTCCTTCCAAAAATAACTTGTCCAGTTGATTTTGTTCCGTTTCGACTCCGTCTGATATTCCTTTTCTTCAAAACACTGAAATAGGCATAAAACAGCAAATCTGGGATGGGCCTCCGGTTAATAGGTTAGTCCCATAAATAATATAAAAGTGGATAATAAAGCCCAATATTGCCTAAAACAGTAGATAATATAGCATGGAGCAATAAAAAATTATAGATACGTTGGAGACGTATCAAGCATCCCCAAGCTTAATTCCTGCTCGTCCTCGACTAGGTAAATGATAAAAAGAATTTTTGATGTGGAGTGCTACTCGGCATAATTTCAATGTAATTCTTCCTACTTGTGATATGAATATTCAGATCCATAAGATTCAAGACAAAAGTTCATATTGACATAAAAACAATAATACTTCAAGCATACTAACAAAGCAATTATGTCTTCTCAAAATAACATGGCCAAAGAAAGTTATCCCTACAAAATCATATAGTCTGGCTATGCTCCATCTTCACCACACAAAATATTTAAATCATGCACAACCCCGATGACAAGCCAAGCAATTGTTTCATACTTTTGATGTTCTCAAACTTTTTCAATCTTCACGCAATACATGAGCGTGAGCCATGGACATAGCACTATAGGTGGAATGGAATGGTGGTTGTGGAGAAGACAAAAAGGAGAAGATGGTCTCACATCAACTAGGCGTATCAACTGAAGGAAATATGCCCTAGAGGCAATAATAAAGTTATTATTTATTTCCTTATATCATGATAAATGTTTATTATTCATGCTAGAATTGTATTAACCGGAAATATAATACATGTGTGAATACATAGACAAACTTAGTGTCACTAGTATGCCTCTACTTGACTAGCTCGTTAATCAAAGATGGTTATGTTTCCTAACCATGAACAAGGTGTTGTTATTTGATTAACGAGGTCACATCATTAGTTGAATGATCTGATTGACATGACCCATTTCATTAGCTTAGCATCCGATCGTTTAGTATGTTGCTATTGCTTTCTTCATGACTTATACATGTTCCTATGACTATGAGATTATGCAACTCCCGTTTACCGGAGGAACACTTTGTGTGCTATCAAACGTCACAACGTAACTGGGTGATTATAAAGGAGCTCTACAGGTGTCTCCAAAGGTAGATGTTGGGTTGGCGTATTTCGAGATTAGGATTTGTCACTCCGATTGTCGGAGAGGTATCTCTGGGCCCTCTCGGTAATGCACATCACATAAGCCTTGCAAGCATTACAGCCAATGAGTTAGTTGCGAGATGATGCATTACGGAACGAGTAAAGAGACTTGTCGGTAACGAGATTGAACTAGGTATTGGATACCGACGATCAATCTCGGGCAAGTAACATACCGATGACAAAGGGAACAACGTATGTTATTATGCGGTCTGACCGATAAAGATCTTCGTAGAATATGTAGGAGCCAATATGGGCATCCAGGTCCCGCTATTGGTTATTGACCGGAGATGTGTCTCAGTCATGTCTGCATTATTCTCGAACCGTAGGGTCAGCACGCTTAAACGTTACGATGACAGTTATTATGAGTTTATGCATTTTGATGTACCGAAGTTAGTTCGGAGTCCCGGATGTGATCACGGACATGACGAGGAGTCTCGAAATGGTCGAGACATAAAGATTGATATATTGGAAGCCTATGTTTGGATATCGGAGATGTTCCAGGAGTTGAAGTTAATATTTCAAGCAAATGCCCGGATTGAGAGATATGAAGTCTCCAATAAGTTCTATAGCTGCAAGATGGAGGAGAATAGTTCTGTCAGTGAGCATATACTCAAAATGTCTGGGTATAATAATCACTTGATTCAGATGGAAGTTAATCTTCCGGATGATTGCGTCATTGACAGAATTCTCCAATCACTGCCACCAAGCTATAAGAGCTTCATGATGAACTATAATATGCAAGGGATGAACAAGACTATTCCCGAGCTCTTCGCAATGCTGAAAGCTGCGGAGGTAGAAATCAAGAAGGAGCATCAAGTGTTGATGGTTAACAAGACCACTAGTTTCAAGAAAAAGGGCAAAGGGAAGAAGAAGGGGAACTTCAAGAAGAACGGCAAGCTAGTTGCTGCTCAGGAGAAGAAACCCAAGTCTGGACCTAAGCCTGAAACTGAGTGCTTCTACTGCAAGCAGACTGGTCACTGGAAGCGGAACTGCCCCAAGTATTTGGCGGATAAGAAGGATGGCAAGGTGAACAAAGGTATATGTGATATACATGTTATTGATGTGTACCTTACTAGAGCTCGCAGTAGCACCTGGGTATTTGATACTGGTTCTGTTGCTAATATTTGCAACTCGAAACAGGGACTACGGATTAAGCGAACACTGGCGAAGGACGAGGTGACGATGCACGTGGGAAACGGTTCCAAAGTCGATGTGATCGTAGTCAGCACGCTACCTCTACATCTACCTTCGGGATTAATATTAGACCTAAATAATTGTTATTTGGTGCCAGCGTCGAGCATGAACATTATATCTGGATCTTGTTTGATGCGAGACGGTTATTCATTTAAATCAGAGAATAATGGTTGTTCTATTTATATGAGTAATATCTTTTATGGTCATGCACCTTTGAGGAGTGGTCTATTTTTGATGAATCTCGATAGTAGTAACACACATATTCATAATGTTGAAGCCAAAAGATGCAGAGTTGATAATGACAGTGCAGCTTATTTGTGGCACTGCCGTTTAGGTCATATCGGTATAAAGCGCATGAAGAAACTCCATACTGATGGACTTTTGGAACCACTTGATTATGAATCACTTGGTACTTGCAAACCGTGCCTCATGGGCAAGATGACTAAAACACCATTCTCCGGTACTATGGAGAGAGCAACAGATTTGTTGGAGATCATACATACAGATGTATGTGGTCCGATGAATATTGAGGCTCGTGGCGGATATCGTTATTTTCTCACCTTCACAGATGACTTAAGCAGATATGGGTATATCTACTTAATGAAACATAAGTCTGAAACATTTGAAAAGTTCAAAGAATTTCAGAGTGAAGTTGAAAATCATCGTAACAAGAAAATAAAGTTTCTACGATCTGATCGTGGAGGAGAATATTTGAGTTACGAGTTTGGTGTACATTTGAAAAATTGTGGAATAGTTTCGCAACTCACGCCAACCGGAACACCACAGCACAATGGTGTTTCCGAACGTTGTAATCGTACTTTACTAGATATGGTGCGATCTATGATGTCTCTTACTGATTTACCGCTATCATTTTGGGGTTATGCTTTAGAGACGGCCGCATTCACGTTAAATAGGGCACCATCAAAATCCATTGAGACGACGCCTTATGAACTGTGGTTCGGCAAGAAACCAAAGTTGTTGTTTCTTAAAGTTTGGGGCTGCGATGCTTATGTGAAAAAGCTTCAACCTGATAAGCTCGAACGCAAATCAGAGAAATGTTGCTTCATAGGATACCCAAAGGAGACTGTTGGGTACACCTTCTATCACAGATCCGAAGGCAAGACATTCGTTGCTAAGAATGGGTCCTTTCTAGAGAAGGAGTTTCTCTCGAAAGAAGTGAGTGGGAGGAAAGTAGAACTTGACGAGGTAACTGTACCTGCTCCCTTATTGGAAAGTAGTACATCACAGAAAACTGTTTCTGCGACACCTATACCAATTAGTGAGGAAGCTAATGATGATGATCATGAAACTTCAGGACAAGATACTACTCAACCTCGTAGATCAACCAGAGTGAGATCCGCACCAGAGTGGTACGGTAATCCTGTTCTGGAAATCATGCTGCTAGATCATGATGAACCTACGAACTATGAAGAAGCGGTGGTGAGCCCAGATTCCGCAAAGTGGCTTGAAGCCATGAAATCTGAGATGGGATCCATGTATGAGAACAAAGTATGGACTTTGGTTGACTTGCCCAATGATCGGCAAGCAATTGAGAATAAATGGATCTTCAAGAAGAAGACTGACGCTGATGGTAATGTTACTGTCTACAAAGCTCGACTTGTCGCAAAAGGTTTTTGACAAGTTCAAGGGGTTGACTACGATGAGACCTTCTCACCCGTAGCGATGCTTAAGTCTGTCCGAATCATGTTAGCAATTGCCGCATTTTATGATTATGAAATTTGGCAGATGGATGTCAAAACTGCATTCCTGAATGGATTTCTGGAAGAAGAGTTGTATATGATGCAACCAGAAGGTTTTGTCAATCCAAAGGGAGCTAACAAAGTGTGCAAGCTCCAGCGATCCATTTATGGACTGGTGCAAGCCTCTCGGAGTTGGAATAAACGCTTTGATAGTGTGATCAAAGCATTTGGTTTTATATAGACTTTCGGTGAAGCCTGTATTTACAAGAAAGTGAGTGGGAGCTCTGTAGCATTTCTGATATTATATGTGGATGACATATTACTGATTGGAAATGATATAGAATTTCTGGATAGCATAAAGGGATACTTGAATAAGAGTTTTCCAATGAAAGACCTTGGTGAAGCTACTTACATATTAGGCATAAAGATCTATAGAGATAGATCAAGACACTTTATTGGACTTTCACAAAGCACATACATTGACAAGATTTTGAAGAAGTTCAAAATGGATCAAGCAAAGAAAGGGTTCTTGCCTGTGTTACAAGGTGTGAAGTTGAGTCAGACTCAATGCCCGACCACTGCAGAAGATAGAGAGAAAATGAAAGATGTTCCCTATGCTTCAGCCATAGGCTCTATCATGTATGCAATGCTGTGTACCAGACCTGATGTGTGCCTTGCTATAAGTTTAGCAGGGAGGTACCAAAGTAATCCATTAGTGGATCACTGGACAGCGGTCAAGAACATCCTGAAATACCTGAAAGGGACTAAGGATATGTTTCTCGTATATGGAGGTGACAAAGAGCTCACCGTAAAAGGTTACGTTGATGCAAGCTTTGACACTGATCCGGACGATTCTAAATAGCAAATCGGATACGTGTTTACATTAAATGGTGGAGCTGTCAGTTGGTGCAGTTCTAAACAAAGCGTCGTAGCTGGATCTACATGTGAAGCGGAGTACATAGCTGCTTCGGAAGCAGCGAACGAAAGAGTCTGGATGAAGGAGTTCATATCCGATCTAGGTGTCATACCTGGTGCATCGGGTCCAATGAAAATCTTTTGTGACAATACTGGTGCAATTGCCTTGGCAAAGGAATCCAGATTTCACAAGAGGACCAAGCACATCAAGAGATGCTTCAATTCCATCCGGGATCTAGTCCAGGTGGGAGACATAGAGATTTGCAAGATACATACGGATCTGAATGTTGCAGACCCGTTGACTAAGCCTCTTCCACGAGCAAAACATGATCAGCACCAAGGCTCCATGGGTGTTAGAATCATTACTGTGTAATCTAGATTATTGACTCTAGTGCAAGTGGGAGACTGAAGGAAATATGCCCTAGAGGCAATAATAAAGTTATTATTTATTTCCTTATATCATGATAAATGTTTATTATTCATGCTAGAATTGTATTAACCGGAAACATAATACATGTGTGAATACATAGACAAACTTAGTGTCACTAGTATGCCTCTACTTGACTAGCTCGTTAATCAAAGATGGTTATGTTTCCTAACCATGAACAAGGTGTTGTTATTTGATTAACGAGGTCACATCATTAGTTGAATGATCTGATTGACATGACCCATTTCATTAGCTTAGCACCCGATCGTTTAGTATGTTGCTATTGCTTTCTTCATGACTTATACATGTTCCTATGACTATGAGATTATGCAACTCCCGTTTACCGGAGGAACACTTTGTGTGCTACCAAACGTCACAACGTAACTGGGTGATTATAAAGGAGCTCTACAGGTGTCTCCAAAGGTAGATGTTGGGTTGCCGTATTTCGAGATTAGGATTTGTCACTCCGATTGTCGGAGAGGTATCTCTGGACCCTCTCGGTAATGCACATCACATAAGCCTTGCAAGCATTGCATCCAATGAGTTAGTTGCGAGATGATGCATTACAAAACGAGTAAAGAGACTTGCCGGTAATGAGATTGAACTAGGTATTGGATACCGACGATCGAATCTCGGGCAAGTAACATACCGATGACAAAGGGAACAACGTATGTTGTTATGCGGTCTGACCGATAAAGATCTTCGTAGAATATGTAGGAGCCAATATGGGCATCCAGGTCCCGTTATTGGTTATTGACCGGAGATGTGTCTCAGTCATGTCTGCATTATTCTCGAACCGTAGGGTCCGCACGCTTAAACGTTACGATGACAGTTATTATGAGTTTATGCATTTTGATGTACCGAAGTTAGTTCGGAGTCCCGGATGTGATCACGGACATGACGAGGAGTCTCGAAATGGTCAAGACATAAAGATTGATATATTGGAAGCCTATGTTTGGATATCGGAAGTGTTCCAGGTGAAATCGGTATTTTACCGGAGTACCGGGAGGTTACCGGAACCCCCCGGGAGCCGTATGGGCCTTAATGGGCTTTAGTAGAAAGGAGAAGGGGCAGCCCTAGATGGGCCGCGCGCCTCCCCCCTCCCCTAGTCCTATTAGGACAAGGAGAGGTGGCCGGCCCCCCTCTCTATCTTTCCCCCTCAGCGAATCCTACTCCAACTAGGATTGGGGGGAGGAATCCTACTCCCAGAGGGAGTAGGACTCCCTTGGCGCGCCCTCCTTGGCCGGCCGGCCCCCTCCCCTTGGCTCCTTTATATACGGAGGCAGGAGGCACCCCTAGACACACAAGTTGATCATTGAGTTCATTCCTTAACCGTGTGCGGTGCCCCCTGCCACCATATTCCACCTCGATTATATTGTAGCAGTGCTTAGGCGAAGCCCTGCGACGGTAGAACATCAAGATCGTCACCACGCCGTCGTGCTGACGGAACTCCTCCCCGATGCTTTGCTGGATCGGAGCCCGGGGATCGTCATCGAGCTGTACATGTGCTAAGAACTCGGAGGTGCCGGAGTAACGGTGCTTGGATCGGTCGGATCGGGAAGACGTACGACTACTTCCTCTATGTTGTGTCGACGCTTCTGCAGTCGGTCTGCGTGGGTACGTAGACAACACTCTCCCCTCTCGTTGCTGTGCATCACCATGATCTTGCGTGTGCGTAGGAAAATTTTGAAATTACTACGTTCCCCAACATCAACGGGCTATGGAGATGCCCATCAATAGATATCAATGTGAGTGAGTAGGAATTGCCATGCAACGGATGCACTAGAGCTATAAATGTATGAAAGCTCAACAAAAGAAACTAGTGGGTGTGCATCCAACTCGCTTGCTCACGAAGACCTAGGGCATTTTGAGGAAGCCCATCATTGGAATATACAAGCCAAGTTCTATAATGAAATATTCCCACTAGTATATGAAAGTGACAACATATGAGACTCTCTATATGAAGAACATGGTGCTACTTTGAAGCACAACATATGAGACTCGCTATATCATGGTGCTACTTTGAAGCACAAGTGTGGAAAAAAGGATAGTAGCATTGCCCCTTTTTATTTATTTTCTTTTTTATTTGGCCTTTCCTTTTTTTATTTGGCCTTTTTTTGGCCTTTTTTTGGGACAATGCTGTATTGAATGGTGATCATCACACTTCTATTTATTTACAACTCAAGAATTACAACTCGATACTAGAACAAAGATGACACTATATGAATGCCTCCGGCGGTGTACCGGGATATGCAATGAATCAAGAGTGACATGTATGAAAGAATTATGAATGGTGGCTTTGCCACAAATACAATGTCAACTACATGATCATGCAAAGTAATATGACAATGATAAAGTGTGTCATAATAATGGAACGGTGGAAAGTTGCATGTCAATATATCTTGGAATGTCTATGGAAATGCCATAATAGGTAGGTATGGTGGCTGTTTTGAGGAAGGTATATGGTGGGTTTATGGTACCGGCGAAAGTTGCACGGTGCTAGAGAGGCTAGCAATGGTGGAAGGGTGAGAGTGCGTATAATCCATGGACTCAACATTAGTCATAAAGAACTCACATACTTATTGCAAAAATCTATTAGTTATCGAAACAAAGTACTACGAGCATGCTCCTAGGGGGATAGATTGGTAGGAAAAGACCATCGCTCGTCCCCGACCGCCACTCAGAAGGAAGACAATCAATAAACACCTCATGCTCCGACTTCGTTACATAACGGTTCACCATACGTGCATGCTACGGGAATCACAAACTTCAACACAAGTATCTCTCAAATTCACAACTACTCAACTAGCATGACTCTAATATCACCATCTCCATATCTCAAAACAATCATCAAGCATTAAACTTCTCTTAGTATTTAACACACTCATAAGAGAATTTTTATTATTCTTGAATACCTAGCATATTAGGATTTTAAGCAAATTACCATGCTATTTAAGACTCTTCAAAATAATCTAATTTAAGCATGAGAGATCAATAGTTTCTATAAAACGAATCCACCACCATGCTCTAAAATATATAAGTGAAGTACTAGAGCAAACAACAAACTACTCCGAAGGATATAAGTGAAGATCAATGAGTAGTCGAATAATTATGCAACTATGTGAAGACTCTCTAACATTTAATAATTTCAGATCTTGGTACTTTATTCAAACATCAAGCAAAGCAAAATAAAATGACATCTATGAATAGCAAACATCATGTGAAGAAGCAAAACTTAGGATCAACCGAAACTAACCGATAGTTGTTGAAGAAGAAAGGTGGGATGCCAACCGGGGCATCCCCAAGCTTAGATGCTTGAGACTTCTTGAAATATTATCTTGGGGTGCCTTGTGCATCCCCAAGCTTGAGCTTTTGTGTCTCCTTAATTCCTCTCATATCAAGGTCTCCCTAAATCTCAAAAGCTTCATCCACACAAAACTCAACAATGACTCGTGAGATAAGTTAGTATAAACCATTGCAAAAACCTTATCATACTCTACTGTAGCAAATCACTAAAATTATTATTCAACATTGCATACTAAATTCCTCTGCATATTTAATAGTCCTATCATCAAATAGAATCATTAAAGAAGCAATCATATGCAAACAATGCAAACATAACAGCAATCTGCCTAAATAGGATAGTCTGTAAAGAATGCTGCAACATCCATACTTCCCTAACTCCAAAAATTATGAAATAAAATTCCCACTGTATTAAATTTATCAGAGCTTAATATTCAAAAGGTTTCAACATTTTATCACATTCTGAATTTTCTAGGGAATTATTGCAACAGCGGTAAACTTTCTGTTTTCAAACAGCAACATGTATACTTGTAACATAGGCATAGTAAAGGCTATCAATGCCACTTTTATTGAAATAAAAGATGCAAAACATTGTTATAAATAACAGCAAGCAAATACTAACAAAATAAATTTACGCTCCAAGCAAAACACATATCATGTGGCGAATAAAAATATAGCTCCAAGTAAAGTTACCGATGAACGAAGACGAAAGAGGGGATGCCTTCCGGGGCATCCCCAAGCTTAGGCTCTTGGCTATCCTTGAATATTACCTTGGGGTGCCTTGGGAATCCCCAAGCTTAGGCTCTTTCCACTCCTTATTCCATAGTCCATCGAATCCTTACCCAAAACTTGAAAACTTCACAACACAAAACTTAAAGTAGAAAACTCGTAAGCTCCGTTAGTATAAGAAAATAAATCACCACTTCAAGGTACTGTAATGAACTCATTATTTATTTATATTAGTGTTAAACCTACTGTATTCCAACTTCTCTATGGTTTATAAACTATTTTACTAGCCATAGATTCATCAAAATAAGTAAATAACACATTGAAAACAGAATCTGTCAAAAACAGAACAGTCTATAGTAATCTGGATCAAACGTATACTTATGGAACTCATAAAATTCTAAAATAAATTTCTGGACCTGAGGAATTTATCTATTAATCATCTTCAAAAAGAATTAACTAAATAGCACTCACCAAATAAAAATGGCAGCAGTTCTCGTGAGCGCTAAAGTTTCTGTTTTTTACAGCATGACCAACAAGACTTTCCCCAAGTCTTCCCAAAGGTTCTACTTGGCACAAACACTAATTAAAAGCATAAAACCACATCTAAACAGATGCTATATGAATTATTTATTACTAAACAGGAACAAAAAGCAAGGAACTAAAATAAAATTGGGTTGCCTCCCAACAAGCGCTATCGTTTAACGCCCCTAGCTAGGCATGATGATTTCAATGATGCTCACATAAAGGATAAGAATTGTAACATAAAGAGAGCATCATGAAGAATATGACTAGCACATTTAAGTCTAACATGCTTCCTATGCATAGGATTTTGTGAGCAAACAACTTATGGGAACAAGAATCAACTTGCATAGGGAGGTAAAACAAGCATAACTTCAAAACTTTAAGCACATAGAGAGGAAACTTGATATTATTGCAACTCCTACAAGCATATATTCCTCCCTCATAATAGTTTTCAGTAGCATCATGAATGGATTCAACAATATAACCAGCACCTAAAGCATTCTTTTCATGATCTACAAGCATAGAAAATTTACTACTCTCCACATAAGCAAAATTCTTCTCATGAATAATAGTGGGAGTATCATAGGAAACTCGAATACTATAAATTGTTTCCACATTAAAACAGTAATGTTCAGAGAAGGGGTAATCATAATCATGAAAAGTTTTATAAATATAATCACTACTTTTTATAGCATAAGTATCATCACAATAATCATCATAAGTAGGGGGCATGCCATCATCATTATAAACTTGCATATCAAAACTTGGGAGACTAAAAATATCATCTTCATTAAACATAGCATCCCCAAGCTTGGGACAAACATTAATTGCAGCAAATATATTCTCAAAAACATCATCTTCATCAAACATAGCTTCCCCAAGCTTGGGCATTTTCATATCATAAGCATAATCACTCTCATCATTAATAGTATAGATAGCACCAATAGTATAGCAATTATCATATTCTTCCAAGCAAGTGCCAAGAAGATTTTCAAGATCATAAGAAGTATCATTATCTTCCACAATTATATTTTCATGAGGCACAATAGTAATAGGAGCAGCATTATTTGGGAGAGATATCTTTTTACCTCTCTTCCCTTTTCTTTTCTTCTTCTTCACCACATCATGCGTGGGTTCAATCCTCTTTTTGGAGCTTCTTATTAATGAGATTGGTTGAATAGGAGGCTCCTCCTCGTTACCTGATTCATCATAAGAAATAATAGGAGGATATTGGGAAGTCTCTTCCCTTTCATTAGTATTCTCTTCATCTTTTATTTGTTTTCTTTTCTTTATGTAATTGGCAATATAAGGATTTTCAATGCAATTCACCGTATAATACATATAAATCTTCTCTAGATCAAAATCAAGAATTAAACTTTGGAATACCCTCAGTTATACGTTTCATTTCTTCATAACCCAAAAGAAGGCTAAGCTCTTTATGATGCTCAAGGGTAATAAAATTATCACAATGTTTGGACACGACTTGATCATGAAACAAATAGCATTGGACCTTTAAATGACCATGTTCATTGCAAAGTTCACAAGGGGCACGAAAAATATTGAATCTTTCAGCACATTCATCTAGGCTTTCTTGCAATTATTTGGTTTCTAAGTACTTATGCCTCTTGCAATATCTATCTTCCCTATTTGGTGTGTACTTGCAAACCCAGTCTACTCCACAAAAGTTGACATGTTTATAGAAGGTATTTTCATCATAACTAGTGCAATCATCATTAGTATTATGGATATTCAAAGAATTCGTACTAACAACATTGCAATCATGCTCATCATTCAAATATTTAGTGCCGAACATTTTATAGATTTCTTCTTCTAGCACTTGAGCACAATTATCCTTTCCATCATACTCACAAAAGATATTAAAAAGGTGAAGCGTATGAGACAAACTCAATTCCATTTTTTATAGTTTTCTTTTATAAACTAAACTAGTGATAAAACAAGAAACTAAAAGACTCGATTGCAAGATCTAAAGATATACCTTCAAGCACTCACCTTCCCGGCAACGGGGCCAGAAAAGAGCTTGATGTCTACTACACAACCTTCTTCTTGTAGACGTTGTTGGGCCTCCAAGTGAAGAGGTTTGTAGGACAGTAGCAAATTTCCCTCAAGTGGATGACCTAAGGTTTATCAATCCGTAGGAGGCGTAGGATGAAGATGGTCTCTCTCAAGCAACCCTGCAACCAAATAACAAAGAGTCTCTTGTGTCCCCAACACACCCAATACAATGGTAAATTGTATAGGTGCACTAGTTTGGCGAAGAGATGGTGATACAAGTGGTATATGGATAATAGATATGGGTATTTGTAATCTGAAATAATAAAAACAGCAAGGTAGCAAGTGATAAAAGTGAACGTAAACGGTATTGCAATGTGTAGAAATAAGGCCTAGGGTTCATACTTTCACTAGTGTAAGTTCCCTCAACAATACTAACATAATTGGATCACATAATTATCCCTCAACATGCAACAAAGAGTCACTCCAAAGTCACTAATAGCGGAGAACGAACGAAGAGATTATGGTAGGGTACAAAACCACCTCAAAGTTATTCTTTCCAATCAATCCGTTGGGCTATTCCTATAAGTGTCACAAACAACCCTAGAGTTCGTACTAGAATAACACCTTAAGACACAAATCAACCAAAACCCTAATGTCACCTAGATACTCCATTGTCACCTCAAGTATCCGTGGGCATGATTATAGGATATGCATCACACAATCTCAATTCATCTATTCAACCAACACATAGAACCTCAAAGAGTGCCCCAAAGTTCCTACCGGAGAATCACGACGAAAACGTGCGCCAACCCCTATGCATAGGTTCATGGGCGGAACCCGCAAGTTGGTCACCAAAACATACATCAAGTAGCACGCGGTATCCCATTGTCACCACAGATATCCACGGCAAGACATACATCAAGTGTTCTCAAGTCTTTAAAGACTCAATCCGATAAGATAACTTCAAAGGGGAAACTCAATTCATTACAAGAGAGAAGAGGGGGAGGAGAAACATAAGATCCAACTATAATAGCCAGGCTCGAGATACATCAAGATCGTGCCAAATGAAGAACATGAGAGAGAGAGAGATCAAACACATAGCTACTGATACATACCCTCAGCCCCGAGGGTAAACTACTCCCTCCTCGTCATGGAGAGCACCGGAATGATGAAGATGACCACCGGGGAAGGATTGCCCCCTCCGGCAGGGTGCCGAACAGGGTCTAGATTGGTTTTCGGTGGCTACGGAGGCTTCTGGCAGCGAAACTCCTGATCTAATCTCCGTTCTCGAGGTTTTAGGTCACGTGGGTATATATGGGTGTAGGGAGGACGTCGGAGGAGCCACGGGGGTCCCACGAGACAGGGGGCGCGTCCCTGGGGGGGGCGCCCCCCACCCTCGTGAGCACCTCGTGTCTCCCCTGACGTGGGGTCCAAGTTCATCAGGTGTGTTTCCTTCCAAAAATAACTTCTCTAGTTGATTTCGTTCCGTTTCGACTCCGTCTGATATTCCTTTTCTTCAAAACACTGAAATAGGCATAAAACAGCAAATCTGGGCTGGGCCTCCGGTTAATAGGTTAGTCCCAAAAATAATATAAAAGTGGATAATAAAGCCCAATATTGCCTAAAACAGTAGATAATATAGCATGGAGCAATCAAAAATTATAGATACGTTGGAGACGTATCAGAGTATCTAGGTGACATTAGGGTTTTGGTTGATTTGTGTCTTAAGGTGTTATTCTAGTACGAACTCTAGGGCTGTTTTTGACACTTATAGGAATAGCCCAACGGATTGATTGGAAAGAATAATTTTGAGGTGGTTTCGTACCCTACCATAATCTCTTCGTTCGTTCTCCGCTATTAGTGACTTTGGAGTGACTCTTTGTTGCATGTTGAGGGATAGTTATGTGATCCAATTATGATATTATTGTTGAGGGAACTTACACTAGCAAAAGTATGAACCCTAGGCCTTGTTTCCTAGCATTGCAATACCGTTTACGCTCACTTTTATAACTTGTTACCTTGCTGTTTTTATAATTTCAGATTACAGATACCTTTATCTACTATCCATATACCACTTGTATCACCATCTCTTTGCCGAACTAGTGCACCTATACAATTTACCATTGTATTGGGTGTGTTGGGGACACAGGAGACTCTTTGTTATTTGGTTGTAGGGTTGCTTGAGAGAGACCATCTTCATCCTACGCCTCCTACGGATTGATAAACCTTAGGTCATCCACTTGAGGGAAATTTGCTACTGTCCTACAAACCTCTGCACTTGGAGGCCCAACAACGTCTACAAGAAGAAGGTTGTGTAGTAGACATCAGGATGGTCTGCCCGTCGTTTTGAATTAATGCCCGCAATTACTTATGCCAGCACGAACAGAGAAGAGAAAAGGATTGAAGGCATCGTGTAGATTGACTACGGCTGCAACACGGCTATAAAAGGGCACCATTTCCTCATCCCTCTCAAACTCATCTCTCAAGCCTCCTCCGCTTCTTCTTTTCGAGCCACCATGCAGCTCTACGGCCCTACCTACCATCGCCCTTGCACCGTGCTAGAGAGGGAGTACCCGGCCTGAGTCATCGTCGAGAATAGCCTGAGGGTGTGGGCCATCTCAAGGTGGAGGGGCCCTAGAGAGTTGACTCGCTTCTTCCTCCAAGCCGGCTACCGCCACCTCCTCCGGGCACTCTGCCCATGTTCCACCTCCACGAGCAGTATGATGGAGACACCAACGACATCGTCATCGGCCTCTACGTCACCTTCACCAACCCCTACAACGCTCACAACCTCCTCGACTAGGTGTTCTGGTGTGGATGCGGGTTTATCACGTTCACCACCTACAACATCTTCACCAACTTCCACCACATCTTCCCCTACCCCAACGGCATGCACGCCCTCCCCTACCAGATGCCGGAGAACGACGAGTGAGGGGCGCCGGCTAAGGAGGGCCCAAGGAGTTGTTCGAGGGGCGCCCGTTGTTCGAGTGCGAGTCTTTCTATCTAGCTTGTGTTGTGTTGGTTGGGGCGTGTGTGCCCGTGTCTTCTAGCTATATGTCTAGTTTTAATTATTTTCCTTTCATGTTTTATGTATTATATGTTGTAAGGGGATGCCCCTCTATATGTTCTCTAAGGGGATGCTACTAGGATACCCGATGCCCCTCTATCGTGCTATCTATTAATGTTTTTTCGGGCCTAAAGTTTCTCCATTGCATTTTATTTATGTGGCCATGTGAACTAAAAATGCACTAAAACATGATCCAATCATAAAAGTTGTTTTTAGCACGTGTCTAGTTAATTATCTTTCTTTTATGTTTTATGCACTAAATGTTGTAAGGGGATGCCCCTCTATGTTGTAAGGAGATGCTACTAGGGGCACACTAGATGTCTTCTTTTTTTTTGAGAGGGACACAACCTTTTTCGGTTGAAACACACGAGTAAAAACTTTGAAAACACCATAGCACAAACCAATTTTTTTTTTAAAAATGGTGCTTGGTTGAAATAAACTAGAACCAAACAATTGCAACTTTTTTGGTTCACAAAGACTACAAGTTAGACTGCTAACTAGAACCAACCTTTTGTTTTAGCCGAAACAACACGATAGCTTGCGCATAAAGATAGCTCAAATAATTATCAGATGAGTTATCTCAAAAAAGGTGACTGTAGGAAGCTTAAAATTTGTGAAATAACCTAAGACGAAAAGATATATCAATGTCAATGACCGTGTGCACTTTTTTTTGCACTAGCTACACTTCTTTTATCAATGGGCCTGGATATGTTCTATTCGGCGCTTCCTAACTTCTATATGGGCCTGGCCTTTTTGGGCAACTGTCGACAAACCTTTTTTTCCTTTTCTCCCTCTACCACTGAAACTGATGACGAACTGAAGAACTGAAAAAGGGGCCGAAACAGAGTGGAGAAGACATGCCGAATTCGTACAGTGCAACACTTTTATTCAAACATCCATATCATTACGATTACAAATGATGCCCAATCTATTCACTTACGACTAATTATCATCACATAAACAAATGCGAGAGCAATTACACAAACATAAAAAAGTCCGGCTATCAGCCCCATTAAATTGCCCTGCTTCTGCAATTCAATGAGTTTCTTCATCTGCTTGTTCAGCTTCTTCAGCTCTGCCGTCACTCCTGCATCCCCCACAGTAGCACCAATGGAATGGGCGCCCCCAATGGAATTGCCAGATCCAGGGGCCCCAGATCCAGACGGGCCCGATCCCAACTTCTCCGCCTCCAACGGTAAATCGAGCTCCCCTGATGCACCCTCCAGTTGAATCCGCTCTATGTACTCATCTAGCCACTCAAAATGGGTGCATTGCTTTAATTTCTGAAATCAGAAAGATGAACCCTAAATCCCAAATCCGATGAAAAATATGAAATTGGGAGACAAAAACCAAAATTGGCATATTGAGAAGTAAAATCCCACCTTTCCCTGCTCTGGTTTGCTCTCGCATTTCACGACCCGCCCAAGGTTGCCATTCTTGTCGGTCGTTGTGACTAGCCGCTTCAGGGGTGCGGTACGTGGGCATGCAGGGCACCTTGTCATGGGCAATGCGCCATAGCGCGGCCATGAGCGGCGGGAGGCTGAAGCGGAGCTCGACATTGCTAGGTCGCGGCCCGGAACGGCGTTGCTGCGAGTCGTCGCCGGAGAAGAAGAACAACAACGGTCGGGGAGGGGGGGAGGATGGGAAGGTAGGGCTCGGGTGCTGCACGGCTCGGGGCACGGCTCGGTGTCCTCTCTTGTACCAATGCTGAGCTGAATAAGTTAGTGGGTCCCATGCTGTGGGTCCCGCTCACCTGACCAATGCTGAGCTGGATAAGTTAGTGGGTCCCACGCTGTGGGTCCCGCTCACTTGATTCGAGTTTTAAACATGTGTCTTTGGATTAGGCAGCAGTGTCGCACGGGAGCTATTTTTTCCAACGCAAATGTCGCATGAGAGCCATTTGAACCAACTACGTCGCATGAGAGACAATTCAACTCAATGATGTCGCATGGGAGCTATTTGCCCCCCAGTCCTGGTCAGAACAAATCGGACTACGCCATGGGCTGGAGCCAATCAAGTTCACGTGCGCCAGGCAGATGAAATCGCAAGGGATGCCTTGTTGCACCCGAGCCGGGCGTCGAGCGTTGCCGCGCCTGTGCATACCCAATGTACTGAATTTCTCCTCCCCGGCCATAGTGCATGCAACAAGGAAGGCCATTCTTGGTTACAGAGTTCTCCAATTTTGGTCTCATATATATTCCCAATGTCACCCAAGCCTATACTCATGCCTGAAAATAAGCAGACCAGTTTGATCTAGGACGAGAAACAAAAGAACATGTGTAGCATGCAGGGTGGCATTGTGTGACTACAAAATGCAAGTCCCCCTGTATATGGCTGATATTTATAGCCGATGCTGGCATCGAGTAGTTCAGAGTTCCTCGCGATCTGAAGTTTGCAGGCCCCCAAAATCCTGAGGTGTTCACGACTTCAATCTATTGTCTTCATTCTTGCGGTGTTGCTCATAAATGTGAGAGATTGAGATGTTGCACCTGTGAAGCACCTGTGACGACACTCAAGGCTACAAAACTGGCACCGTATATACCATGGGACGCTTATTTTTTAATCTTTTATTTTTGATTTGGAACACAGTGCATTCCATTAACTAGTGGACGTGACTAAATCGTCGGTCACAGCACCCATTACATCAGTAGTTAACCCGGTTAGCCAAACACGCTGGCTTTCCTTGACTAATCTACCACCATGGCTAGCAAGCAAGTGTGCATGCATATTACAATCACGGGAATTAAAAATAACTTTGTAGTCAATGAAACCCAATTGAAGAAGAAACTTTATCTCCCTAAAGAGAGTACCCAGCTTTGCACGGTCAGAACTTGTGGAGCACACTGCTTGGGACAGTGGCAAACAGTCCGTGTTGAAAATCACACGCCCCAATACTGAAACTCTCCGCCATGTGTATTGCTTTCATCAGAGCCAGCACTTCAGCATGGATCGCTTCGGAAATACTTACAATTTACCCGCAGCTGCAAAAATTACCTCACCAACAGAATCCCTAGCTATACAGCCCCATGCACCCATATTAGTCTCACTGAAAAACGAAGCATCAGAATCGATCATTACCCAGTCCGCAGGGGGTCCCTTCCATCGTTGTTTACTAGTAACATTGCACCTAGGCTTTGGACTATTAGACGCCGCCCATTCAGATAACAATGCAGATGCTTGACTGACAAAAGTTTCCGGTGCCAGACGTCTCTCTCCATGTCTAATTCTGTTCCTTTCCGACCACCAACACCACAAGATAAAAATGATAAGCATCTTGTCCCTTTAGGGTAGAGCAAAAAATCAGTTCCAGAACCTGAAGTGGTGTATTAGCTTGCTCTTTCTGCAACGTCTAACAGCCAGCTCTGCTCCTACTCTTCCTCAGCTCCCTCCTACCAACACCCGAGCTATGATTCAACCTCCTATTACTCCACAACAACACCAACCCATACTACCTGCGCCCGGATCGGGCACGGATATGCATCATTTTAATCCATTTCCGAGAGGCACGTCTCGCGGAGGCAAATTCGTGCCTCTCGCGGAAGCAAACCCATATCTCTCGTGGAAGGACAAAAAATGCATATTTTTCCGTTTCCTAGAGGCCTGACTGTGCCTCTCGTGAAACCAAATCCGTACCTCTTGCGAAAGAAAAAAAAACCTTTTTGTTTTGTTTCCGAGAGGCACGACCGTGTCTTCCGCGAAAGCAAATTCATGCCTTTAACGAAAGCAAAACCGTGTCCCTCGCGGAAGAAAATCCGTGCCTCTCGCGAAAGCAAATCTATGTCTCTCACGAAAGCAAAACAGTGCCTCTCACGGGAAAAGAAAGAAAAAACACATATTTTCGAAAAAAGTAAAAAATTGTCCAAAAGCTAAGAAAGATCGGTGGAAAGCCGAAAAACCAAAAAAAACATTCTAAGAGCCGAAAACGCGTGCGAAAAAATAAACCAAAATCGAAGGAAAAGGTCATAGCGCGACATGTGGCGGCGGCTGAGAGCGCGCCACGGGTGAACGTTAGAGAGGCCCCCGAAGGAGCGCTCCTCGGTTAGTTGGTCCCTACGTACAGACTGCTCTAGGAGAGCAACTTCCTCCCCGGGGGCGCCTATTCTGTGCCTTTAGCACAGCGGAAGGCAACCGTCGCTCATTGAAGCGCCTGTTGGCCTTCGTCCCACGAATGTGCACACAGCGAGTCATATTATAGCTTGAAAAAACCACAAGAGTGATTTTTTCTGGAAATCAAACTCACGCCGTTACACTCGTGTTCGAGTTTGGCCAACAAATAGAACTACTAGATGCTACTGACTAATTGCAACGTGAATAGTTTACGAACAACTGTAGCCGCGCTATTTATTGCACATGCGTTTACTGTACCACTTAGAATTTTGAATTATTTGATTTTTTAAAATGTGATATTTTGGAAAAAATTGAACAAATTTGAAATTCAAGGATTTCAAAAGAAGTTCACGAACATGCATAAAAAAGCTGGCCTATTCAAAGAAAGTTCACGAATTAGAAAAAAGATCATGTATCAAAAAAGTTTTATAAATTCAAAAAAGTCGTGAAATTAATTTTTTTTTAAGAAAAAAGTCTGTAGATTTTTGATAAAGTTGAGGGTAATTTTAAAAATTAATTCATGGAATTCAACAAAGTTCATCGACTTTAAAAAGAAGTTCATGGATTTGGAAAAGGTCCATTGATTTGGGAAATAAATGCATGAATTTGGAAAATGTTTGCGGGTTTTGAAAAAATGTTCGTAATAGTTGCAAAGAGTCTGTGGACTTGAAAAACATTCATGCATTTGAAAAAAAGTTCATGAAATTAAGAAACTTCTCACGAATTTGAAAAATTCATGAACTTAAGAATAATTCATGAATATTTTCTAAAAATAAATTAATGATTTTAGTAAAAGTGCACGATTTTTAAAATAACGCAAAAGGAAAAACAGAAGAAAAACCGGCCGAATGAAACCAAAAGAAAAGAAAAGGAAACCAAATAGGCAATCCGTTGCGTTTTTTGAGCGTTGGAAAAAAAAGAAGTAAACTATTCACAAAAGGAAAGCTGACCCACTGGGTTACCAGCTTACCACAGTTTGTACTAAGCCAGGTGGTTTGGAGTTTGAATCTCGTCGCGAGCACATTTTTTGAAGTTTTTACAGAATAATTTTTTTTCTAGAAATGGGCCGTCACAGGTCATATGCGGGTCCGCGGTGTGCGACGGTGTGCAAGAGTAAACCAACGCATAATGCACCGAATAGGAAATGCGATAACCAGCACATAAGGCGCCGAATAGGAAATGCGGGGCGCACCTATACGCGGCTTAATATGAGTTGCAGGGAGCGCTTGCATCAGGCGTCGCGAAATGGGCCGGCACTGGTAGGTTTCACATAAGTTCGTCTGTTGTCATGTTTTTCCTTTGTTCGTTTTTCTTATTTTTTCCTTTTATTATAATTTTCGAAAATAGTGTAAATACATACATTTCAAACATAAAAAACGTGAATATTAGAATTGTTAACATAAGCAAAATAAATGTTAACTAAATTTAAGACATTGTTCATATCTTGTTGCAAAATGTTTGTAATATTTCTAAAAAGAAATAAAGTGTTCCCTAAAATGTATGTGATATTATGAAAAAATAAATAAAATATTTGTAAAAGATTAAACATATATAACATAAATGTTTCTAATTTATATGAAAAACTCGATAGCATACAAAAAAATGTTTGTGATACTTTGAAAATGTTCACGCATTTCAAAAATATATATGTGTTTGTGAAAAAAGAAGACCTAAAAATGTTTTTTGAAGAAATGTTAATAATTGTATTTCAAAATGCTAATGATTTTAAAAAATATATTAAATGTCTATAAGAAAATGTTGATGCATACAAAAATTGTAGATATCACAACATTTATTTAATAAATGTTTAAGATGTATAAAAATAGTGTTTCACAAGTACATGAAAAATGTACATAGCAAACCGAGGAAAAATGATAAATCAACACTTAGAATTTTTTTTGGACATAAAGATTCTAAAGCCGAGGAAAATGACAAAAACCTTAAAGAGACAAACTTAAAAAGAAAAAAATAAACCCGATGAAATAGGTAAAGAAATGAAGAAACCTAAGAAAATCATAGAAAAGTTAAGAAAGAAACAAAGAAATCTGAAGAAAAATGAAGTAAAACATAAAGAAAAGAAAAAAGCAGTGAAAGCCAAGAAAAAACAAAAGAAAAACAAAGAAAGAAAAGAAAACCTGTGAAAACAAAGAAAAACAAAAAACCGTGAAGAAAAAACTAAAGTTATAATGAAGTGAAAAAAACAAAGAAAACCATGGAACAAAAATAACCAAAGAAAAAAACAAACAAACTTACAGAGCGAATCCTAACTAATGGGCTTGCGCACTCGCGCTGCGCCTGAAGCAAAAGCTGGCAATTGTTAAGGTTTCTCATTCCGCCTCCGTCATCATCTCAGAAATTTAGGTCCCCTCACCTCCGGCTGCCATCTTGGCGCTGAGAGGTGGGGGAGGGGGGGGGGCTCGGATCTTCAAGACCTCTATGTCCTTCACCATCGTCTAGTGACCATTATAGTTTTGTGAGAATAAATTTCCTCTTGTTTTTTTGGCGGTGCCATGAGATCAGAGTTTTATGTCCTCGCAGATCCGATTATTCAGATCTGATGAGTTTATGTTGCTGTGTCAAGCCTTTTTTGTTGGTCTGATTATTTGTTGAGGTGAAATATTTCATCGACACCACGGTGAAGATATAGTGATTCAACGCCCTGCACTTCTAGGGGATCATCCTTGGCCCAAGTACGTTCATCGATCAAGGCTTCCCATCTTTTTGGATGGACGACTCAAGGCGGTTTCAAAAACCATTATTGATAATGTTCGTACGGGTGAAGGAATGACAACATCATTGCTCCAGTCCAATTGCAGCCTCTTTACCGAAGTCTTTAGAGTATTTCTTCGAACAGAGATTAGCTGTTCGTACAGGTGAAGGAGTGACAACATCATTGCTCCAGTCCAGATTAGCTATTCTAAAAACATGTTGAATTAGAAAAAGTGAAAACTGAAGATATACCTCCATTTTCCTCAAGGATCCGCGCAACCGCAGAGTGATCTGTGCGAAGAGAATTCCAAGGGTTCACCACCTCCAAGCAGTTAGTTTTTATTATCACATGTCAACAAAGTCCTTGTAGCTTGGCAAAGATGACTCCCTCCCTGGAGCGCTAGTGTCTCCATAATCAAGGGATACGATAACGTACCCCTACGTGTGGCTGCACTAAGCAAGCTAGTAGGATATCAAGAAACGCCTACTGCACCACCTCTGCCAAAGTCCGAGCATATCGCCCCATCATGGTTGATCTCGATCCAATTGGATCAGGATGACTCCAGTCGTGGAATGGTAGAACTGCTGCACGCTGGCGAGGGTGCTCGAGTAAATCCAGATCCTCCCAAATCTTATCATGAACCAAGAGATCACTGGAGTGCTAGATCGTCCACATCACAGTCACAATTTTGCTCAATCACTGTCCAAGAACTAACTATAACAAATAATGTCATGCGACCAGGTTCAATCTCATATGATGGAAGTCAAACAAAGTTTGTGCTTCATTCCAGAAGCGCCTCACATGCAAAACAGGAACAAGAGCATGCATAAGATCTTCCTCCATCACGAGACACGCATTGCACCGACTTATCTCTTTTATATGTCTTGGTTTCATAGTATCTTCAACTATCAGAGTTTTATTAAGCACTTGTAACGCCCTCGATGCGGCTATATCTCCTACGTGTCGAAGCACGACTTAGAGGCATAACCGCATTGAAAGCAATGTCATAAGTAAGGTAATCTTCACAACAACCCATGTAATATATAAAAGGGGAAAGGACACATAGTTGGCTTACACTCGCCACGTCACATAAATACATGAATAACATTACAATCATCTAATACACTCATGGTCCGACTACGGTACCAAAATATAAGATCAACCCCCACATGCGACACGGACCCTGATCGCCCCAACTGGGCACCACTACTGATCATCTGGGAAAGACACATAGTAATGACGAGAGTCTTCATCGAACTCCCACTTGAGCTCAAGCGCATCATCTGGAACGGTATCATCGGTCCCTGCATCTGGTTTGGAAGTAATCTATGAGTCACGGGGACTCAGCAATCTCGCACCCTCGCGATCAAGACTATTTAAGCTTATAGGTAAGGCAAGGTAATATGTGGAGCTGCAGCAAGCGACTAGCATATATGGTGGCTATCCTGTTCGCAAAATAGAGTGAGGAGAGAAGGTAAAGCACGGACGAAGAACTATGATCAAAAAGTGATCCTAGAACAACCTACGTCAAGCATTACTCCAACACCGTGTTCACTTTCCGGACTCCGCCGAGAAGAGACCATCACGGTTACACACGCAGTTGATTCATTTTAATTAAGTTAAGTTTCATGTTATCTACAACCGGACATTAACAAATTCCCATCTGCCCATAACCGCGGGCATGACTTTCGAAAGTTCAAATCCCTGCAGGGGTGTCCCAACTTAGCCCATCACAAGCTCTCACGGTCAACGAAGGATATTCCTTCTAGCGGGAAAAACCCGATCAGACTCTGCATCCCGGTTACAAGACATCCTCAACAATGGTAAAACAAGTCCAGCAAGACCACCCGCCGTGCCGACAAATCCCGATAGGAGCTGCACATATCTCGTTCTCAGGGCACACCGGATAAGCTAAGCGTACAGGAGCCAACGTAACCCAAGTTGCCAAGGGACGGCCCCGCATGGTGCTTTGGGTTGGACCAACACTTAGAGAAGCACTGGCCGGGGGGTTTAAAATAAAGATGACCCTTGAGTCCGCGAAACCCAAGGGAAAAAGGTTAGGTGACGAATGGTAAAACCAAGGTCGGGCCTTGCTGGAGGAGTTTTATTCAAGGCGAACTGTCAAGGTGTTCCCATTATAACCCAACCGCGTAAGAAACGCAAAATCCGAAAACATAACACCGATATGACGGAAACTAGGGCGGCAAGAGTGGAACAAAACACTAGGCAAAAGGCCGAGCCTTCCACCCTTTACCAAGTATATAGGTGCATTAAGATAACAAGATAATATGATGATATCCCAACAATAAACAATGTTCCAATAAGGAACGATCTCCAATCTTCACCTGTAATTAGCAACACTATAAGAGGGGCTAAGCAAAGCGGTAACATAGCCAATCAACGGTTTGCTAGGACATGGTGGGTTAGAGGTTTGGCATGGCAATTTGGGAGGCATGATAAGCAAGTGGTAGGCATCGTAGCATAGACATAGCAAAAGAGCGAGCATCTAGCAAGCAAAGATAGAAGTGATTTCGAGGGTATGATCATCTTGCCTGCAAAGTTGTCAGAGTTGACTTGATCCTCGTAAGCGAACTCAACGGGCTCCTTGTTAGCGAACTCGTCTCCCGGCTCTACCCAAATAAGACAAACAAGCAAAAGGAACACAATCAACCACGTGCAATGCTCAAACAACATGATGCGAACATGGTATGTTGTCCGGGACGCGATATGTGATGCATATGCAAGATTTGACAAGGAATGATTGAACCTGGCCTCAACTTGGAAATCCAAGAGTGCCACTGGAAAGGTGAGGTGATTTCGGTTGAAAACGATATAAAGATCACCGGTTTGGAAATGGCAAGCAAAACAAATATGACACCGGACTGCGATAATCAGCAAGTAACCATTTAATGCATCAAGATAAATATGCCACATCACTCAAACATGACAACAAAATACATGGCAGGGATCCAATCATGATGCTTGACAAAAGATGAACACTGAGCTACGGCTAACTCATCCATTAACAGGTTCAAACAAGCATGGCAAAAATACAAATGATAACAGGTTTCCGACTCTGTGAAATTAACACAAGTCTGGAAATTAACATCAGGTAGCTCACTTTAAAGCATGAAAACTACATGATACAGGAACTTAACATGGCAAAGCAAGGCATGACATGAAGCTACTCAAAGCACTTAACAAAAGTCCCTTATTAACCTTGAGCCAAAAGGGATCAGAAAATACAATTGCAAGTATGTGAACATGGCAAAAACATAAACAGATCTCAGACTTAGTGAAAAACTGGAGCATGCAACTCAGTTAACGAGTAGGCATGTTTACAAGCTCGATGCACTCACAACAGAGCATGGCATGACAAACTAATCATACATCCATAAAGAATACATATCATATAAGCTAGACATGGTAAAAACTACAACATACCATGCACGGATCAATAGCAACATCCTCGGCAAAATCGCTAACAAGTCAACAATCTGCCAGGAATCACGAAATAGTAAAAGTAGAGCTCGATTGACTCAAGCTAGGGTGCTCAATAAATGCAAACAAAGACATTGATGGATAGATAACCACAATGTTAACAAATCATCCTTACTGATCATCCTCAAAAGAGGCACGGATCATTAGGAAACAACATGAACATATGGCATAATGACAAAATCAGGACAAGGACTTAGAGAAATTCTAAATCCCTGAAATCAGCATTACCGAATACGGTACTTTGCAAGCTTGTGCTAGTCACCACACATATCAAAAAAAAAACATGGTAAGCACCTCTGTAAAGATGGCATGGCATATAACAAAACTCATGTAGAGCTCAGGAGCATATCATGCACACATTAATCGTGGCAAAAATGACAAATATCTATTTGATGAAACAGATCTGGCAAATATATCACATAGCCCTCTTCCAACAGCATTTCGGGCATCAAGATGAGCTCAAATAAAAATTATGCAATGAGATGAAATGATGTACTCTCTGAGACGAACATTTTGATATGATACACGCGCAAATCGGAGCTACGGATGCAGAGATACGACATGCCAATGTTTGCTAAAAATACTGAAAAACTGGGGACTTAGTGAAATCTTTACCCTCCGGATCTAGGGTTACTGTTCACCGATCCAGATCCGGTCGCGGTACTGTAGTGGCACGGCTGCCGAGGTTCGCCGGAGATCGCGGATGCTGCCGGAGTCGAACTTGGGGATCGCCAGAGTCGAGGGAGGCCGGAGAGGTGGGCGCGCGAGGCCGGGCGGCGAGGGGCGGCGGAGAACGGCGTCGGCGAGACGACACGGTAGCCAGCGGAGCGAAGAGGAGGCGGCGGTCGGCGACCGGCGAGGCTCGGTGGGGACGGCCGGCGCCGGAGAAGAGGCGCGGGCGAGCGAACCGGGCGGCGGGGGCGAGCCGGGTAGGCGGTGGCGCGCGGGCCTCGGGGGCCCTCCTCGTGTCCAGGCGGGCCGGTGAAGTGGGGCGGCGCGGTGTCGAATGGCGGCGTGCCACGTGGCGGCGGCGGCGTGGGTCGGACATGTCCGGCCCGGCGATTTTTGTCCGGCGGCGGAGAGGGAGCGGGGCTAGGGTTTAGGGTAGGAGGGGATCCGGGAATTTCGAGAGGGGATCTATATATAGGCATAGAGGGAGCTAGGAAGCTCTAAATGAGGATCGGTTTTCGGCCACGCGATTGTGATCGAACGCTCTAGATGATGGAGGGGTCTTTGTTGGGTTTTGGGCCAAATTGGAAGGGTGTTGGGCTGCAACACAAACAAGGCCTTCTCGGTCCCTCGGTTAACCGTTGGAGTATCAGACGAAGTTCAAATAGCACGAAACTTGACAGGCGGTCTACCGGTAGTAAACCAAGGCCGCTTGACAAGTCTCGGTCCAATCCGGAAATATTTAACCCCCACACACGAAAGGAGGTAGAAAGGGGCACCAGAGGAGATAGGAGTGCCGCATTACAAAACGGAAAACGGGGAAAATGCTCGGATGCATGAGACGAACACGTGTGCAAATGCAATGCTCATGATGACATGATATGAGATGCATGAAAAAGGCAACAACACACGAAGACAAAAACCTAAACCCGAGGAAAATAAAATAACTTAGCGCCGGAAACGGCAAGAGTTGGGATACATATAAGGTAAATTACATCCGGGGTGTTACAACACTCCACCACTAGAAAGGATCTCGTCCCGAGATCTAGGACTGGAAAAACGCCGGGTACTCAGAACGGAGGTGATCCTCGCGTTCCCAGGTGGCTTCACGGTCGGAATGGTGTGACCACTTGACTTTCAGGAATTTGATTGACTTATTGCGAGTCTTGCGTTCAGTCGCTTCAAGAATAGCAACTGGGTGCTCACGATAAGAGAGGTCTTCTTGGAGATCAATGTCTTCAAAGTTGACGGTGCGGTCAGGGGTCTTGAAGCACTTGCGGAGCTGAGAGACATGGAACACGTCGTGCACATTTGCAAAGTTGGAGGGAAGCTCGAGTTGATAGGCGAGGTCGCCTCTCTTGCTGACTATCTTGAAAGGACCCACGTATCTAGGGGCAAGCTTCCCTTTGATACCGAAGCGACGAGTACCTTTCATTGGAGAGACGCGGAGGTAAACATGATCTCCGATCTCGAAAGCCAAATCACGATGCTTACTATCATAGTAGCTCTTCTGGCGTGATTGCGCTGCTTTGAGGTTATCACAAATGACTTTGCACATTTCCTTTGCCTCTGAGATCAAGTCATTTCCGAGAAGTTGACGTTCACCGGTCTTTGACCAGTTAAGAGGAGTACGACACTTCCTGCCATAGAGAATTTCAAATGGGGCCTTGCCCGAACTCGCTTGAAAGCTGTTGTTGTAGGAGAACTCGGCATATGAAAGACAATCTTACCACTTCATACCAAAAGAGATAACGCAAGCCCTGAGCATATTTTCAAGAATTTGATTGACACGCTCGACTTGACCGCTAGTTTGAGGATGAAAAGCTGTGCAGAAACGGATGTTGGTGCCCATGGCCTTCTGAAAAGAATCCCAAAACTTGGAGGTAAAGATGCTGCCACGGTCTGAAGAGATCAACTGTGGAATGCCGTGCAGAGAGACAATCCGAGAGGTATAAAGCTCTGCCAATTAAGCTGCCGTGATAGACTCTTTGATAGGCAGGAAATGAGCCACTTTAGTGAGTTTGTCGATGACAACGAATATAACATCATTGCCACGCTTGGACTTTGGAAAACCCGTCACGAAGTCCATCTCAATGTGGTCAAACTTCCATTCTGGAATGGCAAGAGGTTGGAGGAGACCAGCTGGTCGTTGGTGTTCTGCCTTCACTCTTCTGCAGACATCACATCCATTCATGAACTGAGCAATCTCGCGCTTCATTCGAGTCCACCAATAAGCCTGCTTGAGGTCCTGGTACATCTTCGTACTCCCAGGGTGGATGGAGAGGAGTGAATTGTGAGCCTCGTTCATAATGACTTTACGAAGGTCACCTTTAGGCACAACAATGTGATCCTCGAAGAAGAGAGTATCCTTGTCATCAAGGCGATAGCACTTGTACTTGGGTTGACTCTTGGCAATCCCAATCTTCACCTTCTTCACCATAGCATCAAGAAGTTGAGCCTCGCGAATCTGATCTTCCAAAGTAGGAGAGACTTGAAGGTTGGCGAGGAAACCTTGAGGAACAACTTGCAGATTGAGTTTGCGGAAAGCTTCACAAAGCTCGGGTTGGTAAGGCTTGAGAATCAGACTGTTGCAGTAAGCCTTCCTGCTCAATGCGTCAGCAATCACATTGGCCTTGCCTGGAGTATATTCGATACTCGGATTATACTCTTGAATCATTTCGACCCAACGAGTCTGCCTGAGGTTGAGATTAGGCTGAGTGAAGATGTACTTGAGACTCTTGTGGTCAGTGAAGATGTCCACTTTTCTTCCCAATAAGAGATGTCTCCAAGTCAAAAGAGCATGCACAACTGCCGCCAACTCGAGGTCATGAGTGGGGTAGTTCTTCTCGTTGGGCTTCAACTGGCGAGAGGTATAAGCCACAACTTTCTTCTCTTGCATCAACACTGCACCAAGACCTTGAAGAGAGGCATCGCAGAAGACCTCGAACGGTTTGGATTCATCAGGAGGAGTCAGAACTGGAGCAGTGACTAATTTCTCTTTCAGGGTGTTGAAAGCGATGTCACATTCGGAGACCAAACGTACTTGACGTGCTTCTGGAGAAGGTTTGAAAGAGGCTTCGCGATCTTTGAAAAGTTCTCAACGAACCTTCGACAATAGCTTGCGAGACCAAGGAAGCTGCGGAGTTGCTTCACGTTCTGAGGTGGTTCCCAATTCACAATTGCAGACACCTTCTCAGGATTCACCGCTATGCCCTTGGCAGAGATGATATGCCCAAGATAGAGAACCTCATCGAGCCAAAACTCGCACTTTGAGAACTTGGCGTAGAACTGATGTTCTCTGAGCTTATCGAGCACCAAACGCAAGTGCTTGGCATGATCTTCCTTGTTCTTCGAAAAGACCAGAATGTCATCGAGGTAGACCAAGACGAAGTCATTTGTGTAGGCGTTGAAGATGAAGTTCATCATGCGAGAGAAAGTCGGCGGAGCGTTGACGAGGCCAAAAGACATGACAGTGTATTCATATGAACCATAGCTTGTTCTGAAAGCCGTCTTGGGAATATCTTGCTCACGGATTCGAATCTGGTGATAGCCCATACGGAGATCAAGCTTGGAGAATACTTGAGCACCTTTGAGTTGTTCAAACAGCTCGTTGATGTTGGGAAGTGGGTACTTGTTCTTTATAGTCTTCTTGTTCAATGGACGGTAGTCAACACAAAGTCGGTCCGTTCCATCCTTCTTCTTCACAAAAAGAACTCCACAACCCCACGGAGAAGAACTAGGTCGGATGAGACCCATTCGCTCTTGAATATCGAGTTGCTTCTTCAGCTCCTTCAACTCTTCAGGTCCAAGCTTGTAAGGACGTTTGCAAACAGGTTCCGTGCCAGGCTCAAGATCGATGACGAATTCAACTGGCCGGTGCGGTGGCATTCCTGGAAGCTCTTCTGGAAAGACGTCTTGATATTCGCAAACGACTGGAATTTGAGAGATGGCATCCAGTTCACCCTTCTCATTGAGAGAAAACAGACGGATGGTATCGTCATTCGCGACAAAGACAATTACATCCTCAGACGAATGAGTCAATTGAATCTGCCTGTCAGCACAATCAAGCTGAGGCTTGTGCTTAGAAAGCCAGTCCATTCCAAGAATAAGATCAATATCCGAGTTACCAAGGACCATTGGAGAAGCCAGAAACTTGAAATCACCCATCATGATAGAAACATCCGGGACTATTGAAGTAGCCCTCATAGACTTAGCCGAAGAAACCACTCCCATAGGTTTACCCAATATTTGCGAAACGAAGTCATGCTTGGAAACAAATGATCTTGACATGAAACAATGCGATGCACCAGTGTCAAAAAGAACTTTGGCAGGAACAGAGTTAACTGGAAAGTTACCCATGATGACATCTGACGAGTCCTCTGCCTGAGCTGCATTCAGCAAGTTGACCTTGGCGTGCTTGGGGTTATGCTTGACCACAACTGTACTTGCCGATCTCACAGGAGGAGGAGGAGGGAGACGCCTCTGATTGAAGCATTTGTTGGCATAGTGACCCTTCTGTTGGCACTTGTTGCACGTGACCTCTGAAAGCGGACGGTGATACGGAGCACTTGATCTTGGAGCTTGAGATGAAGTCTTGTTCTGAAAGCCAGGGTTGGGTGAGTGGGAAGATCCACCGCCACATTTGCTCTTCTGTTGATAAGGCTGACAGAACGGAGGAGGAGGAAGCCAATACTTCTGCTGCTTAGCCACTTGAGTTGAGGAAGAAGGAGTAGCATCTCTGACTCGCTTCTTGGAAGCATCGCACTTCAGTTGTGCAGTCTCTTGCTTCATTGCCATGTTGTAAAACTCATCGTACCTCTTGGGCTCAAAGAGAACGAGAGCTAGCTGGATTTCTTCTCTGAGACCACCCCTGAACTGGTATATCATGCTCTTCTCGTCAGGGACGTCCTGCTTAGCAAAACGGGCGAGCTTCTGAAACATCTTGTTGCACTCGTAAACAGACATTGAGCCTTGCTTCAGGTTGCGGAATTCCTCACGCTTGCTTTCAACCACACTCCGAGGAATATGATGAGCTTTGAAGTCTTGACGGAATTCATCCCAGGTAATCACACGGCCTCCTCTGGAATCTTTGTACTGCTGAAACCATTCTGCAACTTGGTCTTTGAGTTGGAAGGAAGCGAACTTGACAAAGTCCTCAGGCCTGACATTACTGCACTCGAAATGCTTGCATATGTCCACGAGCCAATCATCAGCGTCTGTTGCCTCAACACAATTGCTGAAGGTCTTTGGCTGGTTAGCAAGGAACTGGTTGAGTGTAGCAAAGTGATTCTGATTGTTGCCTTGACCCTGGTTCCCTTGATTGCGCTCTTGAAGAAGTTGCATGATCAGCTGCGTGTTTGCATTAGTAGCGGCCATCACAGCTTGCTGTTGGGGAACGTAGCAGAAATTCAAAATTTTTCCTACGTATCACCAAGATCTATCTATGGAGAGACCAGCAACGAGTAGAAAGGGGAGAGGAGAGTGCATCTACATACCCTTGTAGATCGCTAAGCGGAAGCGTTCAAGTGAACGGGGTTGATGGAGTCGTACTCGTCGTGATTCAGATCACCGATGATCAAGTGCCGAACGGACGGCACCTCCGCGTTCAACACACGTACAGCCCGGTGACGTCTCCCACGCCTTGATCCACCAAGGAGAGAGGGAGAGGTTGAGGAAGACTCCATCCAGCAGCAGCACAACGGCGTGGTGGTGGTGGAGGAGCGTGGCAATCCCGCAGGGCTTCGCCAAGCACCATGGGAGAAGAGGAGTAGGGAGAGGGGCAGGGCTGCACCAACGAGAGATCAAATCATGTGTTATGGGCAGCCCCTAGGCCTCATATATATAGGGGAAGGGGAGGGCTGCGCCCCCTTTAGGGTTTCCCACCCCCAAGGGGTGCGGCCAGCCCTAGATGGCAAAGGGGGCGGCGGCCAGGAGGGGGAGAGAGGGGAGGCGCCCACTAGGTGGGCCTTAAGGCCCATCTGGACTAGGGTTTGCATCCTCCCACTCTCCCTTTGCGCCTTGGCCCCTTGTGGGGGGCGCACCAGCCCACCTAGGGGCTGGTCCCCTCCCACACATGGCCCACGCATCCTTCTGGGGCAGGTGGCCCCACTTGGTGGACCCCCGGGACCCTCCCGGTGGTCCCGGTACAATACCGATATCGCCCGAAACTTTTCCGGTGACCAAAACAGGACTTCCCACATATAAATCTTTACCTCCGGACCATTTCGGAACTCCTCGTGACGTCCGGGATCTCATCCGGGACTCCGAACAACATTCGGTAACCACATACAAGCTTCCTTTATAACCCTAGCGTCATCGAACCTTAAGTGTGTAGACCCTACGGGTTCGGGAGACATGCAGACATGACCAAGACGTTCTCCGGTCAATAACCAACAGCGGGATCTGGATACCCATGTTGGCTCCCACATGTTCCACGATGATCTCATCGGATGAACCACGATGTCAAGGACTCAATCGATCCCATATACAATTCCCTTTGTCTAGCGGTATTTTACTTGCCCGAGATTCGATCGTCGGTATACCGATACCTTGTTCAATCTCGTTACCGGCAAGTCACTTTACTCGTTCCGTAACACATCATCCCGTGATCAACTCCTTGGTCACATCGCGCATATGATGATGTCCTACCGAGTGGGCCCAGAGATACCTCTCCGTTTACACGGAGTGACAAATCCCAGTCTCGATCCATATAAAACAATAGATACTTTCGGAGATACCTGTAGTGCACCTTTATAGTCACCCAGTTACGTTGTGACGTTTGATACACCCAAAGCACTCCTACGGTATCCAGGAGTTACACGATCTCATGGTCAAAGGAAGAGATACTTGACATTGGCAAAGCTCTAGCAAACGAACTACACGATCTTTGTGCTATGCTTAGGATTGGGTCTTGTCCATCACATCATTCTCCTAATGATGTGATCCCGTTATCAACGACATCCAATGTCCATAGCCAGGAAACCATGACTATCTGTTGATCACAACGAGCTAGTCAACTAGAGGCTCACTAGGGACATATTGTGGTCTATGTATTCACATGTGTATTACGATTTCCGGATAATACAATTATAGCATGAATAAAAGACAATAATCATGAACAAGGAAATATAATAATAATACTTTTATTATTGCCTCTAGGGCATATTTCCAACAGTCTCCCACTTGCACTAGAGTCAATAATCTAGTTCACATCGCCATGTGATTAACACTCATAGGTCACATCGCCATGTGACTAATACCCAAGAGTTTACTAGAGTCAGTAGTCTAGTTCACATCACTATGTGATTGACACTCAATGAGTTTTATGTTTGATCATGTTGCTTGTGAGAGAGGTTTTAGTCAACGGGTCTGAACCTTTCAGATCCGTGTGTGCTTTACAAATCTCTATGTCATCTCCTAGATGTAGCTACCACGCTCTATTTGGAGCTATTCCAAATAACTGTTCTACTTGGAGCTATTCTAAATTATCGCTCCATTTTATATATCCGGTCTCTCTACTCAGAGCTATCCGGATAGGTGTCAAGCTTGCATCGTCGTAACCTTTATGACGAACTCTTTTACCACCTCCATAATCGAGAAAATTTCTTAGTCCACTAGTTACTAAGGATAACTTTGACCGCTGTCCTGTGAGCCATTCTTGGATCACTCTTGTACCCCTTGACTGACTCATGGCAAGGCACACTTCAGGTGCGGTACACAGCATAGCATACTGAAGAGCCTACGTCTTAAGCATAGGGGACGACCTTCGTCCTTTCTCTCTATTCTGCCGTGGTCGAGCTTTAAGTCTTAACTTCGTACCTTACAACTCAGGCAAGAACTCCTTCTTTGACTGGTCCATCTTGAACACCTTCAAGATCATGTCAAGGTATGTGCTCATTTGAAAGTATTATTAAGCATTTTGATCTATCCTTATAGATCTTGATGCTCAATGTTCAAGTAGCTTAATCCAGGTTTTCTATTGAAAAACACCTTTCAAATAACCCTATATGCTTTCTAAAAATTCTACATCATCTCTGATCATCAATATGTCAACAACATATACTCATCAGAAATTCTATAGTGCTCCCACTCACTTCTTTGGAAATACAAGTTTCTCATAAACTTTGTATAAATCCAAAATCTTTGATCATCTCATCAAAGCGTACATTCCAACTCCGAGATGCTTACTCCAGTCCTTAGAAGGATCGCTGGAGCTAGCATACCTTTTAGCATCCTTAGGATCGACAAAACTTTTCAGATTGTATTGCATACAACCTTTCCTTACGAAAACTAGTAAGGAAACTTGTCTTGACATCCATCTGCCAGATTTCATAAATGCAGCTAATGCTAACATGATTCCGATGGACTTTAAGCATCGCTACGAGTGAGAAAATCTCATCGTAGTCAACTCCTTGAACTTGTCGGAAAACACTTCGCCACAAGTCGAGCTTCATAGATGGTGACATTACCATCCACGTCCGTCTTCTTCTTAAAAGATCCATTTATCTCAATGGATTGCCGATCATCGGGCAAGTCCATCAAAGTCCATGCTTTGTTCTGATATATGGATACTATCTCGGATTTCATGGATTCTAACCATTTGTCGGAATTCGGGCCCACCATCGCTTCTCCATAGCTCGTAGGTTCATTGTTGTCTAGCAACATGACCTTCAAGACAGGATCACCTTACCACTCCGAAGTAGTACGTGTCCTTGTCGTCCTACGAGGTTCGGTAGTGACTTGATCCGAAGCTTCATGATCACTATCATAAGCCTCCACTTCAATTGGTGTAGGTGCCACAGGAACAACTTCCTGTGCCCTGCCACACACTAGTTGAAGAGACGGTTCAATAACCTCATCAAGTTTCCACCATCCTCCCACTCAATTCTTTCGAGAGAAACTTTTCCTCGCGAAAGGACCCGATTCTAGAAACAATCCATATTGCTTTCGGATCTGAATTAGGAGGTATACCCAACTGTTTTGGGTTTCCTATGAAGATGCATTTTATCCGCTTTGGGTTCGAGCTTATCAACCTGAAACTTTTTCATATAAGCGTCGCAGCCCCAAACTTTTAAGAAACGACAACTTAGGTTTCTCTAAACCATAATTCATACGGTGTCATCTCAACGGAATTATGTGGTGCCTTATTTAAAGTGAATGTGGTTGTCTCTAATGCCTAACCCATGAACGATAGTGGTAATTCGATAAGGGACATCATGGTACGCACCATATCCAATAGGGTGCAACTATGATGTTCGGACACACCATCACATTATGGTGTTCCAGGCGGTATTTAATTGCGAAACAATTTCCACAATGTCTTAATTGTGTGCCAAAACTCGTAACTCAGATACTCATCTCTATGATCTTATCATAGACATTTTATCCTCTTGTCACGATGATCTTCTACTTCACTCTGAAATTACTTGAACCATTCAATAATTCAGACTTGTGTTTCATCAAGTAAATATATTCAACATCTACTCGAATCATCTGTGAAGTAAGAACATAATGATATTCACTGCATGCCTCAGCACTCATTGGACTACACACATCAAAATGTGTTACTTCCAACAAGTTGCTATCTTGTTCCATCTTACTGAAACCGAGGCTTTTCAGTCATCTTGCCTATGTGGTATGATTTGCATATCTCAAGTGATTCAAAATCAAGTGAGTCCGAACGATCCATTTGCATGGAGTTTCTTCATGCATATACACCAATAGACATGGTTCGCATGTCTCAAACTTTTCAAAAACGAGTGAGTCCAAAGATCCATCAACATGGAGCTTCTTCATGCGTTTTATACCAATATGACTTACATGGCAGTGCCACAAGTGGTACTATCATTACTATCTTATATCTTTTGGCATGGAAATGTGTATCACTACGATCAAGATTCAATAAACCATTCCTTTAGGTGCAAGAGCACTTATTCAGGTTTAATACTAATCTTGATGGTAGAGGGAGCGTGCGATGCTTGATTATATCAAACTTGGAAACACTTCCAACACATATCATCAGCTCACCTTTAGCTAGTCTCCGTTTATTCCGTAGCTTTTATTTCGAGTTACTAACACTTAGCAACCGAACCGGTATCTAATACCCTGGTGCTACTAGGAGTACTAGTAAAGTACACATTAACATAATGTATATCCAATATACTTCTATCGACCTTGCCAGCCCTCTCATCTACCAAGTATATAGGGTAATTCTGCTCCAGTGGTTGTTCCCCTTATTACAGAAGCACTTAGTCTCGGGTTTGGGTTCAACCTTGGGTTTCTTCATTGGTGCAGCAGCTGATTTGCCGTTTCATGAAGTATCCCTTCTTTCCCTTGCCCTTCTTGAAACTAGTGGTTTCATCAACCATCAACAATTGATGCTCCTTCTTGATTTCTACTTTCGTGATGTCAAACAACGCGAATACCTCAAGGATCATCATCTCTATCCTTGATATGTTATAGTTCATCACGAAGCTCTAGCAGCTTGGTGGCAATGACTTTGGGGAAACATCACTATCTCATCTGGAAGATCAACTCCCACTCGATTCAAGTGATTGTTGCACTCAGACAATCTGAGCACAAGCTCAACGATTGAGATTTTCTCCCTTAGTTTGCAAGCTAAGAGAATCGTCGGAGGTCTTATACCTCTTGACGTGAGCACGAGCCTGAAATCCCAATTTCAGCCCTCGAAACATCTCATATGTTCCGCGACGTTTCGAAAACGTCTTTGGTGCCTCTACTTAAACCATTTAACTGAACTATCACGTAGTTATCAAAACGTGTATGTCCGATGTTCGCAACATCCACAAACGACGTTTGGGGTTCAGCACACTAAGCGGTGCATTAAGGACATAAGCTTTCTACTGATCGCATAATCGCTACTATCAACTTTCAACTATATTTTCTCTAGGAACATATCTAAACAGTAGAACTATAGCGCGAGCTACGACATAATTTGGAAAGGGTCTTTTGACTATGTTCAGGATAATTAAGTTCATCTTATGAACTCCCACTTAGATAGACATCCCTCTGGTCATCTAAGTGATCACATGATCCGAGTCAACTAGGCCGTGTCCGATCATCACGTGAGACGGACTAGTCATCATCGGTGAACATCTTCATGTTGATCGTATCTGCTATACGACTCATGCTCGACCTTTCGGTCTCCGTGTTCCGAGGCCATGTCTGCACATGCTAGGCTCGTCAAGTTAACCCTAAGTGTTTTCGCTGTGTAAAACTGTCTTACACCCGTTGTATGTGAACGTAAGAATCCATCACACCCGATCATCACGTGGTGCTTAGAAGCGACGAACTGTAGCAACGGTGCACAGTTAGGGGAGAACACTTCTTGAAATTGTTGTAAGGGATCATCTTATTTACTACCGTCGTCCTAAGTAAACAAGATGCATAAACATAATAAACATCACATGCAATTATAAAGTTGTGACATGATATGGCCAATATCATATAGCTCCATTGATCTCCATCTTCGGGGCTCCATGATCATCTTGTCACCGGCATGACACCATGATCTCCATCATCATGATCTCCATCATTGTGTCTTCATGAAGTTGTCACGCCAACGACTACTTCTACTTCTATGACTAACGCGTTTAGCAATAAAGTAAAGTAGTTTACATGGCGTTCTTCAATGACACGCAGGTCATACAAAAAATAAAGACAACTCCTATGGCTCCTGCCGGTTGTCATACTCATCGACATGCAAGTCGTGAATCCTTTTACAAGAACATGATCAATCTCATACATCACATATATCATTCATCACATCCTTTTGGCCATATCACATCACATAGCATACCCTGCAAAAACAAGTTAGACGTCCTCTAATTGTTGTTGCATGTTTTACGTGGCTGCTATGGGTTTCTAGCAAGAACGTTTCTTACCTACGCAAGACCACAACGTGATATGCCAATTGCTATTTACCCTTCATAAGGACCCTTTTCATCGAATCCGTTCCGACTAAAGTGGGAGAGACTGGCACCCGCTAGCCACCTTATGCACCAAGTGCATGTCAATCGGTGGAACCTGTCTCACGTAAGAGTACGTGTAAGGTCGGTCCGGGCCGCTTCATCCCACAATACCGTCGAAACAAGATTGGACTAGTAACGGTAAGCATATTGAACAACATCAACGCCCACAACTACTTTGTGTTCTACTCGTGCAAAGAATCTACACAATAGACTTAGCTCATGATGCCACTGTTGGGAACGTAGCAGAAATTCAAAAATTTTCCTACGTATCACCAAGATCTATCTATGGAGAGACCAGCAACGAGTAGAAAGGGAGAGGAGAGTGCATCTACATACCCTTGTAGATCGCTAAGCGGAAGCGTTCAAGTGAACGGGGTTGATGGAGTCGTACTCGTCGTGATTCAGATCACCGATGATCAAGTGCCGAACGGACGGCACCTCCGCGTTCAACACACGTACAGCCCGGTGACGTCTCCCACGCCTTGATCCAGCAAGGAGAGAGGGAGAGGTTGAGGAAGACTCCATCCAGCAGCAGCACAACGGCGTGGTGGTGGTGGAGGAGCGTGGCAATCCCGCAGGGCTTCGCCAAGCACCATGGGAGAAGAGGAGGAGGGAGAGGGGCAGGGCTGCACCAACGAGAGATCAAATCATGTGTTATGGGCAGCCCCTAGGCCTCATATATATAGGGGAAGGGAGGGCTGCGCCCCCTTTAGGGTTTCCCACCCCCAAGGGGTGCGGCCAGCCCTAGATGGCAAAGGGGGCGGCGGCCAGGAGGGGGAGAGAGGGGAGGCGCCCACTAGGTGGGCCTTAAGGCCCATCTGGACTAGGGTTTGCACCCTCCCACTCTCCCTTGCGCCTTGGCCCCTTGTGGGGGGCGCACCAGCCCACCTAGGGGCTGGTCCCCTCCCACACATGGCCCACGCAGCCTTCTGGGGCAGGTGGCCCCACTTGGTGGACCCCCGGGACCCTCCCGGTGGTCCCGGTACAATACCGATATCGCCCGAAACTTTTCCGGTGACCAAAACAGGACTTCCCATATATAAATCTTTACCTCCGGACCATTCCGGAACTCCTCGTGACGTCCGGGATCTCATCCGGGACTCCGAACAACATTCGGTAACCACATACAAGCTTCCTTTATAACCCTAGCGTCATCGAACCTTAAGTGTGTAGACCCTACGGGTTCGGGAGACATGCAGACATGACCGAGACGTTCTCCGGTCAATAACCAACAGCGGGATCTGGATACCCATGTTGGCTCCCACATGTTCCACGATGATCTCATCGGATGAACCACGATGTCAAGGACTCAATCGATCCCGTATACAATTCCCTTTGTCTAGCGGTATTTTACTTGCCCGAGATTCGATCGTCGGTATACCGATACCTTGTTCAATCTCGTTACCGGCAAGTCACTTTACTCGTTCCGTAACACATCATCCCGTGATCAACTCCTTGGTCACATTGCGCATATGATGATGTCCTACCGAGTGGGCCCAGAGATACCTCTCCGTTTACACGGAGTGACAAATCCCAGTCTCGATCCGTATAAAACAATAGATACTTTTGGAGATACCTGTAGTGCACCTTTATAGTCACCCAGTTACGTTGTGACGTTTGATACACCTAAAGCACTCCTACGGTATCCAGGAGTTACACGATCTCATGGTCAAAGGAAGAGATACTTGACATTGGCAAAGCTCTAGCAAACGAACTACACGATCTTTGTGCTATGCTTAGGATTGGGTCTTGTCCATCACATCATTCTCCTAATGATGTGATCCCGTTATCAACGACATCCAATGTCCATAGCCAGGAAACCATGACTATCTGTTGATCACAACGAGCTAGTCAACTAGAGGCTCACTAGGGACATATTGTGGTCTATGTATTCACACGTGTATTACGATTTCCGGATAATACAGTTATAGCATGAATAAAAGACAATTATCATGAACAAGGAAATATAATAATAATACTTTTATTATTGCCTCTAGGGCATATTTCCAACACTTGCCATGCCTCCGGAGGTGGAGGTGGTGGTGGCGGATCAGGATTCGGAGTCGTGCGCGTTGGAGGAGCCATCCTGAAGAGGTTGACATCCATTAGCACATTGACAGACAAAAATTGAAGCTGAATCAAACGGGTTGAAATTGCAACATATAGTCTTCACATCCGAACCAAATGAACGAATGCATTCCAATTGAAATGGTCACATATCCATAAATTGAGAAGCCACTTAGAATTGAGGTAGAAGAAAAAACAACAAGGTATGGAACAAGAACGAATACTCGGTGAGGATTACCCAATACCAAACCAAATATCCGCGGAAGAAGAACTAGAGCTACAAGAATTCCCACATATGAAACTCCCGAACCTTTCCGGTTATGCAATCAGGTGTTGGGGATACAGGGGAAGCATAATATCTCACCCAAATCTAGCAAATCCTACATCCAGCTGTATCCATCCTTCAACACATAACCGAGAAAAACTTCGGAAATCGTCTACCTCAACCTTCGAAAAGCATCCGTTATACAAGTTATGGCAATACTCCCGAACTCCCACCCCAGTACTGGGTGGCGTCGAGGTTATCTCACCAACAACTGCATAAAAGAGATTTTCGATGTCGGCGAAACTCAGGTATTCCAGAATCTCAATGATAAAATTGTGACGACAACACCTCGGAGCTCAACTCCCCGGGACACTGCCACAACCCCTAAATGATAGGAGGCACCAAGAACAATGTTCTCGTCACAAATCGATCGGAACGATTCCAAGATACCCGCGTGATCCTAAAAAAAATTAGTGAAATTTGAGAAGAGAAGAGTCAAAACTCTACGTCAGGATGCCTTACCAGAGCGATGAAGGGACTGGGGAGTAAAAAGAATTCCTAAACTCTCCGATATATAAACCCTAAATGACTCAAAACATTTTTCTAGACTCACCAACGCCAATGATTCGATCAAGCAGGAGGCTCCTAAGGTCGGGGAAGGCTCTGATTACCAACTTGTAACGCCCTCGATGCGGCTATATCTCCTACGTGTCGAAGCATGACTTAGAGGCATAACCGCATTGAAAGCAATGTTGCAAGTAAGGTAATCTTCACAACAACCCATGTAATATATAAAACGGGAAATGATACATAATTGGCTTACACTCTCCACGTCACACAAATACATGAATAACATTACAATCATCCAATACACTCATGGTCCTGAAGGAAATATGCCCTAGAGGCAATAATAAAGTTATTATTTATTTCCTTATATCATGATAAATGTTTATTATTCATGCTAGAATTGCATTAACCGGAAACATAATACATGTGTGAATACATAGACAAACTTAGTGTCACTAGTATGCCTCTACTTCACTAGCTCGTTAATCAAAGATGGTTATGTTTCCTAACCATGAACAAGGTGTTGTTATTTGATTAACGAGGTCACATCATTAGTTGAATGATCTGATTGACATGACCCATTTCATTAGCTTAGCACCCGATCGTTTAGTATGTTGCTATTGCTTTCTTCATGACTTATACATGTTCCTATGACTATGAGATTATGCAACTCTCGTTTACCAGAGCAACACTTTGTGTGCTACCAAACATCACAACATAACTGGGTGATTATAAAGGAGCTCTACAGGTGTCTCCAAAGGTAGATGTTGGGTTGGCGTATTTCGAGATTAGGATTTTTCACTCCGATTGTCGGAGAGGTATCTCTGGGCCCTCTCGGTAATGCACATCACATAAGCCTTGCAAGCACTGCAGCCAATGAGTTAGTTGCGAGATGATGCATTACGGAACGAGTAAAGAGACTTGTCAGTAACGAGATTGAACTAGGTATTGGATACCGACGATCAATCTCGGGCAAGTAACATACTGATGACAAAGGGAACAACGTATGTTGTTATGCGGTCTGACCGATAAAGATCTTCGTAGAATATGTAGGAGCCAATATGGGCATCCAGGTCCCGCTATTGGTTATTGACTGGAGATGTGTCTCAGTCATGTCTGCATTATTCTCGAACCGTAGGGTCCGCACGCTTAAACATTACGATGACAGTTATTATGAGTTTATGCATTTTGATGTACCGAAGTTAGTTCGGAGTCCCGGATGTGATCACGGACATGACGAGGAGTCTCGAAATGGTCGAGACATAAAGATTGATATATTGGAAGCCTATGTTTGGATATCGGAAGTGTTCTGGGTGAAATCGGTATTTTACCGGAGTACCGGGAGGTTACCGGAACCCCCCGGGAGCTGTATGGGCCTTAATGGGCTTTAGTGGAAAGGAGAAGGGGCTGCCCTAGATGGGCCGCGCGCCTCCCCCCTCCCCTAGTCCTATTAGGACAAGGAGAGGTGGCCGGCCCCCTTCTCTCTCTTTCCCCCTCAGCGAATCCTACTCCAACTAGGATTGGGGGGAGGAATCCTACTCTAAGGAGTAGGACTCCCTTGGCGCGCCCTCCTTGGCCGGCCGGCCCCCTCCCCTTGGCTCCTTTATATACGGAGGCAGGAGGCACCCCTAGACACACAAGTTGATCATTGAGATCGTTCCTTAGCCGTGTGCGGTGCCCCCTGCCACCATATTCCACCTCGATTATATTGTAGCAGTGCTTAGGCGAAGCCCTGCGACGGTAGAACATCAAGATCATCACCATGCCATCGTGCTGACGGAACTCCTCCCCGACGCTTTGCTGGATCGGAGCCTGGGGATCGTCATCGAGCTGTACGTGTGGTAAGAACTCGGAGGTGCTGGAGTAACGGTGCATGGATCTATCGGATCAGGAAGACGTGCGACTACTTCCTCTACGTTGTGTCAACGCTTCCGCAGTCGGTCTGCGTGGGTACGTAGACAACACTCTCCCCTCTCGTTGCTGTGCATCACCATGATCTTGCGTGTGCGTAGGAAAATTTTGAAATTACTACGTTCCCCAACAGTGGCATCCGAGCCTAGGTTTTATGGTTTGATGTTATATGCACGAGTAGAACACAAGTGAGTTGTGGGCGATATAAGTCATACTGCCTACCAGCATGTCATACTTTGGTTCGGCGGTATTGTTGGACGAGATGACCCTGACCAACATTACGCGTACGCTTACGCGAGACCGGTTCCCCCGACGTGCTTTGCACATAGGTGGCTTGCGGGCGACTGTCTCTCCAACTTTAGTTGAACCGAGTGTAGCTACGCCCGGTCCTTGCGAAGGTTAAAACGGAGTCTATTTGACAAACTATCGTTGTGGTTTTGATGTGTAGGTGAGATTGGTTCTTGCTTAAGCCCGTAGCAGCCACGTAAAACTTGCAACAACAAAGTAGAGGACGTCTAACTTGTTTTTGCAGGGCATGTTGTGATGTGATATGGTCAAGGCATGATGATGAATTTTATTGTATGAGATGATCATGTTTTGTAACCGAGTTATCGGCAACTGGCAGGAGCCATATGGTTGTCGCTTTATTGTATGCAATGCAATCGCGATGTAATGCTTTACTTTATCACTAAGCGGTAGCGATAGTCGTGGAAGCATAAGATTGGCGAGACGACAACGATGCTACGATGGAGATCAAGGTGTCGCGCCGGTGATGATGGTGATCATGACGGTACTTCGGAGATGGAGATCACAAGCACAAGATGATGATGGCCATATCATATCACTTATATTGTTTGCATGTGATGTTTATCTTTTTATGCATCTTATCTTGCTTTGATTGACAGTAGCATTATAAGATGATCTCTCACTAAATTATCAAGAAATGTTCTCCCGTTTACCGGAGGAACACTTTGTGTGCTATCAAACGTCACAACGTAACTGGGTGATTATAAAGGAGCTCTACAGGTGTCTCCAAAGGTAGATGTTGGGTTGGCGTATTTTGAGATTAGGATTTGTCACTCCGATTGTCGGAGAGGTATCTCTAGGCCCTCTCGGTAATGCACATCACATAAGCCTTGCAAGCATTGCAGCCAATGAGTTAGTTGCGAGATGATGCATTACGGAACGAGTAAAGAGACTTGTCGGTAATGAGATTGAACTAGGTATTGGATACCGACGATCAATCTCGGGCAAGTAACATACCGATGACAAAGGGAACAATGTATGTTGTTATGCGGTCTGACCGATAAAGATCTTTGTAGAATATGTAGGAGCCAATATGGGCATCCAGGTCCCGCTATTGGTTATTGACCGGAGATGTGTCTCAGTCATGTCTGCATTATTCTCGAACCGTAGGGTCAGCACGCTTAAACGTTACGATGACAGTTATTATGAGTTTATGCATTTTGATGTACCGAAGTTAGTTCGGAGTCCCGGATGTGATCACGGACATGACGAGGAGTCTCGAAATGGTCGAGACATAAAGATTGATATATTGGAAGCCTATGTTTGGATATCGGAGATGTTCCAGGAGTTGAAGTTAATATTTCAAGCAAATGCCCGGATTGAGAGATATGAAGTCTCCAATAAGTTCTATAGCTGCAAGATGGAGGAGAACAGTTCTGTCAGTGAGCATATACTCAAAATGTCTGGGTATAATAATCACTTGATTCAGATGGGAGTTAATCTTCCGGATGATTGCGTCATTGACAGAATTCTCCAATCACTGCCACCAAGCTACAAGAGCTTCATGATGAACTATAATATGCAAGGGATGAACAAGACTATTCCCGAGCTCTTCGCAATGCTGAAAGCTGCGGAGGTAGAAATCAAGAAGGAGCATCAAGTGTTGATGGTTAACAAGACCACTAGTTTCAAGAAAAAGGGCAAGGGAAGAAGAAGGGGAACTTCAAGAAGAACGGCAAGCTAGTTGCTGCTCAGGAGAAGAAACCCAAGTCTGGACCTAAGCCTGAAACTGAGTGCTTCTACTGCAAGCAGACTGGTCACTGGAAGCGGAACTGCCCCAAGTATTTGGCGGATAAGAAGGATGGCAAGGTGAACAAAGGTATATGTGATATACATGTTATTGATGTGTACCTTACTAGAGCTCGCAGTAGCACCTGGGTATTTGATACTGGTTCTGTTGCTAATATTTGCAACTCGAAACAGGGACTACGGATTAAGCGAACACTGGCGAAGGACGAGGTGACGATGCGCGTGGGAAACGGTTCCAAAGTCGATGTGATCGCGGTCGGCACGCTACCTCTACATCTACCTTCGGGATTAATATTAGACCTAAATAATTGTTATTTGGTGCCAGCGTTGAGCATGAACATTATATCTGGATCTTGTTTGATGCGAGACGGTTATTCATTTAAATCAGAGAATAATGGTTGTTCTATTTATATGAGTAATATCTTTTATGGTCATGCACCTTTGAGGAGTGGTCTATTTTTGATGAATCTCGATAGTAGTAACACACATATTCATAATGTTGAAGCCAAAAGATGCAGAGTTGATAATGACAGTGCAACTTATTTGTGGCACTGCCGTTTAGGTCATATCGGTATAAAGCGCATGAAGAAACTCCATACTGATGGACTTTTGGAACCACTTGATTATGAATCACTTGGTACTTGCGAACCGTGCCTCATGGGCAAGATGACTAAAACACCGTTCTCCGGTACTATGGAGAGAGCAACAGATTTGTTGGAGATCATACATACAGATGTATGTGGTCCGATGAATATTGAGGCTCGTGGCGGATATCGTTATTTTCTCACCTTCACAGATGACTTAAGCAGATATGGGTATATCTACTTAATGAAACATAAGTCTGAAACATTTGAAAAGTTCAAAGAATTTCAGAGTGAAGTTGAAAATCATCGTAACAAGAAAATAAAGTTTCTACGATCTGATCGTGGAGGAGAATATTTGAGTTACGAGTTTGGTGTACATTTGAAAAATTGTGGAATAGTTTCGCAACTCACGCCACCCGGAACACCACAGCGCAATGGTGTTTCCGAACGTCGTAATCGTACTTTACTAGATATGGTGCGATCTATGATGTCTCTTACTGATTTACCGCTATCGTTTTGGGGTTATGCTTTAGAGACGGCCGCATTCACGTTAAATAGGGCACCATCAAAATCCGTTGAGACGACGCCTTATGAACTGTGGTTTGGCAAGAAACCAAAGTTGTCGTTTCTTAAAGTTTGGGGCTGCGATGCTTATGTGAAAAAGCTTCAACCTGATAAGCTCGAACCCAAATCGGAGAAATGTGTCTTCATAGGATACCCAAAGGAGACTGTTGGGTACACCTTCTATCACAGATCCGAAGGCAAGACATTCGTTGCTAAGAATGGATCCTTTCTAGAGAAGGAGTTTCTCTCGAAAGAAGTGAGTGGGAGGAAAGTAGAACTTGACGAGGTAACTGTACCTGCTCCCTTATTGGAAAGTAGTACATCACAGAAAACTGTTTCTGCGACACCTATACCAATTAGTGAGGAAGCTAATGATGATGATCATGAAACTTCAGGACAAGATACTACTGAACCTGTAGATCAACCAGAGCGAGATCCGCACCAGAGTGGTACGGTAATCCTGTTCTGGAAATTATGCTGCTAGATCATGATGAACCTACGAACTATGAAGAAGCGATGGTGAGCCCAGATTCCGCAAAGTGGCTTGAAGCCATGAAATCTGAGATGGGATCCATGTATGAGAACAAAGTATGGACTTTGGTTGACTTGCCCGATGATCGGCAAGCAATTGAGAATAAATGGATCTTCAAGAAGAAGACTGACGCTGATGGTAATGTTACTGTCTACAAAGCTCGACTTGTCGCAAAAGGTTTTTGACAAGTTCAAGGGGTTGACTACGATGAGACCTTCTCACCCGTAGCGATGCTTAAGTCTGTCCAAATCATGTTAGCAATTGCCGCATTTTATGATTATGAAATTTGGCAGATGGATGTCAAAACTGCATTCCTGAATGGATTTCTGGAAGAAGAGTTGTATATGATGCAACCAGAAGGTTTTGTCAATCCAAAGGGAGCTAACAAAGTGTGCAAGCTCCAGCGATCCATTTATGGACTGGTGCAAGCCTCTCGGAGTTGGAATAAATGCTTTGATAGTGTGATCAAAGCATTTGGTTTTATACAGACTTTCGGTGAAGCCTGTATTTACAAGAAAGTGAGTGGGAGCTCTGTAGCATTTCTGATATTATATGTGGATGACATATTACTGATTGGAAATGATATAGAATTTCTGGATAGCATAAAGGGATACTTGAATAAGAGTTTTTCAATGAAAGACCTTGGTGAAGCCGCTTACATATTAGGTATAAAGATCTATCGAGATAGATCAAGACGCTTAATTTGACTTTCACAAAGCACATACCTTGACAAGATTTTGAAGAAGTTCAAAATGGATCAAGCAAAGAAAGGGTTCTTGCCTGTGTTACAAGGTGTGAAGTTGAGTCAGACTCAATGCCCAACCACTGCAGAAGATAGAGAGAAAATGAAAGATGTTCCCTATGCTTCAGCCATAGGCTCTATCATGTATGCAATGCTGTGTACCAGACCTGATGTGTGCCTTGCTATAAGTTTAGCAGGGAGGTACCAAAGTAATCCAGGAGTGGATCACTGGACAGCGGTCAAGAACATCCTGAAATACCTGAAAAAGGACTAAGGATATGTTTCTCGTATATGGAGGTGACAAAGAGCTCACCGTAAAAGGTTACGTTGATGCAAGCTTTGACACTGATCCGGACGATTCTAAATCGCAAACCGGATACATGTTTACATTAAACGGCGGAGCTGTTAGTTGGTGCAGTTCTAAACAAAGCATCATAGCGGGATCTACATGTGAAGCGGAGTACATAGCTGCTTCGGAAGCAGCGAACGAAGGAGTCTGGATGAAGGAGTTCATATCCGATCTAGGTGTCATACCTAGTGCATCGGGTGCAATGAAAATCTTTTGTGACAATACTGGTGCAATTGCCTTGGCAAAGGAATCCAGATTTCACAAGAGGACCAAGCACATCAAGAGACGCTTCAATTCCATCCGGGATCTAGTCCAAGTGGGAGACATAGAGATTTGCAAGATACATACGGATTTGAATGTTGCAGACCCGTTGACTAAGCCTCTTCCACGAGCAAAACATGATCAACACCAAGGCTCCATGGGTGTTAGAATCATTACTGTGTAATCTAGATTATTGACTCTAGTGCAAGTGGGAGACTGAAGGAAATATGCCCTAGAGGCAATAATAAAGTTATTATTTATTTCCTTATATCATGATAAATGTTTATTATTCATGCTAGAATTGTATTAACCGGAAACATAATACATGGGTGAATACATAGACAAACTTAGTGTCACTAGTATGCCTCTACTTGACTAGATCGTTAATCAAAGATGGTTATGTTTCCTAACCATGAACAAGGTGTTTTTATTTGATTAACGAGGTCACATCATTAGTTGAATGATCTGATTGACATGACCCATTTCATTAGCTTAGCACCCGATCGTTTAGTATGTTGCTATTGCTTTCTTCATGACTTATACATGTTCCTATGACTATGAGATTATGCAACTCCCGTTTACCGGAGGAACACTTTGTGTGCTACCAAACGTCACAACATAACTGGGTGATTATAAAGGAGCTCTACAGGTGTCTCCAAAGGTAGATGTTGGGTTGCCGTATTTCGAGATTAGGATTTGTCACTCCGATTGTCGGAGAGGTATCTCTGGGCCCTCTCGGTAATGCACATCACATAAGCCTTGCAAGCATTGCAGCCAATGAGTTAGTTGCGAGATGATGCATTACGGAACGAGTAAAGAGACTTGTCGGTAACGAGATTGAACTAGGTATTGGATACCGACGATCAATCTCGGGAAAGTAACATACCGATGACAAAGGGAACAACGTATGTTGTTATGCGGTCTGACCGATAAAGATCTTCGTAGAATATGTAGGATCCAATATGGGCATCCAGGTCCCGCTATTGGTTATTGACTGGAGATGTGTCTCAGTCATGTCTGCATTATTCTCGAACTGTAGGGTCAGCACGCTTAAACGTTACGATGACAGTTATTATGAGTTTATGCATTTTGATGTACCAAAGTTAGTTCGGAGTCCCGGATGTGATCACGGACATGAAGAGGAGTCTTGAAATGGTCGAGACATAAAGATTGATATATTGGAAGCCTATGTTTGGATATCGGAAGTGTTCCGGGTGAAATCGGTATTTTACCGGAGTACCGGGAGGTTACCGGCACCCCCCGAGAGCTGTATGGGCCTTAATGGGCTTTAGTGGAAAGGAGAATGGGGCAGCCCTAGATGGGCTGCGTGCCTCCCCCCTCTCCTAGTCCTATTAGGACAAGGAGAGGTGGCCGGCCCCCCTCTCTCTCTTTCCCCCTCAGCGAATCCTACTCCAACTAGGATTGGGGGGAGGAATCCTACTCCCAGAGGGAGTAGGACTCCCTTGGCACGCCCTCCTTGGCCGGCCAGCCCCCTCCCCTTGGCTCCTTTATATACGGAGGCAGGAGGCACCCCTAGACACACAAGTTGATCATTGAGATCGTTCCTTAGCCGTGTGCGGTGCCCCCTGCCACCATATTCCACCTCGATTATATTGTAGCAGTGCTTAGGCGAAGCCCTGCGACGGTAGAACATCAAGATCGTCACCACGCCATCATGCTGACGGAACTCCTCCCCGACGCTTTGCTGGATCGGAGCCCGGGGATCGTCATCGAGCTGTACGTGTGCTAAGAACTCGGAGGTGCCGGAGTAACGGTGCTTGGATCGGTCGGATCGGGAAGACGTACGACTACTTCCTCTACGTTGTGTCAACGCTTCCGCAGTCGGTCTGCGTGGGTACGTAGACAACACTCTCCCCTCTCGTTGCTGTGCATCACCATGATCTTGCGTGTGTGTAGGAAAATTTTGAAATTACTACGTTCCCCAACAGGTCCAACTACGGTACCAAAATATAAGATCAACCCCCACATGCGACACGGACCCCGATCGCCCCAACTGGGCACCACTACTGATCATCTGGGAAAGACACATAGTAACGACGAGAGTCTTCATCGAACTCCCACTTGAGCTCAAGCGCATCATCTGGAACGGTATCATCGGTCCCTGCATCTGGTTTGGAAGTAATCTGTGAGCAACGGGGACTCAGCAATCTCGCACCCTCGCGATCAAGACTATTTAAGCTTATAGGTAAGGCAAGGTAATATGTGGAGCTGCAACAAGCGACTAGCATATATGGTGGCTATCCTGTTCGCAAAAGAGAGCGAGGAGATAAGGCAAAGCACGAACGAAGAACTATGATCAAGAAGTGATCCTAGAACAACCTACGTCAAGCATTACTCCAACACCGTGTTCACTTCCGGACTCCGCCGAGAAGAGACCATCATGGTTACACACGCGGTTGATTCATTTTAATTAAGTTAAGTTTCATGTTATCTACAACCGGACATTAACAAATTCCCATCTGCCCATAACCGCGGGCACGGCTTTTGAAAGTTCAAATCCCTGCAGGGGTGTCCCAACTTAGCCCATCACAAGCTCTCACGGTCAACGAAGGATATTCCTTCTAGCGGGAAGACCCGATCAGACTCGGCATCCCGGTTACAAGACATCCTCGACAATGGTAAAACAAGTCCAGCAAGACCACCCGCTGTGCCGACAAATCCCGATAGGAGCTGCACATATCTCATTATCAGGGAACACCAGATAAGCTAAGCGTACAGGAGCCAACGTAACCCAAGTTGCCAAGGGACGGCCCCGCACGGTGCTCTGGGTTGGACCAACACTTAGAGAAGCACTAGCCCGGGGGTTTAAAATAAAGATGACCCTTAAGTCCGCAAAACCCAAGGGAAAAAGGCTAGGTGACGAATGGTAAAACCAAGGTCGGGCCTTGCTAGAGGAGTTTATTCAAGACGAACTGTCAAGGGGTTCCCATTATAACCCAACCGCGTAAGGAACGCAAAATCCGGGAACATAACACCGATATGACGGAAACTAGGGCGGCAAGAGTGGAACAAAACACTAGGCAAAAGGCCGAGCCTTCCACCCTCTACCAAGTATATAGGTGCATTAAGATAACAAGATAATATGGTGATATCCCAACAATAAACAATGTTCCAACAAGGAACGATCTCCAATCTTCACCTGCAACTAGCAACACTATAAGAGGAGCTGAGTAAATCGGTAACATAGCCAATCAATGGTTTGCTAGGACATGGTGGGTTAGAGGTTTGGCATGGAAATTTGGGAGGCATGATAAGCAAGTGGTAGGCATCGTAGCATAGGCATAGCAAAAGAGCGAGCATCTAGCAAGCAAAGATAGAAGTGATTTCGAGGATATGATCATCTTGCCTGCAAAGTTGTCAGAGTTGACTTGATCCTCGTAAGCAAACTCAACGGGCTCCTCGTTAGCGAACTCATCTCCCGGCTCTATCCAAATAAGACAAACAAACAAAAGGAACACAATCAACCACGTGCAATGCTCAAACAACATGATGCGAACATGGTATGCTGTGCGGGACGCGATATGTGATGCATATGAAAGATTAGACAAGGAATGATTGAACATGGTCTCAACATGGAAATCCAAAAGTGCCACTGGAAAGGTGAGGTGATTTCGGTTGAAAACGATATAAAGATCACCGGAATCGGATGCACGGTTTGGAAATGGCAAGCAAAACAAATATGGCACCGGACTACGATAATCAGCAAGTAGCCATTTAATGCATCAAGATAAATATGCCACATCACTCAAACATGACAACAAAATACATGGCAGGGATCCACTCATGATGCTTGACAAAAGATGAACACTGAGCTACGGCTAACTCATCCATTAACAGGTTCAAACAAGCATGACCAAAATGCAAATGATAACAGGTTTCACACTTTGTGAAATTAACACAAGTCTGGAAATTAACATCAGGTAGCTCACTTTAGAGCATGGAAACTACATGCTACGGGAACTTAACAAGGCAAAGCAAGGCATGACATGAAGCTACTCAAAGCACTTAACAAAAGTCCCTTAGTGACCTTGAGCCAAAAGGGATTAGAAAATACAATTGCAAGCATGTGAACATGACAAAAACATAAACAGATCTCAGACTTAGTGAAAAACTGGAGCATGCAACTCAGTTAACGAGTAGGCATGTTTACGAGCTCGATGCACTCACTACAGAGCATGGCATGACAAACTAAGCATACATACATCAAGCATACATATCATAGAAGCTATACATGGTAAGAACTACAACATAGCATGCATGGATCAATAGCAACATCCTCGGCAAAATCGCTAACAAGTCAACAATCTGCCAGGAATCACGAAATAGCAAAAGTAGAGCTCGATTGACTCAAGCTAGGGTGCTCAATAAATGCAAACAAAGACATGGATGGATAGAGCACCACAATGTTAACAAATCATCCTTACTGATCATCTTTAAAAGAGGCACGGATCACTAGGAAATAACATGAACATATGGCATAATGACAAAATCAGGACAAGGACTTAGACTACTTTGCAAGCTTGTGCTAGTCACCACACATATCAAAAAAAATACATAGTAAGCACCTATGTAAAGATGGCATGTCATATAACAAAACTCATGTAGAGCTCAGAAGCATATCATGCACACATTAATCATGGCAAAAATGACAAATATCTATTTGATGAAACAGATCTGGCAAATATATCACATAGCCCTCTTCCAACAGCATTTCGGGCATCAAGATGAGCTCAAATAAAAATGATGTAATGAGATGAAATGATGTACTCTTTCAGACGAACATTTTGATATGATACACGCGCAAATCAGAGCTACGGATGTAGAGATACGATATGCCAAAGATTGCTAAAAATACTGAAAAACCGGGGATTTAGTGAAATCTTTACCCTCCGGATCTAGGGTTACTGTTCACCGATCTAGATCCGGTCGCGGTACTGTAGCGGCACGGCTGCCGAGGTTCACCGAAGATCGTGGACGCTGCCGGAGTCGAACTTGGGGATCGCCGGAGTCGAGGAAGGCCGGAGAGGTGGGCGCGCGAGGCCGGGCGGCAAGGGGCGGCGAAGAACGGCGTCGGCGAGACGACGCGGTGGCCGGCGGAGCGAAAAGGAGGCGGCGGTCGGCGGCGGACGGCGACCGGCGAGGCTCGGTGGGGACGGCCGGCGCCGGAGAAGAGGCGCGGGCGAGCGAACCGGGCGGCGGGGGCGAGCCGGGTAGGCGGCGGCGACGCGCGGGCCTCGGGGGCCCTCCTTGGGCCCAGGCCGGCCGGCGAAGTGGGGCGGCGCGGTGTCGAATGGCGGCGTGCCACGTGGCGGCGGCAGCGCGGGTCGGACGTGTCCGGCCCGGCGATTTTTGTCCGGCGGCAGAGAGGGAGCGGGGCTAGGGTTTATGGTAGGAGGGGATCCGGGAATTTCGAGAGGGGATCTATATATAGGCATAGAGGGAGCTAGGAAGCTCCAAATGAGGATCGGTTTTTGGCCACGCGATCATGATCGAACGCTCTAGATGATGGAAGGGTCTTTGTTGGGTTTTGTGCCAAATTGGAAGGGTGTTGGGCTGCAACACAAACGAGGCCTTCTCGGTCCCTCGGTTAACCGTTGGAGTATCAAACGAAGTCCAAATGGCACGAAACTTGACACGCGGTCTACCGGTAGTAAACCAAGACCGCTTGACAAGTCTCGGTCCAATCCGGAAATGTTTAACCCCCACACACGAAAGGAGGTAGAAAGGGGCACCGGAGGAGATAGGAGCGCCGGAATGCAAAACAGACAACGGGGAAAATGCTCGGATGCATGAGACGAACATGTGTGCAAATGCAATGCTCATGATGACATGATATGAGATGCATGACAAAGGCAACAACACACGAAGACAAAAACCCGAACCCGAGGAAAATAAAATAACTTAGCGCCGGAAACGGCAAGAGTTCGGATACATATAAGGTAAATTACATCCGGGGTGTTACATCACTCGCCGACTCAAATTTTTGGGATCACTTTGAGCTTCCACAAAGCCGTCCATAACTGTCGCTCAGCCTGTGAAGTCCCCGTACCCACCCCTTCCTCTCGAGAAGCACGGGTTCTAGGTTTTAGAACTGGAGCTGGAAGCACTTTTTTTGTACATTTTCCCTTTCCGAGAAGCACAGTTGTACCTCTCACGGAAGCAAATCTGTTCCTTCATGAGAAGCGAATCTGTGCTTCTCGTGGAAGCAAAAAAATGCGGTTATTTTTTCTTTACGAGAAGTACAGTTGTGCTTCAGGCGGAAGCAAATCTATGCCTTGATGAGAAACAAATATGTGATTCTCGTGAAAGAAAAAAAACCATTTTCTTTCCCTTTCCAATGTGCTTCTCTCGAAAGCAAATTTGTGCCTCTATGAGAAGCTAATCTATGCTTCTCGTGAAAGAAAAAAACACATATTTTTCTTTCCAAATACTTCTCATGGAAGAAATCTATGCTTCTCGTGGAAGCACAAAAAATCATATTATTTTTCATTTTTTCTCCAAAATAGGGTAAAAAACCAAGAAGCCAAAAAACCATCTAAAATCCGTAAACACGTAAAGAAAAAATATCCTAAGGGAGCGCCTAACACGCAACACATGGCGGTGGTTGGGTGCACCATTTGGCGCTCTCACCCCACCAAAGTGGGTATCCCTTGACTAGTTGCTCTCCGCTTACATTAGCCGAAAAAATCGCCAAATCTCGTACAGGGCGCACACCCCCCGATCTCACATCGTCGCTATATGGGCCGACCCTTTTATTTCTGTTTTTAAAGTGCAAAAGCAAAAGAAAAGCGGGTGCAGTAGGAATCGAACTGGGTAGCTGCTGTTTCATCGTACACTACACAAACCACCACGCCACCAAGCCTATTTTGCTTATGTTCACCTTTTCTAGTTCTTTTCTTCCTTGTACTTTTCTTTTATCATTTTTCCTTTTTTTCATTTTCTGTTTTCCTTCTTTCCTTTTTCTTTTTCGTTTTCCTTTCTTCCTGGTTCGACACAAAATCGATGAATTTCTCAGATTCGATGAACTTTTTTCAAATTCGATGAACTTTTTTGAAACTTGATGAACTTTTTTGAAACTTGATGAACTTTTTTCAATCTCGATGAACGTTTTTCTCAAATTCGATGAACTTTTTTCAAACTCGATGAACTTTTTTCTCAAATTCTATGAACTTTTTTCAAACTTGATGAACTTTTTTCATATCCATGAACTTTTTTATCAAATTCAATGAACATGTTTCAAACTCGATGAACTTTTTTCATATCCATGAACTTTTTTCTCAAATTTGATGAACTTTTTTCAAACTCGATGAACTTTTTTTCAAACTTGATGAACTATTTTCATATCCATTAACTTTTTTTATAAAAGTGGTGAACTTGTTTTAAATCTATGAACTTTTTTCAAATTTGTGGTCTTTTTTATCAAAATTGATTAAATTTTTTCAAATTCGTGAACTGTTTGAGAATCCATGAATAGTTTTTCTCAAAATCGATGAACCTTTTTCAAAATCCAATGAACTTTTTTCAAATCTGTGAACTTTTTTAAAAAAATGATGAACTTTTTTGTGAACATTTCTTTGATGTCCTCGGCCTTTTCAAAATCGATGATCTGTTTTTAAAATTCGCGAATTCTTTGTTCAATTTTTCGTTCCCTTTTTCCAAATAATTTGTACTGCAGCAGGAACTCGGGGTCAAATAAAACTGTTTTCGTACCTAAGATGTCAATGTTGTCATGGTGCAGTGGTTGAAGCCCCAAGTACATGAGCAAAAGTACATGGGTTCGAATACCTCTTTCTACATATATTTTCTGGCCGTTTGTTTTTTATCTTCAGAAGGAGGGCTACATAAATTTCGGCTCGTTCTTGGGCCGGCCCGCATAACCAGGTGCGCGCTCGTTTCGTTTGCTGGCGCATAAGGCGCCAGCGAGGAGCTCTCGAAAAAATCGGCTCCAATGTGTCCTCAACCTTTGCAGGCTCAGCAATAAATGCGATTCTTGTATTGGGCCGTAGAGTGGCCCGACAAAAGTAAGAGGCCACACTGCCCATTCGAATGGGCCAGAGGAGAAGAAGGTCGTGGCCCAAGAAAGCCTTTATCAGAGGATTTGAATCCCGTCGAACCCGTCTTTGACTGAACAACTACTCTATGATCGGAAACTGCTCCCTACTGATTAATTGGATATTCAAGTCGCTCAAAGACTAAATTACGGACTGTCGCTGCAGGTGGATCAAAGAATCTTGGAGATTGAACAACTTGAGCATATGATTTTGATTTCCCTTTCCGGAAAACCCTGTCCATTCAGCATCTTCTTCGCAGCGATATAGCTCGGATTCACCAACATAATCCGGGCCAACATAGCCCCAAAGCCAAAAGGAAAGAATAAAATTCTGATTAGCAATATTACCTCCTTGATAGATTGCAAGACCCACATCTTTTGAAGACCGACATCTTTTGAAACAACCAAGAACTTGAAAGACCAATTCTGACAGCAAGAAACCTTGAACCAAGATGCATGACCCTCAAAACAGGACTGCAAAATGAGACTTACAGATTCCAAATTATGTTTGGTCCTTGATCCGAAAAACTCAGCCACAAGAAAGAATTCCTTGAGATTTCTGCCTTCAATAAAATTCACCGGAACTCCAAACTTTTTTCCGGATCTTAGCTTCAAAAGCTAGTCGTTGACCAAATTTGAGATCAGAAAGGGCAATGGTAGATAACAGGATCTGAAAAGCACAAAGAAGACGAGTGATTGCCGGGACCGGAGTGGTCAACGTGAGGGGCTGTGGGCACTGGGACCGGAGTGGTCACAAGCGAGGGGCGGTGGCTGCCGCGGCCGTAGTGGCCAACGGCGCGGGTAGGAGCGGCTCAGCGGCATGGCGCGAGGCGGAGTGTTAAGGGAGCTGCGGAGCGAAGAGCTGCCGAACAGGGCTTTAGTCTGCAGTTTCGCATATAACCAGTAGAGATGTCAGTGGGGGAGATGCTCTGATTTTGATCGCCGTCTCAGTGTGATTTGGGATTTATCTGAACACTCTATTAGTCAATTGATACTCAATTAACCACAGTCAACGCATTGGACAACACTACTGGTTTCTAAAAACGTTAAAGCCTTCTTTGGTTCATAGGATATGAATTTTATAGGAATAGGAAAAATTATAGGAAGTGAGATGACATGCATGTCAATTCCTATAGAGAAAGAGATGTCATTTGGTGCATAGGATAGGATTTTTTTCATTGAGTCTAGGCTAATGTTTTTTCCCTCCAAAACGTGAAGGATTGATTCCTATCCTACGTAGGAATAGGAATCCATTCCTATAAATTAAAGGGCTTCAAAAGAATTTTTCCTTTGCAAATCCTACCCTGTAGAATTCCTATAAAAATCTTACAAACCAAAGGAGGCCTAAGGGGGGTCGACGGAAATACCCGTTGCAAATGAACATAGATCGATTTGGAAATGTGACCTGCCAGCATACCTAAACTAGCTCTGGAAACTACAAAAGAACCTCGCCTAGCAAGGCAAATGTAGAGGCACATAGCCTTGTTCTCATGAGACGCAAGCGAGACAGATTCTGCATGCACACACTCTATTCTTGATGCCTCCCAAGCCCAGGTGCTTATAGCTGAATTGAAAAGCAGGGCATCAAGGGGACACTAGACTAATAAAAACGAGCACCCCTGGCTGAATCCAAATGCATGGCCATCAGGGAAATCCAAATGCGGGGTGAGTATGATATGCATGGCTCGACACGGTGAGTATATCAACACCCCGTCCTAGGGGATGCAAGCGACCGGTAGAGCATAATACAACCTATCTAGCCTATTTGATTTATTTTTCGGTCACAAGAGCTCTCTCCTACTATGTGTAGCGTAGGTATATATAAGCAGCAAAATCACTACTAGTGTGAAAGGGTATTTCTTAGCCATAAATCAGGAGTGAACATGCAGCCACGCGAGGTCGATATCATGTCCGCCCATTCCTATGTGATTCGTGCAATTTTTGTACGACGGGCATGTATAGCTATTTCTGCATATAGTGTCAACGTGGTATAATTTCAGTATTACGCAATTAATAAGTGAGCATGCCCCACCACACAATAACTACATTGATCCCATGCTATTGACCACACAATAACTAAATTGCAAAAAACCACCACAATTGAGAACACTAATTCAGAAAACAACCACCATTCAGTTTTTTTTCAAAAAACCGCCACTATTGTGCTGACAGTTTTCAGAGAACACTAATTGCTCAGATAAACACTTGCTGACTGTAAAACTGACAGATAGGTCCCACCGTAAGCGATGACTTGGCAACTGAAACTAACGGCGTTTGACTGAAGTTTAGTTGACCGTTAAAATAGACATGGGCCCGTCTTATCAGTGTGATCTTTCTCTATATCGATCTAATTAAAAAATACGTACAGCTCAGTCACAGCGTTCTCCTCCCGACCCCGATCCACACGACAGCCGCCGCCGCCGCTCCGATCCGGAAGAATCCCGCGCCGGACCGCCGGTCGCCGCCGGCGAGTCAACCCGCCGCCGCCCCGCCGTTCTTGGGGACTCGAGCAGCAGCGGCGGCCACGCACGGGCGCGCGAGCAGCAGCACCGGCCGCGCACGGGCGCCAGCAGCGAGAGTAGCCATGGCCGCGCACGGGCGCGTGAGCACTAGCACCGGCCGCGCACTGGCGCGCGAGCACCAGCCCCGACTGCCCACGGGCGCGCGAGCATCAGCACCGGCCGCGCACGCCGTCTCCTCCAGAGCATGGGCGCGAGCAGCGGTATCGTCGGCGCGCCATCCCAACAACGCCATCGGACAGCTCGCCGGCGCGGAGCTGGGAGGCTCGTTGGCCGGCAGTCGGGCTGGCCGGAGCCGGCAGGGACGTACTTGTTCGGAGGTGCCTACCAAATCAAGGTCATGCTGGGATCGACAGCCGACGCGATGGCCATGGCCCTGCTCTGCCTCCGGTGCGTGCCGGGATTCCCGAGGGCGTCGAGAGCACGGCCGAGCTCTCCCCGAGGGAGCCGCCGAGGTAGCTCTCTCCATTGTCTACAGCGCGGGGGCGGCGAGCTGGACGTGTGGCGAGCACAAGCACCGGCGGCGAGCAGCAGCAGTACGCAGCGTTGGGGCTGCGACCAGCGGTATGCACCGGCGGCGAGCAACAGCAGTACGAAGCGTTGGGGCAGCGGCCGGCGGCGAGCAGCAGCCGTACGCAACGTTGGGGCAGCGGCCGGCGGGATGCACCGGCTGCCAATCTGGTGCGGCTGTAGACAATGGGAGGCGGGTCGGGCTCTCGTGCTGGGTTCCCTGCACGCAGTAGCCTGCAGGGCCAATCAAACGCCAACAGCTGTCTTGGTGGACCCCATCACTCATAAACAATTTCCTTCTAATTTACTCCGTGGGACGGGGATTCCGACGCGGTAAGGTCCGTCGCATCGGACTGTGGCCGGAGAACCCCGGCGCCAAGACAGGAGCCATGAGCCATCACGGCTACGCCGTTACGGCCGCCCGCCTCCGGCGTGCCCAAGCCCAGGCCAAGGCAGCTCTTTCCCAGGCCATAGTTCTCTGGCAGGGCCGACCTGCTCCCTGCTGGGAGAAGCTCGAAATGCAGCGCGTGCGATCCCTCGGCCGTGGACGGTGGCTGAGGTGCCGTGGGAGGTCGTACAGCCACACTTGAAGATACGAGGAAGCAAACTCCATTGCTTCGTCGACCTCTGTACTAGCCAGCTAGTACTGACCTATCCGGATATTGCATATGCACGTAGTGAAGTTTGAAGTATACGAGCTATCCAGCTTCACCTGTGCGTACTAAGTGCAGGGAAAGCTTCACCTATCCATTGTTCTCTATTTTTCAATCACATTAGCGGCAGGGAAAACCACAGCAACAGGCGGTGCAGCGCGCCGGAGGCGGGCGGCGCTAGCCGCGACACTGCGACAGCTTCTATCTTGCCGCCGGCCATGGTCCGGTCGGATGGACCTCACGGCATTAGTCGCGTGGATAAGGCAAGAGAAAATACAGTCGGTAAATTAGAAGGAAGTTGTTTTATGTGTGGTGGGGTCCACAAAGACAGCTGTTGGCGTTTGATTGGCCCTGCAGGCTACTGCGTGCAGGGAACCCAGCACGAGAGCCCGACCCATGGGAGGCAGAGGAGAGGTTGACCACCACTTTTTTTTTCGAATTATGTCCACTAGCGACGTTAACTCGTTCCGGCCACATGGCACCTGACAATGGGACCCAATGGTCTTTTTTTGTCAAACGTGTCTAATCCAGTGATCAGCGTTTTCTGAAAATTGTCAGCACAATGGTGGTGGTTTTTTGAAGAAAAAAAATAAATGGTGGTCATTTTCTGAATTAGGATCCTCAATTGTGGTGTTTTTATTTGCAGCATACATCCAGGAGCAACCAGCACCATCACATGCATTTTCTCCCAATTTGTTGTCCATTGCGTAGCTCCTCCCTCACTCTCATGCCTCTCTGGTCCTTAATCTCTGTTCATGTCATGGCTAGCCAGAACACACATACTCCCTCCGTTTTTATTTAGTTCGCGTATTATTATTGGTCAAAGTCAAGCTTTATAAAGTTTAATAAAGTTTATAAACAAAAATATGAACATGCACAATAACAAATCAATACCATTACATTTATTATTGAATGCACTTTCACACCATATAGATCTGTTATCGTAAATATTTATATTATTTTCTATAAACTTGATCGAACTTTACAAAGTTTGACTTCAGTCAGCTCTAATATATAGAGTAAATAAAAATGAAGGGAGTATGAAGATGTAGAGTTTCTTTTTGATTTTTTTGGAGATAGGGCATTGTTGCTGTACCGCAGTCCATTTCTGTCTCTGTCTCTCTCTCTCTCTCTTGTTCCTCTGGCGACACCCATGGCAATGTGGTTGCTCTACTCGCAATAGTCACCATAAGTTGAGGTTCATGTAGATCCTCTGCATTCTCAAGTGTAGTTTTCCATGTTTCCCTTCCATGCCGATCCTCTTTATTATTATTTTTCAAATGGATTTATTTGGAACCCTTTACTATGAAATACTATCTTTCAAACATGTACGATGAGATTAGGTGAGCTTGTACAAGTTGCAAAAAACTATTAGTGTGATTCAGTTGGATCGCCATCCAAAGAAAACTAAGATAAGTTGCTTTGATTTAGGGAACCTTGATATTGTTATAATGCTGTTGCTGATGAAATTTCAGCAACGGGTCGAGGAGCACTGATTATTTGGAACCTGCTCCCGGAGAATTAGTCTCCAGCCAATCTGATGATAAATTAGCACCGTTCAAATCAACTCCTGGGCACAAATATCACAAGTTCAGGATCAACTCCTGCCAGCAGAACAAGTTCGGAACCAATATGATATGCCCAGTCAATCTGATGTCGAATAAATCTTTTGCTAGCACTAGTTCTTATTGCCCTAGAGAATAAGTCTCCAGCCAATCTGTGTTTAAAATGTCGGCCTCGCACACCGCATTCAATTAACTAGTACTCCCTCCATTTCTAAATACTTGTCTTTCTAGGCATTTCAACAAGTGACTACATACGAAGCAAAATGAGTGAATCTACACTCTAAAATATGTCTACATACATCTGTATGTAGTAGTCATTTGAAATGTCTAGAAAGACAAATATTTAGGAACGGAGGGAGTACAAGTTGTGTTTAATTCACTGCAAAGACCGAAAGACCGACGTGCAGGCCATCAAGTTACCAAGCAGCGATTTAATTCAACACATCTGCAAATGTACGGGGGTGCCAGAACTCAACTAGTAGTACCAAGCAATGTTGTATCATACGAATTTAAAGCGTCATTGAGTGACTGCCATCGTATTGCAAAAGACTCTATATTAATTAGTAATCGCGATGTGCATCTGAACGCCCAGGATTTCAGCATCACGTGCCATTATGTCCCAAAAATTCACGTCCTATTTCTTAGTTGCTAGTACTACTTATGTGATCCAACATGCTTTGTTTTAAAATCATGAAATAAAGTATTTGTGATCCGCTGCACTCTCTGCATAGAGGCATCAGAAGCAATAAATCTTCCTTAAAAAAAGTACTACACTAGTTGGGGAAAATGTCATTTTTACCTAACAAAGGACAAAGGGGCGTCCTTAATGGTGACGGTGGCAGCACAGGTGAGGATGTGAATGGCTGACTGGGTACAGAGTGCTGCTTTGTTCCTAAATATTACTCCTTCGTCCAAAAATAAGTGACTCAACTTTGTAACTAAAGTTAGTACTGTGAAAATTGTAGGATAGATGGATATTGTGTTGTATTGATCTGACCCATGTATGAGGTATATACAGAGGTACAATGGAGGGAGAGAGACTTGGAGTAGAAGACAAGTTAAACCTATCCTATCTCTATCTCTTATCTCTATCTTAAACGTAAATATACTTCTAATATTCCCCCTCAGTTGTAGCGGGAGTGAAGCGGACGATCACACGACTGAATTTGAAGTCTTGCTCTTTTGTCGTCTTCTCCGTTGCGCCATTATCAACTGCGTCTGTGATGGGTCGGCAGTTAGGGCGGTGACTGCGTCCCATTCTGGTGCCTTCCCGCCTTCTCCTCTATTCCCTCCCGCAGTCACAGCGGGAGTGTCGTGGACGCAAGTGTCGAGGCGGACGCTGTTGACTGGAGTTGTTGCCCATGAGTTGCTGTAGACGTAGCCATTAATGTCGAGGTAGCCGATCATAGTGATGTAGCCGTGGTCGAGGTAGTCGCGGTCGATGGTGTGGTCGTCACGGATGATGAAGCCGCACAAAACCAGAGGCGCAAAAAAATGCGCTATGACGGAGCTGCAGACGTGGACGATGCACCTTGCGGATGTCAGAGGGTGCCGTCGTCCGATGAGTCCACCGATTTTGCCAAGATCGGAAGAAGCCCATCGAGCACACATCAGTTTTGCCAGAACCGTGTGGCCGTGTAGGGTCGTCACTGTAGTGACGCCGTGTCGATGCAGTCGTGCCATCGTGGATGACGTGGTCGATGCCGTCGTCATGACATGATCATTGCCATCGTCGAGGTCGCGTCTTACAGAAAAGTCTGTCAGAGGACGTTAAGTGTCCATCTTGTGGACGAGGCGGCGGAAGATGTTGATGAAGACCATGGCGATGAAGTGTCGGCGATGGCGTTGCAACGGCGTGTCGATGATGATACGTCGCTTGGAGACGTCTCTCGTGACGACGGGGTGTCGATGCCGTGAAGAAGTATGTTGGCTTGTAGCCTGGCGTAGTCGTACAGCGAGATGTTTGGCTCGGTAGAAGGGTCGATGCAGACGCAAGGTTGATGCAGGCTCGAATCGCGGTTGGTGTAGCCGACGTAGTTGCAAGCTGGGTCGGTTGTGTATAGACGTCCGCCATGTGCGTGGTGTGGAATCTGGCTCGGTGTATAGATTGCTGTTGAAGTAGTCCGCAACAGAAGAAGTCGATGTAGCTACGATTGGTGTACGCTCGGAGGCTACAGCAGCCCGAAACGTGCATGCCTCAGAGTCGATGGAGTCGCGCGGCTGTAGTTGACGGCGGTCCTCGATGCTGATCAGGTCAAGCTCGTGACACCCTCCTGGTGTACGCATTGTCGCGCCTGGGATCTCGCCTGGTGCGTGTCTCTCCCGTTTTGCACGCGCGCTAGATGCGCACGAACGCCCCGGCTGGATTGTTGTACACGCTTGTGGCTTTGCTTTCCTCCGTTGGTGAATGCATGCACCGCGAATCGAAGTAGCTTGGAGGCTGGTGTTGGAATTTTGCTAATAGGCCTTTGGCCCAAAGCCCAATTAAAATTCTAAAATTCTCTTGGCCCATTCATGCACACATATGAGTGGAGTGAGTGAGGCTAAAGTTTAGTCCCATCCTGGAAGTTGAGAGAGAGTTGCACCTCTTTATAAGGTGAGCTCTTCTACCACTTGTATGAGCATGAGAAGAGGAGACCTACACGCGCGCTCCTCCTCCTCGCTCGCCACGCCACGCCTCGTCACGACGCGCCGCGGGCAGACGTCTACCCTAGCCGCCGCCGCTTCGTATGGTTTCTCACCACCGTTCCAGATCATTGCGCCGCCAAGCAAGTCTTCTCCATACCTCCTTCCGGCGTGCACCACGAGAAGGGACAGCAGGCCTCTGGAACCCCGCCTCTCGTGATCCTGTACGGGAGAGGGGCGATCAGGTTTTTGGGGAGCGCACTCGCGCGACTGCTGGCAGCGACGACTTCTTCCCCGACTTCGGCAACCTCGTCCTCGACGACATGGGCGACAACGTCAACGCCGGCGGTGCTGCACCCGCTGCACCGTATGTGATTCTATCCTTCCTGTTCAAGATCGTGGTAGAATTCATGCTTCTAGTATGTGCCCTAGATGTGATACGTTCATCTGCTATGCTAGTTCGCATGATTAGTTTAATCTCTGCTGCTGTGGTCATGATTTATCTTCTGTTTATTCGGATTAAATCTCGTAGTAATTTGCTCATATTTCCAACAATCCAAAAACCTAATTATAGGCAATTTACTCCGAGTGGTTTTGCTGCGCATCTGAAGCCGCCTGCCTTTAAGGGGGCACAATATAAGAGGTGGCGCACGAGAGCAGTCTACTGGTTTCAGACCATGGGCTGCTATGATGCCACCAAGGGCAAGCCTGAGGGAGATCTTAATCCAGCACAGCTGGAAGCTTTTGAGAAGATCGATACCCTCTTTAAAGGCGCTCTTCTGAGTGTTCTTGATGACTCTATTGTGGATTCGTATATGTCGTTTGACAACGGCAAGGACATGTGGGCTGCGCTCGAGGCCAAGTTTGGTGCCTCGGACACCGGCAGCGAGTTGTACGTCATGGAGCAATTCTATGACTACAAGATGACTGATGAGCGCCCTGTTGTACAGCAGGCTCATGAAATACAGTCGCTCGCAAAAAGAACTTGAGTACTTCAAGTGTGTGTTGCCGGACAAATTTGTTGCCGGAGGCATCATTGCCAAGCTTCCACCTTCGTGGAACAATTTTGCTACTTCCCTGAAACACAAGAGACGGGAGTTTTCCGTTGCAGATCTCATTGGTACTCTTGATGTTGAAGAGAAGGCGAGAGCAAAGGACACACGTGCTCGAGTTGCTGAGGGAGGTTCTAGTGCCCACATGGTACAGAAGAAGAACTCCCAGCCCAACAAGTTCAAAAACAATAAGAACAAAACTCAGGGCAAAGGCAAGTTTGATACAAAGAACAAGCCATCACCTTCTACCAACTTCAAGAAGAATTCTCATAAGAAGGGGAAGGGACTTTGCCATGTCTACGGTGATCCTAATCACTGGGCTCCGAAGTGTCCTAACCGCTTTGAGGAGCGCGAACATGAGAAGAGCGGCAAGTCTGCTAATGTTGTCATCGGTGATACTGATATGAAGGAATCAGAGTACGGTATTTTTCCTACCATCCTTTCAGTATTTCAATCCCCTGATTGGTTAATTGACACTGGTGCCAATGTACATGTTTGTGCTGACGTCTCCATGTTTTCTTCTTACCATGCAACAGGGACTTCACCCGTGCTGATGGGGAACGGGTCACATGCCATCGTTCGAGGTGTTGGTATGGTCGATCTGAAGTTTACTTCGGGGAAGACTGTGCGTCTGAAGAACGTTCATCATGTGCCGTCCATCAATAAAAATCTCGTTAGCGGTTCCCGTTTATGTCGAGATGGTTTTAAGTTGGTTTTCGAATCCAATAAAGTTGTAATCTCTAAGTGTGGACAATTTGTTGGAAAAGGCTATGAGTGCGGAGGCTTGTTCCGCCTATCTTTGTCAGATATTTGCACTAAAGTTATTAATAATGTTTGCCACAATAATGAGTCTGATATTTGGCATTCACGACTCTGTCATATTAACTTTGGTTGCATGACGCGGTTAGCCAATATGAATTTAATTCCGAAAATCTCTACTGTCAAAGGCTCCAAGTGCCAAGTATGTGTGCAAGCTAAGCAACCTCGCAAGTCCCATAAGACTGCAGAGGCAAGAGACTTGGCACCACTTGACCTTATACATTCTGATCTTTGTGAGATGAATGGCGTGTTGATAAAAGGTGGAAAGAGATACTTCATGACGTTGATTGATGACTCCACTAGATATTGTTATGTGTATCTTCTGAAATCAAAAGATGAGGCTTTGACTTTCTTTAAAAACTATAAAGCTGAGGCAGAGAACCAACTAGATCGAAAAATTAAACGGCTTAGGTCCGATCGTGGTGGAGAGTATTTTTCCAATGAATTTGATCTGTTTTGTGCGGAACATGGTATAATCCATGGGAGGATGCCTCCGTACTCACCCCAGTCAAATGGGGTAGCCGAAAGAAAGAACCGAACTCTAACTGATATGGTTAACACCATGTTAGACAGTTCGGGTCTATCCAAGGAATGGTGGGGGGAGGCGCTAATGACTGCGTGTCATGTCCTAAACCGAGTTCCTACAAAGCATAAGACCATGAGTCCATTTGAGGAATGGGAAAGGAAAAGGTTGAAACTCTCTTACCTACGTACTTGGGGTTGTTTGACGAATGTCAATATACCAATTCCCAAGAAGCGCAAGCTTGGACCAAAAACCATGGATTGTGTTCTTCTGGGCTATGCTTTTCATAGCATCGGCTATAGATTTTTGATAATAAAATCTGAGGTATCCGACATGCATGTTGGTACGATTATGGAATCAAATGATGCAACTTTCTTTGAGGACATATTTCCTATGAAGGATATGTCGAGTTCATCAAATCAGGAGATACCTACTCCATCTAGTGAGGAATTCACTGTAATTCCTGAACCCACCATTGCGATGGAACATGTTGAGAATCCTGTTGAGGGTAACAACGGAACTCCTATGAGGAGTAAGAGACAGAGGACTGCAAAGTCTTTTGGTGATGATTTCATTGTGTACCTCGTGGATGACACACCCAGGACTATTTCAGAAGCCTATGCATCTCCTGATGCTGACTACTGAAAGGAAGCTGTACGTAGCGAGATGGATTTCATCTTAGCTAACGGCACCTGGGAGATCATTGACCATCCTTATGGGTGCAAACATGTAGGATGTAAGTGGGTGTTCAAGAAGAAGCTTAGACCTGATGGTACGATTGAAAAGTACAAGGCACGGCTTGTGGCCAAGGGTTATACCCAGAAAGAAGGTGAAGACTTCTTTGATACTTACTCACCCGTGGCTAGATTGACCACAATTCGGATGCTACTATCACTGGCTGCCTCACATGGTCTTCTCGTTCATCAAATGGACGTTAAGACGGCTTTCCTCAATGGAGAGTTGAAGGAAGAAATTTACATGGATCAGCCAGATGGTTTTGTAGTACCTGGTCAAGAAGGAAAGGTGTGCAAGTTATTAAAGTCTTTATATAGCCTTAAACAAGCTCCTAAGGAGTGGCATGAGAAGTTCGAAAGAACATTAACTGCTGCCGGCTTTGTAGTAAACGATGGTGACAAGTGCGTGTACTATCGCTATGGTAGGGGCGAAGGAGTTATTCTTTGTCTGTATGTCGACGACATATTGATCTTTGGAACCAAACTTGATTTAATCAAGGAGGTTAAGGATTTCTTATCTCGCTATTTTGAGATGAAGGATCTAGGAGTAGCTGATGTTATCTTAAACATCAAGCTGTTGAGAGATGAGAATGGTGGGATCACACTACTTCAGTCTCATTATGTGGAAAATGTCTTGAGTCGTTTTGGGTATAGCGACTGCACGCCTTCTCCAACTCCATATGATGCTAGTGTGTTGCTTCAAAAGAATCGACGGATTGCTAGAGATCAACCGAGGTATTCTCAGATTATTGGCTCGCTTATGTATTTGGCGAGTGCCACGAGGCCTGACATCTCTTTTGTTGTGAGCAAGCTGAGTCGGTTTGTGTCAAAACCGGGAGATGATCATTGGCATGCGCTTGAGAGAGTTATGCGCTATTTGAAAGGCACCGCGGGCTATGGGATTCACTACACCGGGTATCCAAGGGTACTGGAGGGTTATAGTGACTCAAACTGGATATCTGATGCTGATGAGATTAAGGCCACAAGTGGTTATGTTTTTTCACTTGGTGGTGGCGCTGTTTCCTGGAAGTCTTGCAAGCAGACCATCTTAATGAGGTCAACTATGGAAGCAGAACTCACAACACTAGACACTGCCACTGTTGAAGCAGAGTGGCTTCGTGAACTCTTGATGGACTTACCTATGGTTGAAAAACCAATACCCCCTATCCTGATGAACTGTGATAATCAAACTGTGATCGTCAAGATAAACAGTTCTAAGGACAATATGAAGTCCTCAAGGCATGTGAAGAGGAGACTAAAATCTGTCAGAAAATTGAGAAACTCCAGAGTTATTACGTTGGGTTATATCCAAACGTCGAAAAACTTGGCAGATCCCTTCACAAAGGGTCTATCACGTAATGTGATAGATAATGCATCGATGGAGATGGGTTTGAGACCCACCGCATGAGTTGTCCATAGTGGTAAACCACTCTATGTGATCGGAGATCTCGTGAAGTAGAAGTGGGAGACAAGCTGTTGGTCAGCTGGGAGGAGAGTATCCCTATATTAATTATCCCACTCCGTGAAGATGTAATACTCTCTTGATCTGCATGGCAGGTTGATACTTATCTTAATGTGTTTCAAGTGGCTTATTCGGGTAAGCAGAGATGTTGTCCCGCAGAACATCTTCCGAGGAACACACCTATATGAATTTGACTGTTAACATCGCAGTCTATGAGAATTGGGTGTTCTCTAATAAATTCATGAAAGGCCCTGGAGTATGACGTATACACTCCACCCGCGGGGAAGCCTTGCGGCAGCCCAGTATCGGTCAAGAATTTGTGTGAAACTAGTTTTACAGAAAACTTGTAGTTCAAGGCATAGTCCACTATTCAAGTTGTGATCTAGTGTAGCATAAATTTCTAAGTGGAAATTCAACTTCACAGTCTCCACTAAGAACCGATATATAAAACAATGTTTTGAAACTAAATGATGAGATGTGCCAATGAGACTTTGTGGGGATTGTTGGAATTTTGCTAGTAGGCCTTTGGCCCAAAGCCCAACTAAAATTCTGAAATTCTCTTGGCCCATTTATGCACACATGTGAGTGGAGTGAGTGAGGCTAAAGTTTAGTCCCACCCCGGAAGTTGAGAGAGAGTTGCACCTCTTTATAAGGTGAGCTCTTCTACCACTTGTATGAGCATGAGAAGAGGAGACCTACACGCGCGCTCCTCCTCCTCGCTCGCCTCGTCACGACGCGCCGCGCCGCGGGTTGCGGGTTTGAGCCGAGCCGAGGACAGAGCTGTGCACGTTGTCTATATTTTTGCTGCATGGGAAAATTAATGAGTCATTAATTAATAATTAACGGACGCGTTAATTACTGAACCGTTTCTGATTTTTTGAATCGTGACGACTCGGACGTGAGGTTTACTCCCACGACCTACCCGTCCCGCACTATATAGTCAGGCAGACGTCTACCCTAGCCGCCACCGCTTCGTATGGTTTCTCACCACCGTTCCAGATCATTGCGCCGCCAAGCAAGTCTTCTCCATCCCTCCTTCCGGCGTGCACCGCGAGAAGGGACAGCAAGCCTCCGGAACCCCGCCTCTCGTGATCCTGTACGGGAGAGGGGCGATCAGGTTTTTGGGGAGTGCACTCGCGCGACTGCTGGCAGCGACGACTTCGCGAACGACGACTTCTTCCCCGACCTCGGCAACCTCGTCCTCGACGACATGGGCGACAACGTCAACGCCGGCGGTGCACGCCGGAAGGAGGGATGGAGAAGACTTGCTATGCTAGTATGTGCCCTAGATGTGATATATTTATCTGCTATGCTAGTTCGCATGATTAGTTTAATCTCTGCTGCTGTGGTCATGATTTATCTTCTGTTTGTTCAGATTAAATCTTGTAGTAATTTGCTCATATTTCCAACAGGTGAGGCCCCAGGCTGATTGTGCGGTCGATGAGGTCGCTCGATGGAGAAGAGACGTGGAGGCGAGAGTCCCGGCTGTCGACGCACTTGTACGCGCGGCTGGCTGCTGACCACCCATGGTGTTGACGTAGATCGCATCGGGAAGGTGTCAGCCATGGGCTTACGCGCACGGTGGGAGGAAGCGGAGTCGCTGCTTGCATGTGTGCGCGCGGCTTCAGAGGAGACCTTTCCGTTCGAATCGGTTCCGCCCGCAACAATGGATCTGCAGTAGGATTTGAGGGTCCAATGGAGTTTATTGATGGCTGAGAAAATTGAACCTAGATTGGAATTCGAAATTTGTAGCTAAGCTAATCTAAAGAACCAATCTAATCTTTGATCCATCGGTTGCCGCGTCCCCGGAGAGAGGAGATTGATCTCCTCGGGGACGGCGCGCTGCGGAAGTAGGGGAAGGTCCTAGGATCGGTGTCATTGGACAAACCGCTCTAATACCATGTGAAAATTGTAGGATAGATGGATATTGTGTTATATTGATCTGACCCATGTATGGGGTATATACAGAGGTACAATGGAGGGAGAGAGACTGGGAGTAGAAGACAAGTTAAACCTATCCTATCTCTATCTCTTATCTCTGTCTTAAACGTAAATATACTTCTAATAAATACAAAGTTGAGTCACTTAATTTGGTACAGAGGAAGTACTAACTATGTATGTGTAGTGCACGTCTCAACCAACTCATGGAGAATTACACTCAAAACTTTTGGACACAATGCAAGCACCGTAATACTTCCTCTGTAAACTTTTATAAAACATTTTAGATAACTAGTTTGGTATCTAACACGTCGCATATTAGTTTACAAAGGTAGTATAATCCACACAAGCATATGCGATGCAGAGCGCACAAAACCTTCATGTGTTCCTCTTGCTCTGTCTGATCCCATTCCTATAGACCTAGATATCACATCTTCCATGTTTTCGACCACTGCCACCAATAATAATCACCATCGGTGAGCTTACTACACATGGACGTCCCTCTCCGTTTTTGTGAATAATTGAGCTCCATTGCCACTTTTATTCTTAAATTTCATAAGAGCATAGGGGCGCGGAATAAGCCGCGCGGGATAGATCGCCCATTTGGCACGCGAGAGGCCGTTTGACGCGCTTCAGCAGGCGCGCTAAAAAATATGGCGCACACGCGGGAAAAAACGGCATCCCACGCGTCGTCTAGCGTGCTGGATAAAAGCCGCGCGCGGGCACCCGCCAACCGCCACCCTTTGCCCCCGGTCGCATCTTCTTCCTCGCCTCTTTCGGTGCACCCCCCTCCCCCGCCGCGGCACCTTCTCCCCCCTCTTCCAGCACCCCGCCGCCGATGCGCCTTCTTCCCCCGCCTCCAGTGCGCCGCCATGCCGCCGCGCCCCAGAGCAGCTCCGGCTTCCGCGGCGTCCGCCTCCGCCCCTCTGCGTGTATTACGTGGAGATCCGCTCCAGCGATACACGCCTTGTGCTTAGAACGTTCGAGACCGCCCATGAGGCCGCCCGCGCGTACGACGCGGCGGCATGGCGCCTCGGGAGGCCACCGGAGCAGATGAACTTCTTCGACGTGTGGACACACGAGCAGGCGCAGGAACTCGCGCCTCCCCTGCGACTAATCTCTGGGGAGGATCGCCGCGTCCAGCGGAGGTGGGAGCGCCGCCTCCTCATTTCCGAGGCGGATGAGCACACCATGACGGTGTGGTGCAAGTGCTTCCCGCAGGACATCATCGTCGAGAGCGAGTTCTGGGCGTAGAGAAGGGTGGAGCGAGCCGCCCGTTGGGTGGACAAGCATGCGTGGATGGCACTGGTGGAAACTCAGTGCGAGCTGGGACCTGTGTCGACCTGGGACGAGGAAGATCCTCGATGGGTCGAGGGCGTTACTACACCACCGAGAAGGACGAGGAGTAGTTTTATCTAGTTTTATTTGCATCGTTTTATCTAGTTTAAGCATCGTTTTATCTAGATTTGCATCGTATGAAATAGCTTGTGGTGCGGGGGTTGAATTATGCTATGGATTTGAACTATGTGTTGTTTAGTATTTTTTCGTATGTGTTGTTTCAATTTTTTCTAAGCATCGGGTGGTGGCGCGCGCTGGATTTTGCAGCGTTGGCTGCGCTACAGTGGTGTGCTAAAATCTGCAGTGCCTGGAAAAGCAACCCACCTTCCCTGCACGCGAAATCACTATTTCGATGCTGTAAAAGTTTTTTAGTGTGCTGCACAACCACGCATCTGTTGGAGATGCTCTAAGAAAGTGTACAACAAAATGCTCATGAAGTAACACATAAGAATCATGGTGTCCAATGCCTTTCGGAGAGGATATGTAAACAACAGAAAATTCATATGTATAGAAAACTGAGTCTGATAGTATAAAACTAAAAAATAATACAAATCAAATATCACTCTAAATGAGTTTGTGAATAACTATTATTCAACAATGTGTTGCATTTGAGTATTAAAAAGAATTCATAATAGCTCATATCAAATCAAAATTACACAATGAACCTTTTTTCAAAGTCAATGCATTTTTTTCAAAATTTTGAACTTTTTATAATCTGTGTTTTTAATTTGAATTCTTTTTCCCCTGAATGATTTATTTTTCCTTGAAAAGTTAATGCTCAATGGTTGACCCTGTCAAGGGTTGACTGGTCATGGAATAACACATACGAATGATTAATTTCTCCATACACATGCAAAAAATTCTACCTGCACATATACAAATCGTGCATTACATATTGAGTTACAACTTACAAGATTGACATATACATTCATAGAATAAAGCATGCGGTTGCATCTAGAATCCATAGTTTTCCATGCTTTCCCAATTCACAGTAAGGATGTACATATCCCATTTGTAATGGATGGATAATATGCAAAAGGTTACACATAGCCGACACACAACACACATTTTCATCGTAATTTAGGCCTTAAGTTGTCGATTTGCCTCCTGGTAACCAATTTCTAAATACATCTGAGATATTATGAGGTTTTAAAAGGTCAAATGTCACACATGCTACTTGATAATCTTTGTAGGCTAATAATTAATGGTGAATAGATCATTCTATTTTTGGGTTTGTGAGGGGCAGAGATATTCGTTACTCCCGTGTAAAATTACAGTTAGCTAACAAGAGCTTGCCCGATACACAATCCACTGAGAGAACCAAACATTGGTGTCACCCCCGGTTCTAGTAAAGTTATCTAAGACATAAGCACACACACGGTATTTTTTTAGTACAAAGGTGTGAGAAGGATGAACCTTATTTTAGGACGATCAACTTTCTTGAGAACGTTATCTATGTTCCCGTTAAGATTTCCCCTCACCCCGGTTCTAGTAAAGTTAGCTAAGAGTAGGCAGCGCCGGGGCCAAGCCCTCCATGGTAACAACGGTCTCATTTCCATATGCATCAGAAGTGTGGAACAATGCTCTCCGCTATAAGAATAGTAACCCCAACCGAGTCTCTCAGCACCATACGCTCTCCAGGCATAACATCATATTGGTGCCATATGATCCATGCATCCACGGATGGCACTCCAACCATCTGCCGAAAGGTTGTCATTGACATTGCACGACCATATTTTTTGGTACACTAGTAATGTGAGCAGGTAGAATAGGGGCAGAGGGGTTGTTGGTGGAGCAGCGGCTGCCGGCATCCACCACTGGACATGCCGCCGAACAGAGGCGCGTCCAGCTGGTATTCCAGAGAATGCTCCTGGAGGTGGAGGGACGAAAGGGACCCAATTTCCTTTTCTTAATTTCTTGAGGGGTCTTTCTGTCAATTTATTTGCCATGTCACTCGGTCAGTGCATGCCAGCGAGCGAGGCTTGTCAGATCGGGGTTAAATGAGCCAAAGCGAGTGCAGTGCAATCTGCAAAAAATTAGGCACTGCGTGCGGCGTTTCTGCAAAGTCCATGTAGAAATGTCTTTTCTGCAAGTGATGGCGAAATGTGGCTGTTTCTTGCTTTTGACTCTTTTCTTTGATATGCCTTTTCATGTTCAGAAGGTTTGATTGGGAGAGTTTCTAAATGCAGGGTTCAGTGTCCACGAGAAAGCCATAATAAAGAGCTAATTCTAGGGAAAGCGAGGTTGCACTTTTCTGTCAGCCCTCGAGTTGGGGTATTTAACCGTTTATATGTTGTGGAAGAATGCACATAACCATTACCTCTTGCCCTTCCACATATCAAACCTTAACTAGTTCCACATGTTGCCTTGCTTCTATATAATTGAAGATAGATGTAAAACACATCTCTCGATCTATTAGTGTTTTAGTTTGAATCGAGACTGTATTTCCTTAAAACGACCAAGCATTGCAAAGGAGAACCAAAACAAACAACGGTGATCCATAAATAGATATCACAAACCGAGACAATACAAAGAACTCATGTGCGCTTGATTAGTGTCTGATCAAATTATCAAGGTTTGATGGATGCTGCAACTTGGAAACTGTTTGGTAGGAATCTCTTCTCATACTTAAAAGAACGTAAGGTTTAATCGTCCACTCCTTCAACCAGTTTTACATACATTACCCTCTCTTGTCTTTCCTTCGTCGTGATTTTTTCCTCCCATCTTTTTTTTTTCATGCTTTTTCTTCTTCTTAAAAACCATCTCAACTAGCCCACATTTTTACTTATTTACCAAATGAAATTATGGTTCTTTTGGTAATTAAGTAAATAAGTGCTTACCAAACAAGTGTTTACCTCCTTATTAATCAAACAAGTGTTTACCAAATAAACTCTTTTTGACAATCATATTCATGTTAATATGGACAGGTAAATCACGGGCTAGCCTACTACAATATTTACGGGCCCTTGCAATGCACTGACGATTCTCTAGTCTTTGAAAAATATGGATGCCTTTTTTATTTCTTAGTGCTAAAAAGATGGACGCATTGACAGCTAAACTCTTTTGGCTATGTAGAGGAGCTCGGCGTGGCATGTGGCCCATTGTGCCGCGTCGTGGGAGGGGTGCACTCACCGTGGAGGCGTTGTCCATCGTGCTTTTTTGCAAACAGTTTGTCTAATTCACATCTAGATATTTTTAAGGATGTCACATCTAAGCTTTCACAAATATGTATTTTTTTTCATTGATAGAAAGGTAGAAAGTACAAGTGTCATTCCTCAAGCTACATATACAAGCTAAGCTGGTGTAGTTGAGGGCACGGGTGAGCAGGGAGGGGAGCGGGTGCTCATCCCCAAGACAAAAGCCTAGATTGATTACAGGTGTTAACGAGTTGAGTCCCTTGGCTCCAGCCCTTGCCCAATTGCGAGCTTCCTACAGGATGTTTTTGACGAGCCGTGTAGATGAAGCTTGTGCCAGCCAACGTCCATCATGCTAGCCGATGCAGTGAGACAGGCATCCGAAGGAGCCCACCGGAAGGTGCTAATTCGCGAGCTGCGTGGCGTTGATATTGATGATGCCTCCGTTGGCATGTCCTGGGTGCTCGCTTGCGATCGGTGGAGAGCCATGGCCGTCGTGGTCAGGACAAATGGCGCGGCAGCATGGCCTGGAGCCGGTTGGTTCACGGGCACCAGGCATTTGTAATTGCAAGGGATTCCTTGTTGTAGCCAAGCCGAGCGTCGAGCGTTGTCGCGCCCATGCATGCATACCCAATGAACATAATTCCTCCTCCCCGGCCACAATTCAGGCAACAAGGAAGGACATTCTTGGTTACGCCCTTTTCAGCTTTTTTTTTTGCGGGGTCCCCTTTTCAGCTTTGTCTGTCATATATATTTCCAATGTCACCCAAGCCTAAACTCACAACTGAAAATAAGCACAACAATTTGATCTAGGACAATGAAAACAAATTTAGCACACATGGCAACATTATGTAACTTAAAATGCAAGTCCCCTAGTATATGGCTAATATTTATAGTCACTGCTTTTTTTTTGAAAAGGGGGGTTTCCCCGGTCTCTGCATCAGACAGATGCATACGGCCACATTTATAAATAAATAAAGTAGTTCAACAATGTCTTGCAAAGTGCTGCAACAAAGGATACTGGCTCACACAGAGCAAGCAAAATAAAATAAGGCCCAAAAGCCACAACCGGCTGGCATAGTAAAGAGAGATAGGTAAACTAAGCGCCTATCCTATTACATGACCGCCATCCAAACCGGTTGAAGAAATCCCGTGCTACCATCTTCCACCGGACAGATCCAGTAACCAAACGCGCCCTGGCCTCCGTCGGAGTGAGTAATGACCACGTACGGATTAGCGCAGTAGCCCTGAATAGAACCTGCAAAAAATGAATAGTTGTTGTTCTGTTAAAAGCCAAGTCATTTCTGCAGTTCCAAATTGCCCATAACAACGCACGTGCTCCCACACGAATTTGTCTAGCTGTTTCGGCCTCTATACCATCCAGCCACGTTCCAAACAACGACCTGACCGAATTCGGAGGAGTAATGTTAAAGGCAATCTGCACCGAGCACCACAACACCCTCGCCATCGGGCACTCAAAGAAAAGATGCTTGATAGTTTCATCCCGATCACAGAAACTACACCTAGTAGATCCTGTCCAGTTGCGCTTAATCAAATTATCTTTCGTTAGAACGACTTGTTTATGCACAAACCACATAAACACTTTGATTTTAAGAGGAACCTTAACTTTCCAAACGTGTTTGGAACTAGGGATTACACTAGAATTGATGACATCAATGTTCATCGACTTGACTGTGGATTCATCAGATTTAGTAAGCTTCCAACACAACTGATCGGGCTGATGAGTAAGCTGAACCTCCATGAGTCTACTCACCAGATGAATCCAAGCCTCCCACCGGTCACCCACAAGCACCCTCCTAAATTGGATATTAAGAGGAGCAGATTGCAGACTCGTTGCAACCAGAGCATCCCGTCGCTGCACAATGCGATAAAGCGCCGGATACTGGAGTGCTAGTGGAGCATCACCTAGCCAGGTATCTTCCCAGAATCGAGTGTTATTGCCATCACCGACAACAAACTTTGTTCTGTTAAAGAAAGTAGCTTTGACCCTCATTAACCCCTTCCAGAAGGGCGAATCAGTGGGTCGAGCCGTCACCTGCGACAAGGTTTTAGAGTACAGATACTTGTTACGAAGAATCTGCGCCCAAGTTGCCTCAGTCTCGGCAGATAACTTATAAAGCCACTTACTTAGAAGGCATCTGTTCTTAACTTCAAGGTTCTCAACCCCAAGACCCCCTTGGTCTTTTGGTCGGCAGATGACATCCCATTTGGCTAGGCGGTACTTTCTCTTAGTTTCATCGCTCTGCCAGAAGAAACGAGACCGATAGAAGTCCAGCCTTTTCCTAACTCCAACTGGAACCTCAAAAAAGGATAAGAGAAACATAGGCAAACTCGTGAGCACCGAATTAATAAGAATCAATCGGCCTCCATACGACATAAGTTTGCCCTTCCAGCAGCTCAGTTTCTTCTCAAACCGATCCTCGATACACTTCCATTCACTGTTAGTTAACTTACGATGGTGAATGGGGATACCAAGGTAAGTGAACGGAAGAGTCCCCAAATCGCAACCAAACAGTTGCTTGTAAGCATCTTGTTCCTCTTTGGCTCTACCAAAACAGAACAACTCGCTTTTATTGAAGTTGATCTTCAGACCGGACAATTGCTCAAATAGGCACAATACCAGCTTCATATTTCTCGCCTTAACCAAGTCGTGCTCCATAAAAATGATTGTATCATCGGCGTACTGCAGAATGGACACACCACCATCGACAAGATGAGGCACCAAGCCACCTACTTGTCCTGCCTCCTTTGCCTTTCCTATCAAGATTGCCAACATATCAATGACAATGTTGAAGAGGATAGGAGACATTGGATCACCTTGCCTCAGGCCCTTGTGTGTCTGGAAATAATGACCTATATCGTCATTCACTTTAATTCCAACACTCCCTTTTTGCGTGAAAGATTCAACTTGGCGCCTCCAAGCTTCGTCAAAACCCTTCATACGTAAGGCTTGTTGTAGAAAGGGCCATTTGACTTTATCGTACGCCTTCTCGAAATCCACCTTAAAAACCACTCCATCCAGTTTTTTCGAGTGAATTTCATGGAGCGTTTCATGCAGGACCACCACCCCTTCAAGAATGTTCCTATCTGGCATGAAAGCAGATTGAGTAGGCTGCACCACAGTATGCGCAATCTGTGTGAGCCTATTCGTTTTGACCTTGGTAAAAATTTTGAAACTCACATTAAGAAGACAGATTGGCCGAAATTGCTCAATCCGCACTGCCTCTGTCTTCTTGGGAAGAAGTGTTATCGTCCCAAAATTCAGCTTAAAAAGGTGAAGCTGACCAGTGAAAAGATCATTGAACAAAGGCAATAGATCTCCTTTAATAATGTGCCAACATTTCTTGTAAAACTCGGCCGGGAAACCATCCGGGCCAGGAGCCTTATTATTCTTCATCTGGGAAATGGCCTCAAATACCTCTTTCTCATAGAAAGGAGCAATTAAGATATCATTCTCAACAGCTCTCAGTTGAGGCACATCCTCAATCCTAGACTCATCCGGCGACACCCAGTTCTCCTCTGGAGGTCCAAACAACTGCTTGTAATACTCAGTGATATACAGCTTTAAGTTTTCCTGACCAAGAATCGTTCCCTCATCTTGCTCAAGCTGAAAGATTCTCTTCTTTCTATGCTTGTCATTAGCAATCATGTGAAAAAATTGTGTGTTCGCGTCCCCCTGGACGACCCGTCGGACCTTGGCCCGAAGCGCCCACTTTAATTCTTCCTCACGAAGTAGCTCTTTCAGCCTCATTTCAGCATCGAGCTTCGCCTGAAGCTCCGAGGCTGGTAGGATCATGTTCTCAGCTTTTACATCCAGGGACTGAATAAGCGAAAGGAGTTGTTCCTTCTCAATCTTATAAACCCCACTAAGATGTTTAGCCCACCCTCGTAGGAAGCTTCTCAAGTGCCTAATTTTATTCTGCCAGCGCACAAGTGCAGTTTTACCTCCTGCATCCTTAGCCCATACTCTGGCAACAGTATCTAAGAACCCTTGTCTCTCGAACCACGCAAGCTCGAACGAGAAGACATTCTTATTTCCCACATGAGTGGCCTCCCCAGAATCAATGAATAACGGCGTATGGTCCGAAATGCCCCGTGTAAGTGCCTGCACCGTTACACAAGGGAATTTCTGCTCCCATTCGACGCTAGCCAGAACCCGATCCAGCTTCTCAAACGTCGGATTAGGTAGTGCATTAGCCCAAGTAAACTTCCTGCCCGAAAACTCAATCTCACGCAGATCCAGACTTTCAATGATGGTGTTAAACATGAACGACCATCTACCGTCGAAATTATCATTATTCTTCTCATCACGCCTTCTGATAATATTAGAATCACCCCCTACTAGGATAGGCAGTTGCTCAGAACCACAAATCCTAACCAAATCAGCCAAAAAATGTGGTTTAAGCTCGGGCTGTGCGGCTCCATAAACCGCCACCAAAGCCCAGTTAAACCCATTGGCCTTCGACCTCACCCTAAACTTAACTGCGAAATCTCCCATGACCACGCTTCGGACTTCTAACGAGTCACATCTAACTCCGAGTAAAATCCCACCCGATCTTCCTCGTGGCGGTAGACAATGCCAATCAAACTCAATACCTCCCGACAACGTATTGAGAAATTGAGGCGAAAAGTCGGCTCTACCAGTTTCCGATAAAGCGATAAAGTCCAACTTATGCTCAATAGAAGCCTCAGCAAGAAACCTTCTTTCAGCCAAGTCTTTCAGATCTCTGCTATTCCAAAAGATTCCTTTCATAACTCGTCATGGAATTTTTTAGCTGTTCTAATCCGCGCGCTCCTACGCACTACGGAAGTCGGGTAAATCTTCCTCTTCCATTTGCGTTTAGGAATATTAAAACTCTCCAGCTGGTCCTCACAACTAGTCTCAGAGGCTCGCACTTCATCAAAGTCCACTCGCTCATCTTCCTCCTCAGGAGCGAGATCCGCACACAAATTATCGAGGGCCCTAACCCCCAAAGCATCAATCTCGGAGTTATTCATGGGTTTAACCGCAGCTAAGTTAGGAATCATCTCAAGCGCCCGCTCAGCCTCTAAATCCAATAAATCATTAACCGAATTTGAAATTTCACTATCATTGCTACCTAGTGAAATTCCTAGCTTATTTGCATTATTAATAATCTCATCATCGGAAAAATGCAGAATAGAATTATAAGTATTGACAGACATACCCGTAGTGACCTCCATGTCACGAAGCTTGGTCGCCCTCATAGCGCACCGCTGCTGAATGTCGTCCACCTCCGGATGGTCCTGGAGACGGCTGCTCAACCGTCATCCCTCAGCAACCGAATTCGGGATACCACCGAAAGCAATCACCTCCTCCCGAGAGGCTTTGCTGGGGTGCACCATGCCGGGGGACAGAGGAGCCATGACCTCCTGCCTGAGCTCCCCCACTACCCCGGCCAAAGGGCGAACTGTCGGCACCGGCGCCGCGGCACACAAGGCCCTCGAGGCGCCACAGGAGAAGAGGCCCCCGAGGCCACCGAGGCCACCTGCCCCGAGCCCCGTTCGGGCCGCGACTCCATCGCCAGCACCGCCGGTCCAGAAGAAGGAAGTAAAGGTGTTTGGTTGAGCAACCTCGGCCTCCCAACCGAAGGCTCAAGCTGTACCATCGGAGGCTCCCCTACCGTCGGCCCTGATGAGGGAAGCGCGGCCACCTGCCCCACGCCCCCATCAGCAGCAGGCATCCTCGGCTATACCTGCACAGTCGCGGCCTCAGATGAAAAATCCAAAGTCCCCATCTTCAGACTCTCTCCCGCACTAACGACCTCGTCCGCCCCAATCCTAACCGGGATCGGCGACTCCCCCGAAGGAGGAAGCACTGGCTCCTCAAACTCCAGTGCCGGAAGCGAGCGCTCAAACACCTCATCCGACTCCACCCGATCACTCCACAGTCTCGGGGGTGCAGATGCCGGCTCGAAAGAGCCAAACCTTAGGGTAGTCGTCGGCACCGAAGAAGGAGTAACCGTCCCATCCGCAGACGTCTGAGCATCAGCACCCTGCGTGGTGGACAGCTCACGTCCACTATCAGCAGCTGGTGCTTCCTTAAGTGCCGAACTATCATCATCCTCGTGCAAATCAGAATCAGACCCGTTGGCCATCCCGGCAAAGATACTCTCATCCTCGAACTCAATAACAAGGTCATATATGTGGCCTCGATATGCCCACTTAACCACCTCCGGCACAAACTCGATGTTCAGCACACTAACCAGAACGCGGGCAATCCCGTGGGCTCTAGTAAAGTCCATATCCACACGCTCCGGTCTGCCAATCATGATACCCAAACTGGCCACAACCCGGGCATCCTGCATCGGCCTGGATGGAGCCCCAGAGAATCGCAACCAAACCTGCGTCAGAGGCTTGCCCGTAGGCTCAACCCTCTTCCACTCCTGAAACTCAAGCACACCATCAGTACCTGGCACCTTGCACATCCCGAAACTCAGAAGCCTCTGAAGGTCCTCAACTGACGGAAACTCAACCCGAAACAACTTGTCCTCCACAGTCGCAAGCTCCCACCGGAACTCCCCAGGGGCTAACTCCTTAAGCCTCTGAATAATTTGCGACTCCGAAACCTCTCCTCTAGCAATCTTAACCAACCCAGTTGTCAAGCTCAACGTCTCGTCAGGAACCTCCATCTCCGTTGGAGATTCAAAGAACGTAAGCTCGGCACAGTACACCCCATACATCATCAGCGAAGGTGCCTGCTCTCTCAGAAGCGGACAACCCCCCCCGCATCGTGTGCCGGTTTGCCACAAGTGCCACACAACTCGGCCACACACTCTGCAATAAAATGCTCCTTACCACCACAACGATAACATAGCATATTCTCCTTCTTGCGAGCATATTTTGAAGCTCTGTCCGACTCAGCCCTGGGAGGATCCTCCAGAGAAACAGTCCCCCCGGACCCATTCACGGGTAACTCTGCATTGGCAAGCGCCGATACCACCTCCAAAGCCTGGCCTGTCAAAACCTGCTGCTCAACATCCCCATCAACCACCATCGGATCAGTCACAGTCAGAGTAGGCGGTCGTGGGCGATACCGGCCCCCTCGGCCCCCACGCCCACCTCGGTGACCACGGAAACCACCCCGCGGTCGAAGACCCGGGCCAGCCGCCCCCTCAACAAATCCTCCTGGGGGCCCCATGAACGGGCACTCCGCCGAGCCATCGCTCTTCCAAGCATGGCCTCGACCTCCACCAGTCGACGAGGATCCACGGTGCTTACCAGCACCATACGTGTTGACCCCATCATCACCCCACTGACCCTGAGGTGCAACCGTGACTTGAGTCGGTGGACATGCCAGATGCTGCACTGCTCCGGATCGATTCTGCGGAGGCATAGCGACAAGGTGAGGTGGTGGAACTGGCCTTGGCTGGCCAGCCAACAGCCCCTGAGCGGGTGGCCGCGGCACAAGACCTCCCTGGCCCGCATTGTTCCCAGCAGTAGATGATGGCGGAGGTCGCTGACCCACCGGACCCGGCGCCGGCGGCCGCAATCCCGCCGGAGTGGGCGCCGCTGGTCTAGGCCCGGGCAGCACACCGCCCCGGCCGGCCGCTACCCCCACCGAAGCTACGCCCCTGCCAGCTTGCAGCGGTACTGCACCCCCGCGGCCAGCCCCTGTTGGCGGCAACGAAGCTCCACTGCCGCTGCCCGAGGCCGCGGGGTTCCGCCCAGCGCCGGTAGCCGTCAACCCAGCGCCACGGCCACTGCCGCTGCCCTGCTGCGGCGCGGTCCCAAGGCGGCCGGCGTCCAGATTCGCCACCGTTCTCTTCCCCGGCGGCAAAGGTCCTCCGCGACCCACCATCGATCGAAGCGGAGGGATACGCTTCGCTCGTTTTGTCCCAGCAGATCGAAAGCTCCGACTCAACCTACCAGGAACCCTAGCGAAAGGTACGTGAGACACAGATGATCGAGCTAGCGGCGCCTCGTCACCCTCGATAGCGCTCGGCTGTGGCCTGCTCTGGGCCTCATACCCAAGCTCCTCCGGCCCACATACCGCAGCCCTCTCCGAGCAACCCTCGTTGCAGAAAAAACCGGTCGGACCCGGAATAGACTGGGCCTCATACCCATCTATCCCCGACCCAACACGAGCCGGCCCACCAACGTCCGATGGCAGCCCCTCTCGGCCTAGCAGTGAATTCAAACGACGCTGACGATAATCAGCGATCCCGAGATCCTGGATCCTAGGAGTTTCCAACTCCGTCGCCGGCGGCCTCGACCCGGCCACCGTCCGGCGAAGAGTCTTCTTCCGTTTTACAACAACCCACGAATCCGGCTTAATGAGATAAAAAACTATAAGATTTGGACGACAAGCCACGAAGAGGGCCTTTCCATGACTTGATCGCCGCCGACGAGGTTCTCCGGTGAACTATCCGGCGGACCATCTCTATCTTCTCGCCCGCGTCGATCCCCAACCTGGCCGGATCATGGATAGGTAGAACATCATCTATCGCAGACGCCACCTCCTCCTCCGAATAGCCGGCATTGAACCAGTCATTAACGTGGTCCGACGGCGTAGGCGACGGCGGCGATGGCGGATCGTCCGCCTCTCCATCCGCGTCGTCCTCCTCCGCCTCCGCTAGCGCCCAAAACCGTCCACCGCACCGGCGATCACCGGCGCGGACAGATTGGGTGCGCGCGGTAGCCCCTCCATTCGCCCCTCCAGTCGGCGAGTACATCCGCTTCCAGATCAGAGCCTTGCTGCAATGTTCCACCTTCAAATGGCTTAACCGCTGAAATGGGAAGGTATCTGCAAGTAGTTTGCCTTACTCATTTATAGTCACTGCTGGTCTTGAGTAGCTCGGAGTTCCTCACTATGTAGCGTTCCAGGCCTCGGAAATCCGAAAGTTTTCACGCCTTCAATCTATTGTCTTCATCCTCGCGTTGTTGCTCCCATAAATGCGAGAGATTGATATCTTGTCATTACGAAGCACCTGTAAGGACACTCGAGGCTATAAAAGTAGTGATTGTATATACTTCCTCCATCTTCTTATACAAGGCCACAAACTCAAATTACAGGTGCCTATTTACCAGTTAACTCAGAAGGTTTTTTCAGTTTCAAACAATCGATTTGGAAGGAATGCCTACCTGCCGTTGGATCCAAAACAAGTGGTCTGGTGTTTTTCTTCATCCTCCAACCATTACACTGTTGATCTCGTTGGTCAGATGCGATTTCTTCCGGCCACGGTCCTCCAATGCCGGCCTGACTCCTCTCTCCGTCTCCTCGGGCCATCCCTCTAACACCCCCTCCCCGCGCACCAGAACAACCAACATCGGATTGATATGAAGTTGTTTTTATGGCGACTGAGGAATAGCGTTTGTGCACCGATATACCAATACGATATTGTTTTTCTTTCAGGCACCAATAAACTATTCTTGTGCTCACTAACATGAGATAATTATTGCATATCCTTGTATGATAAATGCCATTACTAAATGTTGGTGAACCTGCATTTGTTTACAAATTCGTCAAGAGGGCAAATTGCTTCTGTGATTTCACTAAAAAAGTTGACTCAATTTATAAGGAAAACTAGACCAAAAATCACACAATTGCTTGATTGATTAAGGGACAATCAAGGGAATACCCCCCACCATGAGCAAAAAAAAGCAAAAAACCAAGTCGCAACTAGCCAATTCAACCTCCACCACGTACCCACCCTCTACTCGAAGAGAAGTGAGCGGGATCTTTGGAAATGCCTCCAAGAAACACGATGCCCGCAAGCACCGTCAGCGCCGACATTGACCCCCTCGATCAATAAAACTTCTGCTCAAAAACTGCCTAGGACTCGCTGCCGAGACCTGGAAAAGGGTCTGACCACACCAACACCCACCATGGAAGCCCAAAAAGCAACAAACCATGGCCTAGTGGAGAGGTGAAACCCTGGAGCGATGACTCCCATGGAAAATGCAGCACCCCTGCTAAGGTGGTGGTGGTGCTGCTGGTGGCTATGCTTCTCCGGTGGGGTGGTGGGGCTTCCGGTGGTGTTGGCCAGGGCGTGGATACGCATGCTCTGTGGTGGTGGCTGGCGCTTCGGCGTGTGGCATCGGTGGTGCGTGCCCGACTGCTCCGACGCTTGGAGCTTGCCGGGCGACGCGGGTGGGCAGCGGCCGGGCGTGGCCGTTGCTCTGGCCGTGGGCGGCGGCGCGGGAGGTCCGACGTTGGTGGTGGCCTTTCGGTGTCGTGGCGGCTTCATGGTGGCTCGGCGGCTCTGACTGCGGCGACGGCCGGCTTCTCCGGCTTCGGCTCGTCCGCGTTCGGACCGTCTTGACCTTCGCCCCATCTCCTCGTCGTTCGGGCACTAGTTCCTTCGAAGGGCTGGCCCTCTCCCAGCCGCGGTCCATCGCTCGTTTCGCGTCCGGTGCGGCAGGACCGAGCTTGTCTCGCGCACAGTGCAGCAGGACCGAGCTCGTCTCGCGCATGGTGCAGCATGACTGACCTCGTCCCCCTCACGGTGCTGCAGGATCGAGTTCGTCTCGCGCTCGGGGCTGCAGGACGGGCTGATGGATGCCAGTTCTGGCCGGCCTATCGGGTCTCGACGATGGGGGTCGCCCAGGGGTGCGAAAGGTGGGACCTTTCCGCTCGTCTCTTTGGTTGGGGTAGCGGCGGGTCTCGGGTGAGGTGGTGTCATGGTCTTGGATGCCGGGGCGGCGGCCCTGTTGGTGGTAGCGTGGTGCTCTTGGGCAGAGCCCGTTGCTTGGTGCTGCCCGCTCGCCATGGCCGTGTGGGCGGCGTGGTAGCCGGGGTGTGGCGTTCGGTGGCAGTGAGTGTTAGCCGAGGTGAAAACCTGTTCTATGTTCGAACGGACCGGCGGTGGCGAAAATCGTTCCCTTCTTGAAGGCATCGTCGCGGCTCTCATTGCCCATCATGCAGCCCCAGGGGAAACTCTGATCCTTGGATCGGGCGGTGGCGGCGTGCCGGTGTCGTACCCTTCCTGAAGGCGCCGCCTTAGAGATCATGGATCGTCATATGTAGCTTCATCTCTTCGTGGTGGTAGTGCTAGGGGTGGTGTTGCTGCGCTCAGCGCCTTTGTATCCTGCCTTGGGTGTGTGCGTGTGTCGTAATGGTGGCATGCGTTTGTACTGGGTGCTTGTTGATCGATGCTTTATATATAAAGCGGGGCGAAAGCCTTTTTCGGTAATGCATCACTACACCATCGTCACCAGTAACCAATCCCCATCGGAACCAAAGCCTTACCTCACCGAGCCCTGGGGAAGCCACCCCAACTCCCCGGAGATACTAAGGTGCCTCACCAAGAAGTCACAGTCTACAAATTTTAGAAAAGAAGGACAATGATCCAAGGGGAAAGCAGGCGTCACACTAATGATTATGCGCTCTGTGTAATTACTTGGCATTTAGCATTTGAGCGTTGATATTCCTCATCCTTACCGAACCTAAATTGATTCAGCCTGAAACTAGACATGACATGGTTGTTGCGCCGGTCAACTTCAGCCGCAGGCATGTGCAGCAACGTCTCTGGAGCTCCAAGGATCTGTTGCGCCATCGAGTTTAAGAGCGTCTGCTCTGACAACAAGTGATGGCTAGAGAACATCGAACATGAGAATAGGCATGACACGCACGTACGCAAGTCTTTCAAGCTCTGGAACGGAGTGTTAACACACACACACATTGGTTCAGGGTTGTATAAGCAAGATTTTGGAGATGCGCTAACCCGAGATTCTTGATGCCTCCCAAGCCCGAAACCATGCATCCTCTCTCTCCCTCTCTGTGTGTATGTGATGTAAAACTATATGACATCGGTCATAGCCTTTTATTTGCGGGAAACATCAGCTCCAGCCGTGTACAATGACGGTAGATTTGTGCCGCGACCCGCAATTAGAGCTCTAACATGTGAACACCTGCTTCATGCATTTGTAAGAAAAAAAATCGTGCATCTTTGGTTTGAAATTTACAAAAGTAGAAGCAATTTTACTGCCCTCCGCAGCCAACAGGGAAGGCTTTGCAGCACTGAATTAAGGACCTTGATCGAAGAAAAGGATTGTAGGACAAGCCGAGGCATGCCCATCCTGTCAAGGAAGTTAGAAAGGTAGATACTTTCTTTTACACCATAGGAGACGATGCATGGGCGGTTTGCTTTGCAATCAAAGCAATAGAGAGCCTGCCTAGAACAATTTCCGCACACTTCATAAAGCTCCCAAACCGAAGCAGCCAACCTTGCATCGATTCGGCGACATCACGTAGAGGTTGCACCGCCTCCTTCAGCTGAAGCGACGCCAAGCCTTGTAGTTCAGAGCGCAATAACTCGGCTTGCGCTGCAAAACTGGGTTGCTGGGTTGCAAAACTCAAGGACGCCGAGATAGTGGGGGCAGAAGCAACAACCGCTGCCCAGGAATGGCGCTGAACTCCTTTGCAATAGGCATGTTGTGGAGCAGGAGCTTGGGCTTGACAATGCTGAGTGACGAGGCAGTGTGGTGACGATATGGCAGAGGTTGCCAACAGGCTGAGTGGGCGCCAAGCATTGCGACATCCACGCGCACGATGACCATTCCCAAGGCAATGGGAGCACCTGAACGGATCTCTGCAATCCATGGCTCGGTGCCCAGGAGCGAGGCAATGACAACATCTACCGTGGAGCCAAGCGGGGATTGGACGGTGAGCAGATGTTGGGGATAGCGACGACGGGCGACGCGATCCATGCCGCGGTAGAACCTCCTGCCGACCCCCTTCTATGTCTGGCACGTGCCCCACACGCACCCCATCACATGAGCTCTCTCCTACTCAGTGTATGTATATCTAAGCAGCAAACAATAAGTAGTGACTAGTGTAAATTAGGGAATTGCTTAGTTGCTAGTACTACTTTTTTCATTGTTCTTTATGTGAGCCAACAAGCTCTGTTTTGAAATCAGGAAATAAAGTATTCGTGATCCACCTGTACTCTCTGCACGAAGAGATCGGAAGCAATAAACTTACATTCAAACCAAGTACTATATGTCGTTTTTACATAAGAATGGGAGAAAGGTGGCCGTCCTTGACGATGAGGGCGTCAGCATAGCCGAGCCCCCCCCCCCCCCCCCCACGTGACGTAAAAAGAAGGGCCCGGTAGGAAGTGTGTTTTATCCCTAATAACAAGTAAGGGCAACTCCAGCCGTTTGGCTTCTCCAGGGCCATTTTTTTCACCGGCGAGAGGTGAGCCGGCGAAAGTTTTGGGCTGGGGGCTTGTTTATTCCCATCTAGTCCCCCACCCCATGTCTTTTCCTTGCTTCCTATTGGTGCATGCCGCATGCTGGTCTAGCTTCATTTATGGTCCCGCCGCATGCACATGGGAGAAAAAGAGAGGAGAGAGAGGAGAGAGAGATCCACTAGCCCCATAGTCAGCCATGCAAAAGAGTACCCCCGGCGTCCCCAGCTGCTCCCCAGGGGGCTGGGTTTGGGATGGATTCGCCGGTGCTACTTTTGGCCAAATCCGACGAAAAACAAGCTCTTGGGGGCCTGACTGGAGCATTTTTCTTTGGCCAGCGTCAAAAAACTGGTCCCAAGGGCCTTGTTGGGGGGACAGCTGGAGATGCTCTAATAATGTAAGTGCAATGAACCAGATCTCAACCAGTTCACGGAAATTTACATTCAAACTTTTGGACACAATGCAAGCACCCAAATACAATGCACACAAACATGTGTCGCACAAAGTACAAACCCTTCCCTCGTTTTTTGCTCTATCGGATCCCATTCCTATTGACATCGAAACCATGTCTTACATTTTTTTTCGACCACCACCACCAATAATAGTAACTATGGGCGATACCTCCTCCTCGTGCTAACCCATGACGTTTATCTTTGTTTTTGTAAATAATAGATCTTCATTTCCATTTTTATTCTTTAATTTTATTATGAATTGCACAACAGAAGACTCACGAAGTAACATGTACAAATCATGGAGTTCAAAACATTTCAGAGAGGATATTATAAACAATATAAAATTCAGTCACTGGTAGAAAAAGGGCCTGTTGTCCCGGTTCGTAAGGGCTTTTGGTCCCGGTTCCTGGACCAGAACTAAAGGGTCGGTACTAATGCCCTGTCCCTTTAGTCCCGGTTCAATCCAGAACCGGGACTGATGGGCCTCCACGTGGCTTGTGCGCGGAGCCCAGGCAGGAGACCCTTTGGTTCTGTTGGTGGCACCAACCGGGACCAATAGGCATCCACGCGTCAGCATTTCTGTGGCTGGAGTTTTTGTTTTTTTTGAAGGGGGGGGGGGTTTGGGGGTTTTGGGGGGTTAATTTAGGTGTTTCATATATTGTGTTAGCTAGCTATAATTAATAGAGAGAAGTGTCCTCTCTTATGTCCGTACTTGGTCGATGCTACGTACTATACATACGTATAGAGAGGACTAGACACGCTAGCTAGCTAGTAAGCAAACGAAGGAAACAGAAGATCATCATGAACATATATGCATACAGAGAGAAGTGATATCGACCACCTCTCCTTCTCCGAGAGATTGGTCGAACAACAAGTTCTCGTATATCTATCCGACACTACCGGCTACATATATACAATAATTATCTCTTACAAATATAATCATACGGACTCATGGTCCACATAGTATTCTCCGTCTTCAGCGATCACGTGGTCAAGAAAGAATGCCGCCAATTCCTCTTGAATTGCTCGCATGCGAGCTGGTGCTAGGAGTTCATCCCACTTCTGAAACATCTAATTTGAAGAAGGGGGTCAATACATATATATATATGAATGAATGAAACTCAACACAAATGATGGTAATAAAATAAAATTGTGAATGTTGTTATTTACGTACTTCATATTGTTCGTCAGTGTAGCCCCGCTCACAGGTCGTGTGACGGATGGACTCGCAAACGTAGTATCCACAGAAATCATTCTCTTGTTCCTGCCACAACCACTTTACAAGAAATAGAGGTCAATCAAACTGATAAGCAAGAATGCCAAATGGTATTGATGAAACTAGCGCTTGAATCAATAGGAGATGCACGGAACATGCTACTATAGTACTTACTTTCGGGTGTCTAAATTGCAGCTTCTTCGGGAGTCCTGGAGCTTTTTTGGAGATTTTTTCCAAACCCTGCCAGACAAAGAAAACAATTACTTGATATATCAGGAAATGAACAAAGTTGCTGATATGGTGGATAATGATCGATTTAACTTACTTCTCGAGCATTTGAGTCATGTCTGCATAGTCCTGGGGATCTTTTCGTCTTGAGTCTAAGACGGTTACTAGTCCCTGCTCAAGCTTAATCTCTAGGAGAATATAGTGGTAACTGCACACGCATGCATAACTCATCAATTACATTACTATAACCTTGACTAATATATAAGGGAAACCGAATACGCACACGACAGTAACACTCACTTGAAGTTGTAAGGAAAGAGTATTATATCTTTGTTTTCATTTATTACCAACGATCGTAGCAAGTTGGCCTCGGTATCTGCAGCATGAAATTTAACCTGAGTTGCATCTATGAGATATCTGTTAATGAACCCAATATCACCGACTTGTCTTTCCTTCAATTTGGCTATCTTCAATCTGCATAATATATTGAGGATGATTATAAATACATGCAATGAAAGAGCTGAGCTATATAGAGAGACTTAATGACAGAAGTAGTACTACTTACAGACAGTAGCAGGCGACCGTTGTTTTATCGAGGGCCAATTGATTGAAAAACTGAAAGAACTCCTCGAATGGAACAGGCAACAGTTCAATTCCAACGAGGTCATGCTCCTTTTTAACTTTCACATACAAAATACTCCTCCCCCCAGAGTCTCTGCAGATTTTCAAGTACCAATCATGCAATCTTCGCATCATCGTTGATAGAGATCTTTCATCTTTGACGAGAGGCTTCCCATACTCGTATCTTTGTATCTGCGCCTCCATGAAATCATAACGTACATCGTCGGGCAGGTAATCGCTAAGATTGCTATAACTGGGCACCATCCTCGGATCATTAGCGACGTTGTCGCTAGGCACCTTGAGCGGGGGGCACGATTGCTTCGCTTGTTCGCCGAGCTGGGCAATTTGTTTCCCAGCTCGTCGTTCTTACAGCCTTTGATCACTGACAGTACTTCCCGACCGCTCCGCTTCAGCAAATTCCTTTCTAATAATGCGCTCATAGTTTCCTTTCGGTGGAGACTTGGGTGGTTTTGTTAGGGCAGCCAGAGTGCGCTTCGCTTTCACCGGATCTACCTTCTCCTCCGGAGGTGGATGTTTCTTTGCTTTCACCCCTTCAAAGTAGTTCCTCACTTCTTCTCGTGCGATCTCGGCGTTCTCCTCCGGGGTCCTCTCGTATGGTAACTTCTCTGGAGTCTTCAGAGAAGGACCAAATCTGTATTTCCTCCCGCCTCTAGCTGTACTGCTAGACGCCGGCAGAGCAGACGGAGCGGTTGTCTTCTTTACTTGCTTACGAGGCGGAGGAGAAGGACTACGACGCGCCGGAGCAGCCGGAGCGGCGGCAGGTCTCTTCCCCCTTGCTGACGAGGCGGAGAAGGAGGAGGCTGGCTGCTCGGGCGCGTCGGCGCAGGAGGAGAAGGAGGCGGAGTGCCACCACGCGCTGGAGAAGGAGCCGGTCGAGTGCCCTGATCGTCACTCGCCGGAGGAGGAGGCGGTGGAGGAGGCGGAGTGCCCTGACTCGCCGAAGAAGGAGGCGGTGGAGGAGGCGGAGTGCCCTGACTTGCCGGAGGAGGAGGAGGAGGCGGAGGCGTCCAGTTCGGAAGGTTGATGAGCTCCTTCCGCCATAGGCATGGAGTCTTCAGAGCAGACCCCAGCTTAGTCTCCCCTTCACCGATAGGGTGGTCAAGCTGGAGGTCCTCAAATCCCTCCGTTATTACATCCACCATCACCCTAGCATATCCTTCTGGAATCGGCCGGCAGTGAAAAGTTGCGCCGGGTTCAGTAGGATAAACAGAGCCAACAGCCGCCTTGACCTTCAAATTCATCCATTGCGTCATAAGGTGGCAATTTTGAGACTCCATGATAGCATCCACCGGATAGCTGGCAGGAGCCGTCAAGGCATGCTCCGGCTGAAGCAGCTCGGTGGAAGCCACGCTGCTTCTCCGCTGAGATGGCGGGGTAGCTTCGGGGGAAGCTTCGGCAGTACGTTTGCTGTGATTTGTTTCTCGTTCCTCTATCGCTTGTACCCTTGCTTGCAGTGCCTGCATTTGGGTCTGCTGCAATTTTTTCCTCCTCTCATGGGATTTGTAACCGCCTGCGTCCGGAAACCCAACCTTCCATGGAATGGAGCCTGGCGTGCCTCGTGTCCGTCGAGGGTGCTCAGGATTCCCGAGGGCCATTGTGAGCTCGTCGTTCTCTCTGTCTGGAAAGAACGTCCCTTGCTGCGCTGCTTCGATATACTGCTGAAGCTTCCTGACTGGTATGTCCATTTGATCGTTCGTCCAAATGCACTTCCCTGTTACAAGGTCCAAGGTTCCGCCAGCCCCGAAGAACCAAGTCCGGCAACGGTCTGGCCAGTTAATTGTCTCTGGTTCGATCCCTTTATCAACCAGATCATTCTCAGTCTTGGCCCACTTAGGCCGGGCTACGAGGTAGCCACCTGACCCCGTGCGATGGTGATGCTTCTTCTTCGCAGCATTTTGCTTGTTTGTCGCTGACATCTTCTTACTCTTTTCCGATGTCTTGTGGGCCACAAATGCGGGCCAATGATCTCTGATCTTCTCATATCTGCCCTTGAATTCTGGTGTCTCATTATTTTCGACAAACTTATTCAGCTCTTTCTTCCACCTCCTGAATAGTTTTGCCATCCTCTTAAGAGCAAAAGACTTGATTAATTGCTCTTTAACTAGCTTCTCTGGATTATATTCTGGTGGTAGGGTGAAATTTTACTTCAACTCAGTCCAAAGATCATTTTTCTGCATATCATTGACATAAGACACCTCAGGGTCTTCTGTAGCCGGCTTAAACCATTGCTGGATGCTGATCAGGATCTTGTCCCTAACCAAAACCCCGCACTGAGCAACAAATGCGCTCTTTGTCCGGAGGGGTTCAATCGGTTGGCCGTCGGGCGCGATTGCTATGATATCAAACTTTTCATCTGAGCTCAACTTTTTCTTCAGGCCTCGTCTCTTTACCAAAGTTGTGCTCGATCCGGAGGGCTAGAAAAAAGAACAAAGACTTAATTAATATGTGTACATACCAAAACAATGAATGCATCAATTAGCTAGTCAGCAGAAGCTTAACTAATATATATACCTGGCCGGACTCGGTTTGGTCACCGGAGACGTCATCACGGTCTCCTTCTTGCACCGGCATTGGGTCACCGGAGCTGTCCTCACGGTCTCCTTGCACCGGCATTAGGTCATCGGAGCCATCATAATCATAGCCAGCTACTTCCAGACCATCGGTGTCATTGAGAAACAACAAGCAGACGGCATCACTTCCTCGTGCGATTATGTCACCCAACAACTCTTCTTGTACTTCGTCTCGGGCGGTGTCCATAGTTTCTACAAATATTGACAACATGGCAATTATTATTCAAACATGACAGATGGATATATTAGTGGCAAACGTAGAACTAATATTAATTAGTGGCCTCGATGCTGCTTCTCTAGGGTTTGGGGTGGCCTCGACGCTGCTTCTCTAGGGTTTGGGGTGGCCTCGACAACGCTTCAAGGATAAAAAAAGAAGAGGAAGAAGAAAAAAAAGAGGAGAAGAAAGAATAGAGGAGTAAGAACTCCTCTATTCTTTCTTCTCCTCTTTTTTTTCTTCTTCTTCCTCTTTTTTTTTTATCGGGAACGAGGGTCGTCGAGGGTCACCGAGCGGTAGAGGAAACCCTAAATAGCAAGTATCATGGGTGTGAGATACATGTGGCCGTCGGTGTCGGACACTACATCCACGTCCCACAAGTGACGTGGGCGTCGAAGCCCGCGCCACTTGTGGGACGTGGATGTAGTGTCCGACACCGACGGCCACATGTATCTCACACCGACGATACTTTCTATTTAGGGTTTCCTCTACCGCTCGGCGACCCTGACCCTCGACGACCCCCGTTTCCGATAAAATAAAGCGGGAGAAAAAGAAAAAAAGAAGAAGAGAAGAAGAAAAAAAAGAGGAGAAGAAATGGCCGTCGGTGTCGGACACTACATCCACGTCCCACAAGTGACGTGGGCGTCGAAGCCCGCACCACTTGTGGGACGTGGATGTAGTGACCGACACCGACGGTACATGTATCTCACACCGATGATACTTTCTATTTAGGGTTTCTCCTCTACCGCTCGGCGATCCTCGACGACCCTCGTTCCCGATAAAAAAAGAGGAAGAAGAAGAAAAAAATAGGAGAAGAAAGAATAGAGGAGATCTTCTCCTCTACTTTCTTCTCCTCTTTTTTTCTTATTCCTCTTCTTTTTTTATCCTCTTCTTCCTCTCATGTTCGACGACCCTCGACCCCTCGGCGACCCTAGACCCCCTCTCGACCCCCTCTTCTTCTCCCTCTTCTTCCCCTTCTTTCCCGCCTCTCTCATGAATGTCCGACGTCCCCCCTCCCCCCTCATCATCATCTACCATCCCCCCTCTCATGTTCGACGACCCTCGACCCCTTGGCCGCCCTCTCGACACACCCACGACCTAAAATGACCTAAAATGAAAATAACCTAAAATTCACTAAAGTTATCGATGACCCTCTCGACACACCCACGAATAAGAAAATATATCATCTTCTTCATCTCCTCTTCTTTGCATATTCACATAGCCACATACACATACATAGCCACATACATATTCATCTATGAATAAAAAAACATCATAGTACAATTCATATCGACATTTATACATACATGAAAAAAATTATATGAACATCGTGAACAAAAAGATCATCGAGCAAAATTATTTTCCATGAACATACATATAGCCACATTCATATAGAACTTTTCCATATATGAACATATATAAATGATTTTCTAAAAATGTAACTTTTGCATATATGAACATATATACACAGAGAAAATACATGCATATATAGCCATATCCATAAACAGAGAGCAGCGGCGGCAATGGGTGGCGTCGTAGGTGACGGGGATGGGAAAGGGGGGGAGCTCACTGGGGGCAGGCGGCGACGGGGAGAGGAGGCCAGCGACGGGAAGGAGGACGGCGGGCTCGGGGATGCCGGCAACGGGGACAGCGTGCGCGGGGCGGCACGCGGTGACGGGGACGACGGGCTCGAGGTGGCACACGGCGACGGGGACGGCCACGGGCTCGGGGCGGCACACGGCAACGGGGACAAGGAGGCGGGGCTCGGGGCAGGGCGGACGGCAGCGAGCTCGGGGCAGGGCGGCCGGCGACGGGCAGGAGGGCGCGACGACGACGACAGCGACAGGGCGCGGCGACGGCGACGGGGCAGGGCGCAGCAACGGCAAGCACGCGGGGATGGGGCAGGGCGCGGCGACGGCGACGAGGAGGAAGAGCAGCCTGGCGGCGTCGGCGATGGGGAATGGAGCAGTTGGCGAAAATTTCCTAAGTGTGGACTTATATAGCAGAGCCTTTAGTCCCGGTTCGTGGCAGCAACCGGGACTAAAGGTGGGCATTAGTCCCGGTTGGTGCCACCAACCGAGACCAAAGGCCTCTTTCATCAGCCCAAAGGGCGGGAAGCGGCGGCCTTTGGTCCCGGTTGGTGGCACCAACCGGGACTAAAGGGGGGCAGTGGTCACGGTTTGTGCCACGAACCGTGACCAATGCCCCCTTTAGTCCCGGTTGGTGCCACCAACCAGGACCAAAGGCCTTGTGCGGCTACTGCGTCGAAAGTTTAGTCCCACCTCGCTAGTTGAGAGGGGTGCGTAGTGGTTTATAAGCCCCACTACCGCACCCCTCTTGAGCTCCTCTCCATTGCAGGCTTACGGGCCTAATTGTCATTGCTATGCCTGTGGGCCTACTGGGCCTCCTGCGGGCCTGAATCCTGGCCCTTGGAGAAGAACTCCTCTATTCTTTCTTCTCCTCTTTTTTTTCTTCTTCCTCTTCTTTTTTTATCCTCTTCTTCCTCTCATGTTCGACGACCCTCGACCCCTCAGCGACCCTAGACCCCCTCTCGACCCCCTCATGTCGAAGTTATCGGGTAGGGGGTATATCGACAATGACATACCCGATACATACATACATATCACATGCATCCATACATATATGAACAAAATTAATATCTACTAATTAACAACCTAAATAAAAAAACTAATACATATAGGAAGAAGAAGAAAAAAAGAAGAGAAGAAAGAATAGAGGAGAAGACTTCCTCTTCTTCCTCTCCTCTTCTTTTCCCTCTTCTTCCCCTTCTTCCTCGCCTCTCTCATGAATGTCCGACGTTCTCGACCCCCCCCCACGTGTCGAAGAAAAAAAAGAAGAAGAAAAAAGAGGAGAAGAAGAAAGGAATAGAGGAGAAAAGAGAAAATAGAATATATATTCTATTTTTCTCTTCTTCTCCTCTATTCCTTTCTTCTTCTCCTCTTCTTTTTCTTCTTTTTTCTTCTTCTTATTTATTTCTCCTCGTCTTCCTCTCCCCTCTTCTTCTCCTTTCTTCCTCTTCTTATTTCCTTTTTCCTCTCATTCTTTTTCTTCTTCTTCCTTCTTAAAAATACATGAAGTAGTATTGCTTGTTTTTTTTAAATAATGTTCAAATAGAAATTTTAGAAAAAAAAGTAAAGGTTTTGCCTAATTCATTGTTCATATGAATATGCAAACATTTGCATATTTACAATAATCAATATCACCAAAAAAATCTATGAACAAAAAAAATACTATTTTTTCTGTTAATCTATCTTTTGCATACATATACACACATACATATACTATACATATACATATGAATTTGCAAAAAAATTAAAAACAGGGGGAAGAGGGGGGCGGTGCTGGCCCTGACCAAAGCGAGAGGCGACGGCGGCGCGGGGCGGCGACGACGAGGCAGAGGCGGGGCAGCGATGGCGTCGAGGTGGCGACGCGGGGCGGCGACGGCGTAGGGGCGCGACGCGGGGCGGCGACGGCGTCGGGGCGGCGCGGGGAGGTGACCGCGACGGCGCGGGGTGGTGCACGGTGACGGAGTCGGGGCGGCGCGGGGTGGCGACGGTGTTTGGGCGGCGCGGGACGGCGTCGGAGGCAGGGCGACGACGGCGACGGCGAGGCACAGAGGGGAAGCCTGGCGGCATCGGGCGGGGAAGACGAACTGAATGGAAATTTTCACAAGTGCGAGTTATATAGCAAATGCATTGGTCACGGTTCGTGGCACAAACCGTGACCAATGCCCCCCTTTAGTCCCGGTTGGTGGCACCAACCGGGACCAAAGGCCTATATTCAGCAGCCCAAAGGGCGGGAAGCGGCGGCCTTTGGTCCCAGTTGGTAGAACCAACCGGGACTAAAGGGGGGCATTGGTCACGGTTCGTGTCACCAACCGTGACCAATGCCCCCTTTTAGTCCCGGTTGGTGCCACCAACCGGGACCAAAGGCCTTGTGCGGCTGCTACGTCGAAAGTTTAGTCCCACCTCGCTAGTTGAGAGGGGTGCGCAGTGGTTTATAAGCCCCACTGCCGCACCCCTCTCGAGCTCCTCTCCATTGCAGGCTTATGGGCCTAATTGTCACTGCTATGCCTGTGGGCCTACTGGGCCTCCTGCGGGCCTAAATCCTGGCCCTTGGATGGGTTTCTAGTCGTATTCAGGCCGTGGGGGCCGAGTAGGTGGCATTTTTTGTTTTTTTGTTGCTTTATTTATTTTCTTTTGTTTTTTGCTTTATTTTTTAATTCTTTATGCTTTTAGTTTTAGAAAAATTATAAACTTTTTGTTAATGCCATTAGTTTTCAAATTTGAAAACACTTTTTTTGTTTTTTTGTTTTCTTTGTTGCTTTATTTATTTTATTTTGTTTCTACTTACAACAAAATACTTATTGTTGCTACTTTTTCCAGTTTTTTTGTTTTGCTTTCTGCATTATTTATTTTCTTTTGTTTTTTGCTTTATTTTTTTATTCTTTTTTGCTTTTAGTTTTAGAAAAATTATAAACTTTCTGTCAGTGCCATTAGTTTTCAAATTTGAAAACACTTTTTTAGTTTTTTTGTTTTCTTTGTTGCTTTATTTATTTTATTTTGTGATTAACTTTACTATAAAAATAGTTTTTTCCTATTTTTTTGATTTGTTTTTTTGCATTATTTATTTTCTTTTGTTTGTTGCTTTAATTTTTAATTTTGTTTGCTTTTAGGTTAGCAAAATTATAAACTTTCTGTTAGTGCCATTAGTTTTAGAAAAATTATAAACTTTCTGTTAGTGCCATTAGTTTTCAAATTTGAATAGTTAAAATTTGAATTCTTTGAAAATTGTTTGAATCACAAGTTTGTGATTAACTTACTAAAAAAATGAGAATAGATGCGCTTATAGAGAAAATTCAACCTAAATTCCTAGTAAATTTCTATGAATTTTAGAGAAATTCACTATGAATTTAGGTTAAACTTTTCTCTATTAGGGCATCTATTTTCACTTTGAGAGGAGCTCAACAAGGCAGAGAGGGAAGGGCTTATAAACCGGTGTGAGCCCCCTTCGGTTGGCGAGGTGGGACTAAACTCTGCCCGCAACGAGGACCAACCCTTTAGTCCCGGTTTGTGGCACAAACCGGGACTAATGGTCATGGGCCAGGGGCGAGGAGCAAAATTATAAACTTTCTGTTAGTGCCATTAGTTTTAGAAAGTTGAAAGTTGAAAGTTGGCATGGGCCAGGGACTAATGGTCATGGTATTACGAGGGCCAAACCATAAGACATGAAAGCATTTCAAATGAACTCTAAAAAAGTTGAAAGTTGGCATGGTATCATAATTTCACCCACATAGAATGTGCATGTACAAAACAGACAATGGTAGCATGTTCGTGTGTTACAAAGTTGGCATGGTATCATCATAATAGTTGCGGGAGAAAGTCTTCACTTTTTCTTCGCTTGTGTCATTTGCTTATTGCGCTGTAACCATGGATAATCTTCATTGTTTATCAGGATGCTTGGGTCAGCCTTGACATTGAAGGGAGGAATTTCATGAAACTTTTCATAATCTTCAGACATGTTTGTCTTGCCGTCCACTCCCAGGATGTAACTTTTTCCTGAAAGAACTATGTGGCGCTTTGGCTCATGGTATGATGTATTCGCTTCCTTATCTTTTTTCTTTTTCTCGGTTTGGTAGACATTTCCTTCACATAGATAACCTGTGCCACATCATTGGCTAGGACGAACGGTTCATTAGTGTACCCAAGATTTTTCAGATCCACTGTTGTCATTCCGTACTGTGGGTCTACCTGTACCCCGCCCCCTAACAGATTGACCCATTTGCACTTAAACAAAGGGACCTTAAAATCAGGTCCGTAGTCAAGTTCCCATATGTCCACTATGTAACCATAATATGTGTCCTTTCCGCTCTCGGTTGCTGCATCAAAGCGGACACCGCTGTTTTGGTTGGTGCTCTTTTGATCTTGGGCGATCGTGTAAAATGTATTTCCATTTATCTCGTATCCTTTATAAGTCAATACAGTCAAAGATGGTCCCCTGGACAACAAGTACAACTCATCACAAACAGTGTTGTCACCTCTGAGACGTGTTTCCAACCAAGTGCTGAAAGTCCTGATGTGTTCACATGTAATCCAGTCGTCGCACTGCTCCGGGTGTTTGGAGCGCAGACTGTTCTTGTGTTCATCGACATACAGGGTCACCAAGGTAGAGTTCTGTAGAACTGTGTAGTGTGCTTGAGACCAAGAATATCCGTCCCTGCATATTATTGAGTCTCTTCCAAGAGTGCCTTTTCTAGTCAGTCTCCCCTCATACCGCGATTTAGGGAGACCTATCTTCTTAAGACCAGGAATGAAGTCAACACAAAACCCGATAACATCCTCTGTTTGATGGCCCATGGAGATGCTTCCTTCTGGCCTAGCGCGGTTACGGACATATTTCTTTAGGACTCCCATGAACCTCTCAAAGGGGAACATATTGTGTAGAAATACGGGCCCCAGGATGACAATCTTGTCGACTAGATGAACTAGGACGTGTATCATGATATTGAAGAAGGATGGTGGGAACACCAGCTCGAAACTGACAAGACATTGTGCCACATCACTCCTTAGCCTTGGTGCGATTTCTGGATCGATCACCTTCTGAGAGATTGCATTGAGGAATGCACATAGCTTCACAATGGCTAATCGGACGTTTTCCGGTAGAAGCCCCCTCAATGCAACCGGAAGCAGTTGCGTCATAATCACGTGGCAGTCATGAGACTTTAGGTTCTGAAACTTTTTCTCTGGCATATTTATTATTCCCTTTATATGCGACGAGAAGCCAGTCGTGACCTTCATACTGAGCAGGCATTCAAAGAAGATTTCTTTCTCTTCTTTCGTAAGAGCGTAGCTGGCAGGACCTTTATACTGCTTCGAAGGCATGCCCTCTTTTTCGTGCAAACGTTGCAGGTCCTCTTGTGCCTCAGGTGTATCTTTTGTCTTCCCATACACGCCCAAGAAGCCTAGCAGGTTCACGCAAAGGTTCTTCGTCACGTGCATCACGTCGATTGAAGAGCGGACCTCTAGGTCTTTCCAGTAGGGTAGGTCCCAAAATATAGATTTCTTCTTCCACATGGGTGCGTGTCCCTCAGCGTCATTCGGAACAGCTAGTCCACCAGGACCCTTTCCAAAGATTACGTAGTGTAAATCATTGACCATAGCAAGTACGTGATCACCGGTACGCATGGCGGGCTTCTTCCGGTGATCTGCCTCGCCTTTGAAATGCTTGCCTTTCTTTCGACATTGATGGTTGGTCGGAAGAAATCGACGATGGCCTAGGTACACATTCTTCCTGCATTTGTCCAGGTATATACTTTTAGTGTCATCTAAACAGTGCGTGCATGCGTGTGGTATCCTTTGTTTGTCTGTCCTGAAAGGTTACTGAGAGCGGGCCAATCGTTGATGGTCACGAACAGCAACGCCTTAAGGTTAAATTCGTCCTGTCTGTGCTCATCCCACGTACGTACACCATTTCCATTCCACAGATGTAAAAGTTCTTCAACTAATGGCCTTAGGTACACATCAATTTCGTTGTCGGGTTGCTTAGGGCCTTGGATGAGAACTGGCATCATAATGAACTTCCGCTTCATGCACATCCAAGGAGGAAGGTTATACATACATAGAGTCACGGGCCAGGTGCTATGATTGCTGCTCTGCTCCCCGAAAGGATTAATGCCATCCGCGCTTAAAGCAAACCATACATTCCTTGGGTCCTTTGCAAACTCATCCCAGTACTTTCTCTTGATTTTTCTCCACTGTGACCCGTTAGTGGGTGCTCTCAACTTCTCATCTTTCTTTCGGTTCTCACTGTGCCATCGCATCAACTTGGCATGCTCTTCATTTCTGAACAGACGTTTCAACCGTGGTATTATAGGAGCATACCACATCACCTTCGCAGCAACCCTCTTCCTGGGGGGCTCGCCGTCAACATCACCAGGGTCATCTCGTCTGATCTTATACCGCAATACACTGCATACCGGGCATGCGTTCAGATCCTTATATGCACCGCGGTAGAGGATGCAGTCATTAGGGCATGCATGTATGTTCTCCACCTCCAATCCTAAATGGCATACGACCTTCTTTGCTGCGTATGTACTGTCGGGCAATTCGTTATCCTTTGGAAGCTTCTTCTTCAATATTTTTAGTAGCTTCTCAAATCCTTTGTCAGCCACAGCATTCTCTGCCTTCCACTACAGCAATTCCAGTACGGTACCGAGCTTTGTGTTGCCATCTTCGCAATTGGGGTATAACCCTTTTTTGTGATCCTCTAACATGCGATCGAAAAAATTTTAAAACGAAAAAAGGTGCATATGTTTAATTTTTAGCTTAGATTGAAAAACTAGATGGAAACTCAAATATTCATTAGGGATAACTCGATCAAATGATGAAGCCATTGTAACTTTGCCTTCAAACATCACATGTCTCTTTCAAAAGTATGATCCTTCATTGAAAATTGTTTGTTTTAAAGAATGCGCATCTTGTGAAAACTTATCCAACTTTTATCACAGGCTATTGATGTCATATCAGTACACTATGTCAAGTTTCACATATTTTCTGACTTGGTATGCCTTCAAATCTGAGACATTCAATTTCAAAATTAGGATTCTTCCTTATAGATGGTTTGGTTTCTAAACAATTCATGTCAATTTTTTTGTAGTCAAGCCTAGAGGTGCACTTAATGGCTTCATTGTAGTAAACAAAGCCCGAAAACACCATATTTCGACATGGAACATGTGATGGAGCATTTTGAGTGTATGTTTTTTTTCAAGGTCAAACGATGAAGCAGCTGACACTTTCCTTCAAACCCAACTTGTTCCCTCTGAAAATAATGGTTCTTTGTCAAAGATGTTTCAATTTTTCAAGCAGTGTATGTCACAACTTTTGCGAAAGCTTCTCATTTTTTTACCACATCATACAAAGACACAATGTCAAGTTTCATGTTTTTCTTTGTTCTTTTTTGTTACTTCTTCACATTTAATTTAATTTTAATTACAATTTTTTCTCACTTGAAAGAAAGTAAAATAATCAATGAGACGTAAAGAAAATGTTTGTGCACTTGATTTTCTTCAATGTTTGTGGAAAATGATTCACGTGTATTTATAACTTGTCAACATATTTTTGAAAATTGTTCGCTTGAATTCAAAAATTTGGCAACGTGTATTCCAAAAATGTTCAATGTATTTTTTTATATAAAATTTCAACGTGTATTCCCGGATTTATTGTGTAGAACAATTTAAGAGATACGCATGCTTGTGGTCCATAATGAACATACTTAAAAAAATTTGACATATTGTTTTTTAATCAACATAAATTTTGGAAAAAGTAAATGTTTACCTCTAAAATGTTCAAAATAATGAAAATAAAACAAAGATTTAAAATACACTATAAAACACCAACTTCGTAAAATAAAACAAAAAGGAAACCGCATAACACAAATTGCTTGAATAAAAAAAAGTATGCTACGCAACTAGGCTGGCCCGATTGCTACTGAAGGTGAGCGATACATCAATTTGATCAATATAGAGTGTTATATTTAAAAGGGGAGCACCAGGGTTCCATCCCTGGTCGCCCCGATCATGGGTAGCGCGACTAGCCACAGGAAACGCGTGTCCTAATTGAAAGAATATGTGCCAGTTTTCTACTTTTGTTTTTTTTTTCATTTTTCTTCTCCTTATTTTTATTTTTTCGTCTTCTTTTCTTTCTTTTCTTTTTATCTCTGGGATTTTTCATTTTTTTCTTCAGGTTTATCATTTTCCTTTTTTGCCTTTTTCTTCTTTTTCGGGTTTTCCTTTTTTTGGTTTTTCTTTTGTTTCTTTTTGTTTTCATTCTACATTCTAATATCCATGGTCAACATTTTTCAAATAATTGTTCAAAATTTTCAAATACATGGTCAATATTTTTGAAAAATACTTGTTCAACATTTTTTCAAATACTTTGTTCTACATATTTTCAGATACATGTTCTACATTTATCAAATGCTTGTTCAACACTTTCCAAATGCTTGTTCAACATTTTTATCCACATGATCAATATTTTTTCGAATATTTTTTAACATCTTTTCAAATACTTGTTCAACATTTTTCAAATACTTGTTCAACATTTTTCAAATACTTGTTCAACATTTTTCTTCTTCATTTTTTTTATTTTCTTTTTTCTTACGTTTGTTTTGTTTTCAATCTATATTTTCGTATATGTCGAAAACTTTCTTTTAATAAGTGATCAATATTTTTTGTATATACGTTCAACATTGTGTGAGTACTCACTCAACAGTTTTTTAAATACTTGTTCAACATTATAATACTTATTCAACATTTTTTTAAATACATGTTATACGTTGTTTAAATACTTGTTCAACATTTCTTCATTTTTATTCAACTACTTGTTAAACATTTTAATACTTATTTAACATTTTCATATACTTGTTCAACATTTTCAAATACTTTTTCAATTTGTTTAATACTTATTCAACATTTGTCAAATACTTGTTCAACATTTCTAATACTTATTCTACATTTTGAAAATACTTGTTCAACAATTTTGAATACTTATTCAACATTTTAAATATTTATTTAACGTTTTCGAATATTTGCTCAATATTTTTAAATATTGGTTCATCATGTTTGAATACTTATTCAATATTCTTTCACCACTCGCTTAACGTTTTTAATACTTATTTCAACATTTTTCTGTGATTCTTAACCGATATAATTTTGTAAAAAGCATGGGAAAACCGAGTAAAAAGAAAAAACACAGAAACAACATCTAGCAGCGCTGGGAAGCAACTAGTCAATCCTAGGATCAAACTCCCGCAGTTTTTTTCTTCGAAAAGTTCGCTATAGTGGGCTTGCCTGATTCGTAGCGCTCGACACGAGAATCCCCCCTCGTCTCGCGTAATGCGAGGAATAGGGGTGCCCCTATTTTTCTCTTAATAAAGTTGGTATGATTATAGGTGGCTATTATCTTTTATTATATATATTTATGTATTTAGGGTTTCTTTATATAACACAGATTACATCGGACCCACATGTGGGCCTAACAAGGGCACACATGATACATCTGTGACTGTCTAGATGTTTTTTTGGGGGGACTGTCTAGATGTTGTATAAGGAAAAAAACTAGGTCGATCTGATCGATCCATGACGGTTTCAGTGACAATCCCTCTTCGTCCGTCATAATGGGGCTACCGATTTGGGGGCCGCCTTCATGTTGCTGATATGTGACGATTTCTGTGACGGTTCTTTGGAACGTCACTAGAAACCCGTCATGGATTAACAGGTTTTTTGTAGTGAAGTATCTATGTAAACATACAAGTAAGAATATTTTTCCTTTCAGAAAGAAGATAAGAACAAGAGGCTCACCACGGTGGTGCCGGCGATGAGCTGGGCGCGGGTGATCGACGACGGTGAAGACGGGGATGGGGCGTGACGGACCGCTAAACCTAGAGAAATATTATGGAAAATGGAGCTTGGAGGTCGAGCTTGGAGAGGAGAAAGCTTAAGTAGTGTGGCTCGGGCATTCCATCAAACACCTTGTGTGCATAGGAGGTGAGCTAGAGCACCACCAAGCCCTCTCCCCCTCGGCCAGAGAAAAACAGAGCACTGGGGTGCTCTGCTCGCGAGCGAGGGGTATATATAGGCACCTCATTGGTCCCGGTTGGTGACATGAGCCGGGACTAAAGGGGAGCCTTTGGTCCTGGTTCAAGCCACCAATCGGGACCAATGGTGGTGGGTCAGGAGCGAGGCCCATTGGTCCCGGTTCATCCCACCAACCGGGACCAAAAGGTCCAGATGAACCGGGACCAATGGCCCACGTGGCCCGGCCGGCCCCCTGGGCTCACGAACCGGGACCAATGCCCACATTGGTCCCGGTTCTGGACTGAACCGGGACTAATGGGCTGACCCGGCCTGGACCAAAGCCCTGTTTTCTACTAGTGAGTGTAGACAAAAGCAAGCCTAAAAGTATAGTACAAAAACATACAAATTGTAATTTACTTCTAGTGAGTTTATGAATAACTATTATTCAACAATGTGTTGCATTTGAGTATAAAGAATCCATAATTGCCCATATTAAATTAATATACATCAACCTTTCCCAAGCAAACTGATAAAAATTTGCTAAGATCATCACACGTGAAGCAAAGTGGAGATTTTTTTTCCGTTCTATTATACATATGACCACACCGGCACTGCCAAAGTGAAGAAAAAATTATTCAATGTCTAGTTAGGCATAGATGGATCACTTAACTATCATATGTATGCAAACTCATAGATAGATCTGAAAAGGCTCCAAGATGAACATACATAGTATATTTTTCTTGTTAATTAATCATAAGGGAGAAGGAAAGAATGACAGAGTGGTGTAGAGAATAAACATTTAGGTAGAGAAAATGCTACCGCCCAGCTGTCAATTAATGTAGTTCTTACATTCATCAATACAACACAACAGCACACCACATATAAAAAGAAAGAAAGAAAAGCGACACGATACAATGATGCCGAGGAACAACCACACACCCCAGAAAACAATAAGCCAATATCGTTTGTTAGAGCAGCACTGCTTGTGGTCTGCTGGGTTATCGTTCGCGATCAAGCAACCGGAACTAAGAACGAAGCCAACTGGAGAAGGGGACAAGCCAGCATGGGAGGCCGTGCCATCACCATCACCTAGACATCAACAAAGATAACGCCATCCAACTCCATCACCGAAAGGAACCACCTACTCCTCGCCCTGGATTGGAAGGGCATCGTACCGTGGGACGATGACTATGCTCACCACCCTAGAGCCTAGATGGAAACTGACGCCGAGGTCACATAGTGAGGACTCCAAGCACCAACCTAAACTTGCACACCCAGAGAGGACTACTGCTGAGTCTACGAAGCCATCAACATGAAGAGAAGAAGCTGTCATCCACCCCACACCCCCGACCCCCAATAGGCAGGGACCTTGTTCATGTTCAGGTAGGGACGTTTTGTGAATCCCTGAGCTGATCAAACTTAGAGGTTGTGGATATGAATCAGATTGGCCGATGCTTTCCATGCATGCTATGAGCAATCAGATTTCCTATTGGGAAAAACAATCCCAACTTTTTAGCCAAGGTTTGACAAAAATATTTGAGATTTGAATGTGAATGCGCATGAATTGGAGATTGGATTTTCTACTCTAGTCATACCGTCGGGCTGAATGTGAAGGTGCATGAAGAGACTGAAGGGCTCCTCTAACCTTAAACCCTAACCGTAAACCGTAAACCCTAAACCCTAAAACTTTTGATCTAGTTTGATGTGAATAAATTCAGAATTTTTTATTTTGTTTTCTACTTTTTATGAATTTAATGTTCATCCGGGTGCACCTACACCTGGGAGTAGCCACACCTTTGTACGTTAATTGATTCACCTCTACAGTGAGCATAAACATGATGTCAACGTTTTCTTAGTCAATTCCCGCAAAAAAATGTTTCTTATATATTCAGAATTCGTGCTACATGACAAGTAATTAAGGGTTGCACATGTGTAGAGGAGGTGAATATATATACACATGGAAAGGAAGCGGATCGAGAACTAAAGAGGAGAAGACACCATGAAATTGAAGTGGGGGAAGGGGAAGAATAAAATGCGAGTACATTTGGTTAGATTAGATTAGATTAACGGGGAAACAAAGACAATTATACAGGGAGGGGAGTAGAGGAGGCCAACTTGCCGGTCCTGCTTCTAGATTGTAATTCCTGGCATCGGGTTGCTTTACTGTTGAGAGAGAAAAAATCAAAGAGGAATATTGTGATGACATGGCAATCATCATGGGATAATGGAGATGTATTTTTACATGTGGGGCCTACTTGATGAGGTGGATAGGTTGTATGTCAAGAGAAATATGATAGTGGGGATGAACTATTTAGGTATTATAGATTATGATATAGTATAACTCAGTACATGCAAAAATTGATGCTTTATCAGATCACTAAAGAAATCTATGGAATTCAACTGCAAAAGTAGGCAACTATATATTGAATTGAAATCACATGCCAACAATATAGACGTATCCAGCGGAGAGGCACGAAGCTACTGCAGCAAGGAGCATGTACTCAGGGGAGCACATGCTTGCAACATTATGGGTAAGGTTTGCATGCATTCATCGATGATGCACTGAAGGAAATATGCCCTAGAGGCAATAATAAAGTTATTATTTATTTCCTTATATCATGATAAATGTTTATTATTCATGCTAGAATTGTATTAACCGGAAACATAATACATGTGTGAATACATAGACAAACAGTATGTCACTAGTATGCCACTACTTGACTAGCTCGTTGAATCAAAGATGGTTAAGTTTCCTAGCCATAGACATGAATTGTCATTTGATTAACAGGATCACATCATTAGAGAATGATGTGATTGACTTGACCCATTCCATTAGCTCAACACCCGATCGTTTAGTATGTTGCTATTGCTTTCTTCATGACTTATACATGTTCCTATGACTATGAGATTATGCAACTCCCGTTTGCCGGAGGAACACTTTGTGTGCTACCAAACGTCACAACGTAACTGGGTGATAATAAAGGAGCTCTACAGGTGTCTCCAAAGGTACATGTTGGGTTGGCGTATTTCGAGATTAGGATTTGTCACTCCGATTGTCGGAGAGGTATCTCTGGGCCCTCTCGGTAATGCACATCACATAAGCCTTGCAAGCATTGCAACTAATGAGTTAGTTGCGAGATGATATATTATGAAACGAGCAAAGAGACTTGCCGGTAACGAGATTGAACTAGGTATTGAGATACCGACGATCGAATCTCGGGCAAGTAACATACCGATGACAAAGGGAACAAAGTATGTTGTTATGCGGTCTGACCGATAAAGATCTTCGTAGAATATGTGGGAGCCAATATGAGCATCCAGGTTCCGCTATTGGTTATTGACCGGAGACATGTCTTGGTCATGTCTACATTGTTCTCGAACCCGTAGGGTCCGCACGCTTAACGTTACGATGACAATTTCATTATGAGTTTATATATTTTGATGTACCGAAGTTTGTTCGGAGTCCCCGATGTGATCACGGACATGACGAGGAGTCTCGAAATGGTCGAGACATAAAGATTGATATATTGGACGGCAATATTCAGACACCGGAAGTGTTCCGGGTGATTTCGAAGAAAATCGGAGTGCCGGAGGGTTACCGGAACCCCCCCGGGAGAAGTAATAGGCCTTATGGGCCCTAGTGGAGAGAGAGAGGGGCGGCCAGGGTGGGCTGCGCGCCCCCTCCCCCTCTGGTCCGAATTGGACTAGGAGAGGGGGGCGGCGCCCCCCTTTCCTTCTCCCTCTCCCCCTTCCTTTCCCCCTCCTAGTAGGAGTAGGAAAGAGGGGAGTCCTACTCCTACTAGGAGGAGGACTCCTCCTTGGCGCGCCCAAGGGCCGGCCGGCCTCCCCCCTTGCTCCTTTATATACGGGGGCAGGGGGCACCTCTAGACACACAAGTTGATCCCCGTGATCGTTTTCTTAGCCGTGTGCGGTGCCCCCTCCACCATACTCCTCGATAATATTGTAGCGGTGCTTAGGCGAAGCCCTGCGACGGTAGAACATCAAGATCGTCACCACGCCATCGTGCTGACGGAACTCTTCCCCGACACTTTGCTGGATCAGAGTCCGGGGATCGTCATCGAGCTAAACGTGTGCTAAAACTCGGAGGTGTCGTAGTTTCGGTGCTTGATCGGTCGGGCCGTGAAGACGTACGACTACATCAACCGCATTGTCATAACGCTTCCGCTGTCGGTCTATGAGGGTACGTAGACAACACTCTCCCCTCTCGTTGCTATGCATCACCATGATCTTGCGTGGGCGTCGAAATTTTTTGAAATTACTACGTTCCCTAACAGTGGCATCCGAGCCAAGTTTTTATGCGTTGATGTTATGCATGAGTAGAACATAACTGAGTTGTGGGCGATATAAGTCATACTGCTTACCAGCATGTCATACTTTGGTTCGGCGGTATTGTTGGATGAAGCGGCCCAGACCAACATTACGCGTACGCTTAGGCGAGACTGGTTCTACCGACGTGCTTTGCACACAGGTGGCTGGCGGGTGTTAGTTTCTCCAACTTTAGTTGAACCGAGTGTGGCTACGCCCGGTCCTTGCGAAGGTTAAAACATCACCAACTTGACAAACTATCGTTGTGGTTTTTGATGCGTAGGTAAGATTGGTTCTTGCTTAAGCCCGTAGCAGCCACGTAAAACTTGCAACAACAAAGTAGAGGACGTCTAACTTGTTTTTGCAGGGCATGTTGTGATGTGATATGGTCAAGACATGATGCTAAATTTTATTGTATGAGATGATCATGTTTTGTAACCGAGTTATCGGCAACTGGCAGGAGCCATATGGTTGTCGCTTTATTGTATGCAAAGCAATCGCCCTGTAATGCTTTACTTTATCACTAAGCGGTAGCGATAGTCGTAGAAGCATAGGATTGGCGAGACGACAATGATGCTACGATGGAGATCAAGGTGTCGGGCCGGTGACGATGGTGATCATGACGGTGCGTCGAAGATGGAGATCGCAAGCACAAGATGATGATGGCCATATCATATCACTTATATTGATTGCATGTGATGTTTATCTTTTATGCATCTTATCTTTGATTGACGGTAGCATTTTAAGATGAACTCTCGCTGATTATCAAGAAGTGTTCTCCCTGAGTATGCACCGTTGCGAATGTTCTTCGTGCTAAGACACCACGTGATGATCGGGTGTGATAGGCTCTACGTTCAAATACAACGGGTGCAAAATAGTTGCACACGCGGAATACTCAGGTTAAACTTGACGAGCCTAGCATATAACAGATATGGCCTCGGAACACGGAGACCGAAAGGTCGAGCGTGAATCATATAGTAGATATGATCAACATAGTGATGTTCACCATTGAAACTACTCCATCTCGCGTGATGATCGGACATGGTTTAGTTGATTTGGATCACGTGATCACTTAGAGGATTAGAGGGATATCTATCTAAGTGGGAGTTCTTAAGTAATATGATTAATTGAACTTTAAATTTATCATGAACTTAGTCCTGGTAGTATTAGCATATCTATGTTGTAGATCAATAGCTCGCGTTTAGCTCCCCTGTTTTATTTTTGATATGTTCCTAGAGAAAACTAAGTTGAAAGATGTTAGTAGCAATGATGCGGATTGGATCCGTGATCTGAGGTTTATCCTCATTGCTGCACAGAAGAATTATGTCCTTGATGCACCACTAGGTAACAGACCTATTATAGGAGCAGATGCAGACGTCATGAACGTTTTGCTAGCTCAATATGATGACTACTTGATAGTTTAGTGCACCATGATTAACAGCTTAGAATCGGGACTTCAAAGACGTTTTGAACGTCATGGATCATATGGATGTTCCAGGATTTGAAGTTAATATTTCAAGCAAATACCCGAGTTGAGAGATATGGAGTCTCCAACAAGTTCTATAGCTAAAAGATGGAGGAGAATAGCTCAAGCAGTGAGCATGTGTTCAGATTGTCTGGGTACTACAATCGCTTGAATTAAGTGGGAGTTAATCTTCCAGATAAAATAGTGATTGACAGAATTCTCTAGTCACCATCACCAAGTTAGTGGAACTTCGTGATGAACTATAGTATCCAAAGGATGACGAAAATGATTCCCGGGCTTTTCATGATGATGAAATCGATGAAGGTAGAAATCAAGAAAGAGCATCAAGTGTTGATGATTAACAAGACCACTAGTTTCAAAAAGGGCAAAGGGATAGAAAGGGAACTTCAAGAAGAACGGCAAGCAAGTTGCTGCTCAAGTGAAGAAGCCCAAGTCTGGACCTAAGCCTGAGACTAAGTACTTCTACTACAAAGGGACTGGTCACTAAAAGCGGAACTACCCCAAGTAATTGGTAGATAAGAAGGATGGCAAAGTGAACATAGGTATATTTGATATTCATGTTATTGATGTGTACTTTACTAGTGTTTATAACAACTCCTCAGTATTTGATACTAGTTCAGTTGCTAAGAGTAGTAACTCGAAACGGGAGTTGCAGAATGAATAGAGACTAGTTAAGGGTGAAGTGACGATGTGTGTTGGAAGTGGTTCCAAGATTGATATGATCATCATCGCACTTTTGGGATTAGTGTTGAACCTAAATAAGAGTTATTTGGTGTTTGCGTTGAGCATAAATATGATTGGATCATGTTTATTGCAATACGGTTATTCATGTAAGTTAGAGAATAATTGTTGTTCTGTTTACATGAATAAAACCTTCTATGATCATACACCCAATGAAAATGGTTTGTTGGATCTCGATCGTGGTGATACACATATTCATAATATTGAATCCAAAAGATGCAAAGTTAATAATGATAGTGCAACTTATTTGTGGCACTGCCGTTTAGGTCATATTGGTGTAAAGCACATGAAGAAAATCCATGCTGATGGGTTTTTGGAATCACTTGATTATGAATCAGTTGATGCTTGCGAACCATGCCTCATGGGCAAGATGACTAAGACTCCGATCTCCGAAACAATGGAGCAAGCAACAGATTTGTTGGAAATCATACATACTGATGTATGTGGTCCGATGAATATTGAGGCTCATGGCAGGTATCATTATTTTCTGATCTTCACAGATGATTTGAGCAGATATGAGTATATCTACTTGATGAAACACAAGTCTAAAATATTTGAAAAGTTCAAATAATTTCAGAGTGATGTGGAGAATCATCGTAACAAAAATAAAAGTTTCTACGATATGATCGCAGAAGTAAAATATTTGAGTTATGAGTTTGGCCTTCAGTTAAAACAATGTGAAATAGTTTCACTACTCACGCCACCTTGAACACCACAGTGTAATAGTGTGTCCGAAAGTCATAACCGTACTTTACTAGATATAGTGCGATCTATGATGTCTCTTACCGATCTACCACTGTTGTTTTGGGGTTATGCATTAGAGACAGCTACATTCACGTTAAAAAGGGCACCATCTAAATCCGATGAGACAACACCGTATGAACTATGGTTTGGCGAGAAACCTAAGCTGTCGTTTCTTAAAGTTTGGGACTGCAAAAGTTTCAACATGATAAGCTCGAACCCAAATCGGAGAAGTAAATCTTCATAGGATACCCAAAAGAAAATGTTGGGTACACCTTCTATCACAGATCCGAAGGCAAGTTATTCATTGTTGAGAATGGATCCTTTCTAGAGAAGGAGTTTCTCTCGAAAGAAGTGAGTGGGAGGAAAGTAGAACTTGATGAGGTAACTGTATCTGCTCCCTTATTAGAAAGTAGTTCATCACAAAAATCTGTTCCTGTGACTACTATGCCGATTAGTGAGGAAGCTAATGATGATTATCATGTAACTTCAGATCAAGTTACTACCGAACCTCGTAGGTAAACCAGAGTGAGATCCGCACCAGAGTGGTACGGTAATCCTGTTCTGGAGGTCATGTTACTTGACCATGACGAGCCTACGAACTATGAGGAAGCGATGATGAGCCCAGATTCCGTGAAATGGCTTGAGGCCATGAAATCTGAGGTGAGATCCATGTATGAGAACAAAGTATGGACTTTGATTGACTTGCCCAATGATCGGTGAGCCATTGAGATTAAATGGATCTTCAAGAGGAAGACGGACGCTGATAGTAGTGTTACTATCTACAAAGCTAGAATTGTCGCAAAAAGTTTTTCGACAAGTTCAAGGTGTTGACTACGATGAGAGTTTCTCACTCGTATTTATGCTTAAGTCTGTCCGAATCATGTTAGCAATTGCCGCATTTTATGAAATCTGGCAAATGGATAAACAAAACTGTATTCCTTAATGGATTTATTAAAGAAGAGTTGTATATGATGCAACCGGAAGGTATTGTCAATCCTAAAGGTACTAACAAAATATGCAAGCTCCAGCGATCCATCTATGGACTGGTGCAAGCATCTCGGAGTTGGAATATACGCTTTGATAAGTTGATCAAAGCATATAGTTCTATACAGACTTGCGATGAAGCCTGTATTTACAAGAGAGTGAGTGGGAGCACTACAACATTTCTGATAAGTATATGTGAAAGACATATTGTTGATCAGAGATAATGTAGAATTATTCTGCAAAGCATAAAGGAATATTTGGAAGGAGTTTTTCAAAGAAAGACCTCGGTGAAGCTACTTACATATTGAGCATCAAAGATCTATAGAGATAGATCAAGATGTTTGATAAGTTTTTCAATGAGTACATACCTTGACAAGATTTTGAAATAGTTCAAAATGGAACAGTCAAAGAAGAAGTTCTTGCCTGTGTTACAAGGTGTGAAGTTGAGTAAGACTCAAAACCCGACCACGACAGAAGATAGAGAAAGAATGAAAGTCATTCCCAATGCCTTAGCCATAGGTTCTATAAAAGTATGCCATGGTTTGTACCAGACCTATTGTATACCCTGCCCTGAGTTTGGCAAGGGAGTACAATAGTGATCTAGGAGTAGATCACTGGACATTGGTCAAAATTATCCTTAGTGGAATAAGGATATGTTTCTCGATTATGGAAGTGACAAAAGGTTCGTCGTAAAGGGTTACGTCGATGCAAATTTTGACACTGATCCAGATGACTCAAAGTCTCAATCTGGATACATATTTAAAGTGGGAGCAATTAGCTAGAGTAGCTCCGTGCAGAGCATTATTGACATAGAAATTTGCAAAATACATACGGATCTGAATGTAGCAGACCCGTTGACTAAACTTCCCTCACAAGCAAAACATGATCACACCTTAGTACTCTTTGGGTATTAATCACATAGCGATGTGAACTAGATTTTTGACTCTAGTAAACCCTCTGGGTATTGGTCACATGACAATGTGAAGTATGGGTGTTAATCACATGGTGATGTGAACTATTGATGTTAAATCACATGGCGATGTGAACTAGATTATTGACTCTAGTGCAAGTGGGAGACTGAAGGAAATATGCCCTAGAGGCAATAATAAAGTTATTATTTATTTCCTTATATCATGATAAACGTTTATTATTCATGCTAGAATTGTATTAACCGGAAACATAATACATGTGTGAATACATAGACAAACAGTATGTCACTAGTATGCCTCTACTTGACAAGCTCGTTGAATCAAAGATGGTTAAGTTTCCTAGCCATAGACATGAGTTGTCATTTGATTAACGGGATCACATCATTAGAGAATGATGTGATTGACTTGACCCATTCCATTAGCTTAGCACCCGATCATTTAGTATGTTGCTATTGCTTTCTTCATGACTTATACATGTTCCTATGACTATGAGATTATGCAACTCCCATTTGCCGCAGGAACACTTTGTGTGCTACCAAACGTCACAACGTAACTGGGTGATAATAAATGAGCTCTACAGGTGTCTCCAAAGGTACATGTTGGGTTGGCGTATTTCGAGATTAGGATTTGTCACTCCATTTGTCGGGGAGGTATCTCTGGGCCCTCTCGGTAATGCACATCACATAAGCCTTGCAAGCATTGCAACTAATGAGTTAGTTGCGAGATGATGTATTACGAAACGAGTAAAGAGACTTGCCAGTAATGAGATTGAACTAGGTATTGAGATACCGACGATCGAATCTCGGGCAAGTAACATACCGATGACAAAGGGAACAAAGTATGTTGTTATGCGGTCTGACCGATAAAGATCTTCATAGAATATGTGGGAGCCAATATGAGCATCCAGGTTCCGCTATTGGTTATTGACCGGAGATATGTCTTGGTCATGTCTACATTGTTCTCGAGCCCGTAGGGTCCGCACGCTTAACGTTACGATGCCAGTTTCATTATGAGTTTATATATTTTGATGTACCGAAGTTTTTTCGGAGTCCCGGATGTGATCACGGACATGACGAGGAGTCTCGAAATGGTCGAGACATAAAGATTGATATATTGGACGGCAATATTCGGACACCGAAAATGTTCTCGGTGATTTCGAAGAAAACCGGAGTGCCGGAGGGTTACCGGAACCCCCCCCGGGAGAAGTAATGGGCCTTATGATCCCTAGTGGAGAGAGAGAGGGCGGCCAGGGTGGGCCGCGCGCCCCCTCCCCCTCTGGTCCGAATTGGACTAGGAGAGGGGGGGCGGCGCCCCCCTTTCCTTCTCCCTCTCCCCCTTCCTTTCCCCCTCCTAGTAGGAGTAGGAAAGAGGGGAGTCCTACTCCTACTAGGAGGAGGACTCCTCCTCCTTGGCGCGCCCAAGGGTCGGCTGGCCTCCCCCTTGCTCCTTTATATACGGGGGCAGGGGCACCTCTAGACACACAAGTTGATCCCCGTGATCGTTTTCTTAGTTGTGTGCGGTGCCCCCTCCAACATACTCCTCGATAATATTGTAGCGGTGCTTAGGCGAAGCCCTGCGACGGTAGAACATCAAGATCGTCACCACGCCGTCGTGCTGACGGAAATCTTCCCTGACACTTTGCTGGATCGGAGTCCGGGGATCGTCATCGAGCTGAACGTGTGCTAAAACTCGGAGGTGCCGTAGTTTCGGTGCTTGATCGGTCGGGCCGTGAAGACGTACGACTAAATCAACCGCGTTGTCATAACGCTTCCTCTGTCGGTCTACGAGGGTATGTAGACAACACTCTCCCCTCTCGTTGCTATGCATCACCATGATCTTGCGTGTGCGTAGGAAAATTTTGAAATTACTACGCATGATCTTGCGTTTAAAAAAACTGGTGATGTACATAGTTGCAAATGCAAAGAAGGTTAGAAAGCAAATGGTGATACTAAGGGTCTGTTTGGTTCCAATAAGTCACCTGACTTATAAGTCAGGTGACTTAAAACCAATGACTTATAATTCATGCCTGTTTGGTTGTCACCTGACTTATAAGTCACCTAACCACACCTTCCCTCTTTGTTTTTTATGTAAAGGTGGTGGGATCCACGTAAAAGGGGGTGACTTATAAGTTTTAAGTTGGGGTGAAGCAACTTATGACTTATAAGTTGAGGTGACTTATAAGTTGGGTCTGTTTGGCAAAATAAGTCACTCTTTTCACTTTTCGACTTATAAGTTGGTGACTTATTTGGAACCAAACAGGCCCTAATATATAACACTGAGGTGTAGAGGAAGTAAAGCTATATGTATGTCGTCTGTAACAGAACACAAACTATAGAGAGCTAAATCATAATTAATTGAGGCTAATCCATCAAAATGATGATTGGTTAGTAGTGATAACGAATTGATCCAATTCTGACCTAATTAATTCTAAAACATTATTTGTTCATCTGAGATGTTTTTAATGTTGACTTCATGTTACAGGCATAGTTATTTCTTTGTTATGCCTTTCATGGTCAAGAGGTTTGTTTGGAAAGCTTCCAAATCAATGGGTTCAGTGTCCATGAGATAAATGTATTGAGCTCTAGTAAAGAGTTTTTTTTTCTTTTTTGAACTTGAGCTCTAGTAAAGAGCTAATTCTAGGGACCAGGCAGCAAGCCTGGTAAACTATCTCAAAAAAAGAGCTAATTCTAGGGAAAGCCAGGATTTCACTTTTCAGTCATCCATCGGGCTGGAGTAGTTAACCTTCCATATGTCGTTGGAAAATATGCACACGCATTAGTTCTTGCCTTTCGGCGGATATTAAAGTATCTAGTTTCACATGTTGCCTCACTCAGTGTTAGATGTAGAACACATTAGATCAAATAAATGCATTCCCATAAATGATCGTCATTACAAGGGAGCACCAAAACAACCAATGACGATCAAATTTATCTGCACTCGCTTTTCTTTTCTTTTTTATTGGCAGCTAAACTTTTAGATATGCAGAGGAGCTCGGCAGGATGCCCGGACGTGCATCAATTTAGTGGAGGAGCTCAGCGTGCAACTGAAGGAAATATGCCCTAGAGGCAATAATAAAGTTATTATTTATTTCCTTATTTCATGATAAATGTTTATTATTCATGCTAGAATTGTATTATCCGGAAACATAATACTTGTGTGAATACATAGACAAACTAAACGTCACTAGTATGCCTCTACTTGACTAGCTCGTTAATCAAAGATGGTTATGTTTCCTAACCATAGACATGTGTTGTCATTTGACTAACGGGATCACATTATTAGGAGAATGATGTGATTGACATGACCCATTCCATTAGCTTAGCACCCGATCGTTTAGTACATTGCTATTGCTTTCTTCATGACTTATACATGTTCCTATGACTATGAGATTATGCAACTCCCGTTTGCCGGAGAAACACTTTGTGTGCTACCAAACATCACAACGTAACTGGGTGATTATAAAGGAGCTCTACAGGTGTCTCCAAAGGTAAATGTTGGGTTGGCATATTTCGAGATTAGGATTTGTCACTCCGATTGTCGGAGAGGTATCTCTGGGCCCTCTCGGTAATGCACATCACATAAGCCTTGCAAGCATTGCAACTAATGAGTTAGTTGCGAGATGATGTATTACGAAATGAGTAAAGATACTTTCCGGTAAGAAGATTGAACTAGGTATTGAGATACCGACGATCAAATCTTGGGCAAGTAACATACCGATGACAAAGGGAACAACGTATGTTGTTATGCGGTCTGACCGATAAAGATCTTCGTAGAATATGTGGGAGCCAATATGAGCATCCAGGTTCCTCTATTGGTTATTTACCGGAGACATGTCTTGGTCATGTCTACATTGTTCTCGAACCCGTAGGGTCCGCACGCTTAACGTTACGATGACAAATTCATTATGAGTTTATATATTTTGATGTATCGAAGTTTGTTCGGAGTCCCGGATGTGATCATGGACATGATGAGGAATCTCGAAATGGTCGAGACATAAAGATTGATATATTGGACGGCAATATTCAGACACCGGAAGTGTTCCGGGTGATTTCGGAGAAAACCGGAGTGCCAAAGGGTTACCGGAACCCCCCCGGGAGAAGTAATAGGCCTTATGGGCCCTAGTGGAGAGAGAGAGGGGCGGCCAGGGTGGGCCGCACGCGCCCCTCCCCCTCTGGTCCGAATTGGACTAGGAGAGGGGGGCGGCGCCCCCCTTTCCTTCTCCCTCTTCCCCTTCCTTTCCCCCTCCTAGTAGGAGTAGGAAAGAGGGGAGTCCTACTCCTACTAGGAGGAGGACTCCTCCTTGGCGCGCCCAAGGGCCGGCCGGCCTCCCCCCTTGCTTCTTTATATACGGGGGCAGGGGGCACCTCTAGACACACAGTTGATCCTCGTGATCGTTTTGTTAGCCGTGTGCGGTGCCCCCTCCACCATACTCCTCGATAATATTGTAGCGGTGTTTAGGCGAAGCCCTGCGACAGTAGAACATGAAGATCGTCACCACGCCGTCGTGCTGACGGAACTCTTCCCCGACACTTTGCTGGATCGGAGTCCGGGGATCGTCATCGAGCTAAACGTGTGCTAAAACTCGGAGGTGCCGTAGTTTCGGTGCTTGATTGGTCGGGCCGTGAAGACGTACGACTACATCAACCGCATTGTCATAACGCTTCCGCTGCCGGTCTACGAGGGTACGTAGACAACACTCTCCCCTCTCGTTGCTATGCATCACCATGATCTTGTGTGTGCGTAGGAAAATTTTGAAATTACTACTTCCCTAACAGTGGCATCCGAGCCAAGTTTTTATGCGTTGATGTTATGCATGAGTAGAACACAACTGAGTTGTGGACGATATAAGTCATACTGCTTACCAGCATGTCATACTTTGGTTCGGCGGTATTGTTGGATGAAGCGGCCCGGACCAACATTACGCGTACGCTTACGCGAGACTGGTTCTACCGACGTGCTTTGCACACAGGTGGCTGGCGGGTGTTAGTTTCTCCAACTTTAGTTGAACCGAGTGTGGCTACGCCCGGTCCTTGCGAAGGTTAAAACATCACCAACTTGACAAACTATCATTGTGGTTTTTGATGCGTAGGTAAGATTGGTTCTTTCTTAAGCCCGTAGCAGCCACGTAAAACTTGCAACAACAAAGTAGAGGACGTCTAACTTGTTTTTGCAGGGCATGTTGTGATGTGATATGGTCAAGACATGATGCTAAATTTTATTGTATGAGATGATCATGTTTTGTAACCGAGTTATCGGCAACTGACAGGAGCCATATGGTTGTCGCTTTATTGTATGCAATGCAATCGCCCTGTAATGCTTTACTTTATCACTAAGCGGTAGCGATAGTCGTAGAAGCATAAGATTGGCGAGACGACAACGATGCTACGATGGAGATCAAGGTGTCGGGCCGGTGACGATGGTGATCATGACGGTGCGTCGAAGATGGAGATCGCAAGCACAAGATGATGATGGCCATATCATATCACTTATATTGATTGCATGTGATGTTTATCTTTTATGCATTTATCTTGCTTTGATTGACGGTAGCATTTTAAGATCATCTCTCGCTAATTATCAAGAAGTGTTCTCCCTGAGTATGCACCGTTGCGAATGTTCTTCGTGCTGAGACACCACGTGATGATCGGGTGTGATAGGCTCTACGTTCAAATACAACGGGTGCAAAACAGTTGCACACGCGGAATACTCAGGTTAAACTTGAAGAGCCTAGCATATAACAGATATGGCCTCGGAACACGGAGACCGAAAGGTCGAGCGTGAATCATATAGTAGATATGATCAACATAGTGATGTTCACCATTGAAACTACTCCATCTCACGTGATGATCGGACATGGTTTAGTTGATTTGGATCACGTGATCACTTAGAGGATTAGAGGGATATCTATCAAGTGGGAGTTCTTAAGTAATATGATTAATTGAACTTTAAATTTATCATGAACTTAGTCCTGGTAGTATTAGCATATCTATGTTGTAGATCAATAGCTCGCTTTTAGCTCCCCTGTTTTATTTTTGATATGTTCCTAGAGAAAACTAAGTTGAAAGATGTTAGTAGCAATGATGCGGATTGGATCCGTGATCTGAGGTTTATCCTCATTGCTGCACAGAAGAATTATGTCCTTGATGCACCACTAGGTGACAGACCTATTATAGGAGCAGATGCAGATGTCATGAACGTTTTGCTAGCTCAATATGATGACTACTTGATAGTTTAGTGCACCATGATTAACAGCTTAGAATCGGGACTTCAAAGACGTTTTGAACGTCATGGATCATATGGATGTTCCAAGATTTGAAGTTAATATTTCAAGCAAATACCCGAGTTGAGAGATATGAAGTCTCCAACAAGTTCTATAGCTAAAAGATGGAGGAGAATAGCTCAAGCAGTGAGCATGTGTTCAGATTGTCTGGGTACTACAATCGCTTGAATCAAGTGGGAGTTAATCTTCCAGATAAAATAGTGATTGACAGAATTCTCTAGTTACCATCACCAAGTTAGTGGAACTTCGTGATGAACTATAGTATCCAAAGGATGACGAAAACGATTCCCGGGCTTTTCATGATGATGAAATCGATGAAGGTAGAAATCAAGAAAAAGCATCAAGTGTTGATGATTAACAAGACCACTAGTTTCAAAAAGGGCAAAGGGATAGAAAGGGAACTTCAAGAAGAACGGCAAGCAAGTTGCTGCTCAAGTGAAGAAGCCCAAGTCTGGACCTAAGCCTGAGACTAAGTACTTCTACTACAAAGGGACTGGTCACTAAAAGCGGAACTACCCCAAGTAATTGGTAGATAAGAAGGATGGCAAGGTGAACATAGGTATATTTGATATTCATGTTATTGATGTGTACTTTACTAGTGTTTATAACAACTCCTCAGTATTTGATACTAGTTCAGTTGCTAAGAGTAGTAACTCGAAACGGGAGTTGCAGAATGAATAGAGACTAGTTAAGGGTGAAGTGACGATGTGTGTTGCAAGTGGTTCCAAGATTGATATGATCATCATCGCACTTTCAGGATTAGTGTTGAACCTAAATAAGTGTTATTTGGTGTTTGCGTTGAGCATAAATATGATTGGATCATGTTTATTGCAATACGGTTATTCATGTAAGTTAGAGAATAATTGTTGTTCTGTTTACATGAATAAAACCTTCTATGATCATACACCCAATGAAAATGGTTTGTTGGATCTCGATCGTGGTGATACACATATTCATAATATTGAAGCCAAAAGATGCAAAGTTAATAATGATAGTGCAACTTATTTGTGGCACTGCCGTTTAGGTCATATTGGTGTAAAGCGCATGAAGAAAATCCATGTTGATGGGTTTTTGGAATCACTTGATTATGAATCAGTTGATGCTTGCGAACCATGCCTCATGGGCAAGATGACTAAGACTCCATTCTCCGGAACAATGGAGCAAGCGACAGATTTGTTGGAAATCATACATACTGATGTATGTGGTCCGATGAATATTGAGGCTCGTGGCAGGTATCATTATTTTCTGATCTTCACAGATGATTTGAGCAGATATGAGTATATCTACTTGATGAAACACAAGTCTAAAATATTTGAAAAGTTCAAATAATTTCAGAGTGATGTGGAGAATCATCGTAACAAAAATAAAAGTTTCTACGATATGATCGCAGAAGTAAAATATTTGAGTTATGAGTTTGGCCTTCAGTTAAAACAATGTGAAATAGTTTCACTACTCACGCCACCTTGAACACCACAGTGTAATAGTGTGTCCGAAAGTCATAACCGTACTTTACTAGATATAGTGCGATCTATGATGTCTCTTACCGATCTACCACTGTCGTTTTGGGGTTATGCATTAGAGACAGCTACATTCACGTTAAAAAGGGCACCATCTAAATCCGATGAGACAACACCGTATGAACTATGGTTTGGCGAGAAACCTAAGCTGTCGTTTCTTAAAGTTTGGGACCGCAAAAGTTTCAACATGATAAGCTCGAACCCAAATCGGAGAAGTAAATCTTCATAGGATACCCAAAAGAAAATGTTGGGTACACCTTCTATCACAGATCCGAAGGCAAGTTATTCATTGTTGAGAATGGATCCTTTCTAGAGAAGGAGTTTCTCTCGAAAGAAGTGAGTGGGAGGAAAGTAGAACTTGATGAGGTAACTGTATCTGCTCCCTTATTAGAAAGTAGTTCATCACAGAAATCTGTTCCTATGGCTACTACGCCGATTAGTGAGGAAGCTAATGATGATTATCATGTAACTTCAGATCAAGTTACTACCGAACCTCGTAGGTAAACCAGAGTGAGATCCGCACCAGAGTGGTACGGTAATCCTGTTCTGGAGGTCATGTTACTTGACCATGACGAGCCTACGAACTATGAGGAAGCGATGATGAGCCCAGATTCCGTGAAATGGCTTGAGGCCATGAAATCTGAGGTGAGATCCATGTATGAGAACAAAGTATGGACTTTGATTGACTTGCCCAATGATCGGTGAGCCATTGAGATTAAATGGATCTTCAAGAGGAAGACGGACGCTGATAGTAGTGTTACTATCTACAAAGCTAGAATTGTCGCAAAAAGTTTTTCGACAAGTTCAAGGTGTTGACTACGATGAGAGTTTCTCACTCATATTTATGCTTAAGTCTGTCCGAATCATGTTAGCAATTGCCGCATTTTATGAAATCTGGCAAATGGATAAACAAAACTGCATTCCTTAATGGATTTATTAAAGAAGAGTTGTATATGATGCAACCGGAAGGTTTTGTCAATCCTAAAGGTACTAACAAAATATGCAAGCTCCAGCGATCCATCTATGGACTGGTGCAAGCATCTCGGAGTTGGAATATACGCTTTGATAAGTTGATCAAAGCATATAGTTTTATACAGACTTGCGGTGAAGCCTGTATTTACAAGAAAGTGAGTGGGAGCACTACAACATTTCTGATAAGTATATGTGAAAGACATATTGTTGATCGGAGATAATGTAGAATTATTCTGCAAAGCATAAAGGAATATTTGAAAGGAGTTTTTCAAAGAAAGACCTCGGTGAAGCTGCTTACATATTGAGCATCAAGATCTATAGAGATAGATCAAGATGCTTGATAAGTTTTTCAATGAGTACATACCTTGACAAGATTTTGAAGTAGTTCAAAATGGAACAGTCAAAGAAGAAGTTCTTGCCTGTGTTACAAGGTGTGAAGTTGAGTAAGACTCAAAACCCGACCACGACAGAAGATAGAGAAGAATGAAAGTCATTCCCTATGCCTTAGCCATAGGTTCTATAAAAGTATGCCATGGTGTGTACCAGACCTATTGTATACCCTGCCCTGAGTTTGGCAAGGGAGTACAATAGTGATCTAGGAGTAGATCACTGGACATTGGTCAAAATTATCCTTAGTGGAATAAGGATATGTTTCTCGATTATGGAAGTGACAAAAGGTTCGTCGTAAAGGGTTACGTCGATGCAAATTTTGACACTGATCCAGATGACTCAAAGTCTCAATCTGGATACATATTTAAAGTGGGAGCAATTAGCTAGAGTAGCTCCGTGCAGAGCATTATTGACATAGAAATTTGCAAAATACATACGGATCTGAATGTAGCAGACCCGTTGACTAAACTTCCCTCACAAGCAAAACATGATCACACCTTAGTACTCTTTGGGTATTAATCACATAGCGATGTGAACTAGATTATTGACTCTAGTAAACCCTTTGGGTATTGGTCACATGACGATGTGAAGTATGGGTGTTAATCACATGGTGATGTGAACTATTGATGTTAAATCACATGGCGATGTGAACTAGATTATTGACTCTAGTGCAAGTGGGAGACTGAAGGAAATATGCCCTAGAGGCAATAATAAAGTTATTATTTATTTCCTTATATCATGATAAATGTTTATTATTCATGCTAGAATTGTATTAACCGGAAACATAATACATGTGTGAATACATAGACAAACAGTATGTCACTAGTATGCCTCTACTTGACTAGCTCGTTGAATCAAAGATGGTTAAGTTTCCTAGCCATAGACATGAGTTGTCATTTGATTAACGGGATCACATCATTAGAGAATGATGTGATTGACTTGACCCATTCCATTAGCTTAGCACCCGATCATTTAGTATGTTGCTATTGCTTTCTTCATGACTTATACATGTTCCTATGACTATGAGATTATGCAACTCCCATTTGCCGCAGGAACACTTTGTGTGCTACCAAACGTCACAACGTAACTGGGTGATAATAAATGAGCTCTACAGGTGTCTCCAAAGGTACATGTTGGGTTGGCGTATTTCGAGGTTAGGATTTGTCACTCCGTTTGTCGGGGAGGTATCTCTGGGCCCTCTCGGTAATGCACATCACATAAGCCTTGCAAGCATTGCAACTAATGAGTTAGTTGCGAGATGATGTATTACGAAACGAGTAAAGAGACTTGCCAGTAATGAGATTGAACTAGGTATTGAGATACCGACGATCGAATCTCGGGCAAGTAACATACCGATGACAAAGGGAACAAAGTATGTTGTTATGCGGTCTGACCGATAAAGATCTTCATAGAATATGTGGGAGCCAATATGAGCATCCAGGTTCCGCTATTGGTTATTGACTGGAGACATGTCTTGGTCATGTCTACATTGTTCTCGAACCCGTAGGGTCCGCACGCTTAACGTTACGATGTCAGTTTCATTATGAGTTTATATATTTTGATGTACCGAAGTTTGTTCGGAGTCCTGGATGTGATCACGGACATGACGAGGAGTCTCGAAATGGTCGAGACATAAAGATTGATATATTGGACGGCAATATTCGGACACCGAAAGTGTTCTGGGTGATTTCGGAGAAAACCGGAGTGCCGGAGGGTTACCGGAACCCCCCCGGGAGAAGTAATGGGCCTTATGATCCCTAGTGGAGAGAGAGAGGGCGGCCAGGGTGGACCGCGCGCCCCCTCCCCCTCTGGTCCGAATTGGACTAGGAGAGGGGGGGGGGCGGCGCCCCCCTTTCCTTCTCCCTCTCCCCCTTCCTTTCCCCCTCCTAGTAGGAGTAGGAAAGAGGGGAGTCCTACTCCTACTAGGAGGAGGACTCCTCCTCCTTGGCGCGCCCAAGGGTCGGCTGGCCTCCCCCTTGCTCCTTTATATACGGGGGCAGGGGCACCTCTGGACACACAAGTTGATCCCCGTGATCGTTTTCTTAGCCGTGTGCGGTGCCCCCCTCCAACATACTCCTCGATAATATTGTAGCGGTGCTTAGGCGAAGCCCTGCGACGGTAGAACATCAAGATCGTCACCACGCCGTCGTGCTGACGGAAATCTTCCCTGACACTTTGCTGGATCGGAGTCCGGGGATCGTCATCGAGCTGAACGTGTGCTAAAACTCGGAGGTGCCGTAGTTTCGGTGCTTGATCGGTCGGGCCGTGAAGACGTACGACTAAATCAACCGCGTTGTCATAACGCTTCCTCTGTCGGTCTACGAGGGTATGTAGACAACACTCTCCCCTCTCGTTGCTATGCATCACCATGATCTTGCGTGTGCGTAGGAAAATTTTGAAATTACTACGCATGATCTTGCGTTTAAAAAAACTGGTGATGTACATAGTTGCAAATGCAAAGAAGGTTAGAAAGCAGATGGTGATACTAAGGGTCTGTTTGGTTCCAATAAGTCACCTGACTTATAAGTCAGGTGACTTAAAACCAATGACTTATAATTCATGCCTGTTTGGTTGTCACCTGACTTATAAGTCACCTAACCACACCTTCCCTCTTTGTTTTTTTATGTAAAGGTGGTGGGATCCACGTAAAAGGGGGTGACTTATAAGTTTTAAGTTGGGGTGAAGCAACTTATGACTTATAAGTTGAGGTGACTTATAAGTTGGGTCTGTTTGGCAAAATAAGTCACTCTTTTCACTTTTCGACTTATAAGTTGGTGACTTATTTGGAACCAAACAGGCCCTAATATATAACACTGAGGTGTAGAGGAAGTAAAGCTATATGTATGTCGTCTGTAACAGAACACAAACTATAGAGAGCTAAATCATAATTAATTGAGGCTAATCCATCAAAATGATGATTGGTTAGTAGTGATAACGAATTGATCCAATTCTGACCTAGTTAATTCTAAAACATTATTTGTTCATCTGAGATGTTTTTAATGTTGACTTCATGTTACAGGCATAGTTATTTCTTTGTTATGCCTTTCATGGTCAAGAGGTTTGTTTGGAAAGCTTCCAAATCAATGGGTTCAGTGTCCATGAGATAAATGTATTGAGCTCTAGTAAAGAGTTTTTTTTTTCTTTTTTGAACTTGAGCTCTAGTAAAGAGCTAATTCTAGGGACCAGGCAGCAAGCCTGGTAAACTATCTCAAAAAAAGAGCTAATTCTAGGGAAAGCCAGGATTTCACTTTTCAGTCATCCATCGGGCTGGAGTAGTTAACCTTCCATATGTCGTTGGAAAATATGCACACGCATTAGTTCTTGCCTTTCGGCGGATATTAAAGTATCTAGTTTCACATGTTGCCTCACTCAGTGTTAGATGTAGAACACATTAGATCAAATAAATGCATTCCCATAAATGATCGTCATTACAAGGGAGCACCAAAACAACCAATGACGATCAAATTTATCTGCACTCGCTTTTCTTTTCTTTTTTTATTGGCAGCTAAACTTTTAGATATGCAGAGGAGCTCAGCAGGATGCCCGGACGTGCATCAATTTAGTGGAGGAGCTCAGCGTGCAACTGAAGGAAATATGCCCTAGAGGCAATAATAAAGTTATTATTTATTTCCTTATTTCATGATAAATGTTTATTATTCATGCTAGAATTGTATTATCCGGAAACATAATACTTGTGTGAATACATAGACAAACTAAACGTCACTAGTATGCCTCTACTTGACTAGCTCGTTAATCAAAGATGGTTATGTTTCCTAACCATAGACATGTGTTGTCATTTGACTAACGGGATCACATTATTAGGAGAATGATGTGATTGACATGACCCATTCCATTAGCTTAGCACCCGATCGTTTAGTACATTGCTATTGCTTTCTTCATGACTTATACATGTTCCTATGACTATGAGATTATGCAACTCCTGTTTGCCGGAGGAACACTTTGTGTGCTACCAAACATCACAACGTAACTGGGTGATTATAAAGGAGCTCTACAGGTGTCTCCAAAAGGTAAATGTTGGGTTGGCATATTTCGAGATTAGGATTTGTCACTCCGATTGTCGGAGAGGTATCTCTGGGCCCTCTCGTTAATGCACATCACATAAGCCTTGCAAGCATTGCAACTAATGAGTTAGTTGCGAGATGATGTATTACGAAATGAGTAAAGATACTTTCCGGTAAGAAGATTGAACTAGGTATTGAGATACCGACGATCAAATCTTGGGCAAGTAACATACTGATGACAAAGGGAACAACGTATGATGTTATGCGGTCTGACCGATAAAGATCTTCGTAGAATATGTGGGAGCCAATATGAGCATCCAGGTTCCTCTATTGGTTATTGACCGGAGACATGTCTTGGTCATGTCTACATTGTTCTCGAACCCGTAGGGTCCGCACGCTTAACGTTACGATGACAATTTCATTATGACTTTATATATTTTGATGTATCGAAGTTTGTTCGGAGTCCCGGATGTGATCATGGACATGATGAGGAGTCTCGAAATGGTCGAGACATAAAGATTGATATATTGGACGGCAATATTCAGACACCGGAAGTGTTCCGGGTGATTTCGGAGAAAACCGGAGTGCCAAAGGGTTACCGGAACCCCCCCGGGAGAAGTAATAGGCCTTATGGGCCCTAGTGGAGAGAGAGAGGGGCGGCCATGGTGGGCCGCACGCCCCCTCCCCCTCTGGTCTGAATTGGACTAGGAGAGGGGGGCGGCGCCCCCCTTTCCTTCTCCCTCTTCCCCTTCCTTTCCCCCTCCTAGTAGGAGTAGGAAAGAGGGGAGTCCTACTCCAACTAGGAGTAGGAATCCTACTCCCTGGCGCGCCCCTCCTAGGGCCGGCCTCCTCCCCCTTGCTCCTTTATATACGGGGGCAGGGGGGCACCTCTAGACACACAAGTTGATCTTCGTGGTCGTTCTCTTAGCCGTGTGCGGTGCCCCCCTCCACCATAATCCTCGATAATATTGTAGCGGTGCTTAGGCGAAGCCCTGCGACAGTAGAACATCAAGATCATCACCACGCCGTCGTGCTGACGGAACTCTTCCCCGACACTTTGCTGGATCGGAGTTCGGGGATCGTCATCGAGCTGAACGTGTGCTAGAACTCGGAGGTGCCATAGTTTCGGTGCTTGATCGGTCGGGCCATGAAGACGTACGACTACATCAACCGCGTTGTCATAAAGCTTCCGCTGTCAGTCTACGAGGGTACGTAGATCACACTCTCCCCTCTCGTTGCTATGCATCACCATGATCTTGCATGTGCATAGGAAAATTTTGAAATTACTCCGTTCCCCAATAGTGGCATCCGAGCCTAGGTTTTATGTGTTGGTGTTATATGCACGAGTAGAACACAAGTGAGTTGTGGGCGATATAAGTCATACTTCTTACCAGCATGTCATACTTTGGTTCGGCGGTATTGTTGAATGAAGCGGCCCGGACCGACATTACGCGTACGCTTACGCGAGACTGGTTCTACCGACGTGCTTTGCACACAGGTGGCTGGCGGGTGTCAGTTTCTCCAACTTTAGTTGAACCGAGTGTGGCTACGCCCGGTCCTTGTGAAGGTTAAAACAGCACAAACTTGACAAACTATCGTTGTGGTTTTTGATGCGTAGGTAAGATTGGTTCTTTCTTAAGCCCGTAGCAGCCACGTAAAACTTGCAACAACAAAGTAGAGGACGTCTAACTTGTTTTTGCAGGGCATGTTGTGATGTGATATGGTCAAGACGTGATGAGATATAAGTTGTTGTATGAGATGATCATGTTTTGTTGAAGTTATCGGCAACTGGCAAAAGCCTTATGGTTATCTCTCTATTGCATAAGATGCAAGCGCCAAATAATTGCTTTACTTTATCGCTATGCGATAGCAATAGTTGCAAGAGCAATTGTTGGTGAGACAACCATGTGACGAAACATTGATATAGATCAAGATGATGGAGATCATGGTGTCATGCCGGTGACGATAGAGATCATGACAGTACTTTGGAAATGGGATCAAAGGCGCAAGATGATGATGGCCATATCATGTCACATATTTTGATTGCATATGATGTTTATCTTTTATACATCTTATTTTGCTTAGTTTGACGGTAGCATTTTAAGATGATCTCTCACTAATTATCAAGAAGTGTTCTCCCTGAGTATGCACCATTGCGAAAGTTCTTCGTGCTGAGACACCACGTGATGATCGGGTGTGATAGGCTCTACGTTCAAATACAACGGGTGCAAAACAATTGCACACGCGGAATACTCAGGTTATACTTGACGAGCCAAGCATATACAGATATGGCCTCGGAACACGGAGACCGAAAGGTTGAGCGTGAATCATATAGTAGATATGATCAACATAGTGATGTTCACCATTGAAACTACTCCATCTCACGTGATGATCGGACATGGTTTAGTTGATTTGGATCACGTGATCACTTAGAGGATTAGAGGGATGTCTATCTAAGTGGGAGTTCTTAAGTAATATGATTAATTGAACTTTAATTTATCATGAACTTAGTCCTGGTAATATCTATGTTGTAGATCAATAGCTCGTGTTGTTGCTTTCATATGTTTATTTTGATATGTTCCTAGAGAAAATTGTGTTGAAAGATGTTAGTAGCAATGATGCGGATTGGATCCGTGATCTGAGATTTATCCTCATTGCTGCACAGAAGAATTATGTCCTTGATGCACCGCTAGGTGACAAACCTATTGCAGGAGCAGATGCAGACGTTATGAACGTTTGGCTAGCTCAATATGATGACTACTTGATAGTTTAGTGCACCATGCTTAACAGCTTAGAATCGGGATTTCAAAGACGTTTTGAACGTCATGGACCATATGAGATGTTCCAGGAGTTGAAATTAATATTTCAAGAAAATACCTGAGTTGAGAGATATGAAGTCACCAACAAGTTCTATAGCTAAAAGATGGAGGAGGATCGCTCAACTAGTGAGCATGTGCTCAGATTGTCTAGGTACTACAAGTGCTTGAATCAAGTGGGAGTTAATCTTCCAGATAAAATAGTGATTGACATAATTCTCTAGTCACCATCACCAAGTTAGTAGAACTTCGTGATGAACTATGATATGCAAGGGATAACGGAAACGATTCCCAAGCTCTTCGTAATGCTGAAATTGACGAAGGTAGAAATCAAGAAAAACATCAAGTGTTGATGGTAGACAAGACCACTAGTTTCAAGAAAAGGGCAGAGGGAAGAAGGGGAACTTCAAGAAGAACAGCAAGCAAGTTGCTGCTCAAGTGAAGAATCCCAAGTCTGGTCCTAAGCCTAAGACAAAGTGCTTCTACTGCAAAGGGACTGGTCACTGGAAGCGGAACTACCCCAAGTGATTGGCGGATAAGAAGGATGGCAAAGTGAACATAAGTATATTTGATATACATGTTATTGATGTGTACTTTACTAGTGTTTATAGCAACCCCTCAGTATTTGATACTAGTTCAGTTGCTAAGATTAGTAACTCGAAACGGGAGTTGCAGAATAAACAAAGACTAGTTAAGGGTGAAGTGACGATGTGTGTTGGAAGTGGTTCCAAGATTGATATGATCATCATCGCACTCCCTATACTTTCGGGATTAATGTTGAACCTAAATAAGTGTTATTTGGTGTTTGCATTGAGCATGAATATGATTTGATCATGTTTATTGTAATACGGTTATTCATTTAAGTAAGAGAATTAATTGTTGTTCTGTTTACATGAATAAAACCTTATATGGTTACACACCCAATGAAAATAGTTCATTGGATCTCGATCGTAGTGATACACATATTCATAATATTGAAACCAAAAGATGCAAAGTTAATAATGATAGTGCAACTTATTTGTGGCACTGCCGTTTAGGTCATATTGGTGTAAAGCGCATGAAGAAACTCCATGCTGATGGGATTTTGGAATCACTTAATTATGAATCACTTGATGCTTGCGAACCATACCTTATGGGCAAGATGACTAAAGACTCCGTTCTCCGGAACAATGGAGTGAGCAACTGACTTATTGGAAATAATACATACTGATGTATGCGATCCGATGAGTGTTGAAGCTCGTGGCGGGTATCGTTATTTTATGACCTTCACATATGATTTGAGCAGATATGGGTATATCTACTTGATGAAACATAAGTCTGAAACATTTGAAAAGTTCAAAGAATTTTAGAGTGAAGTGGAAAATCATCGTAAAAAGAAAAATATGGTTTCTACGATCAGATCGCAGAGACAAATATTTAAGTTACGAGTTTGGTCTTCAATTAAAACTATGTGGAATAGTTTCACAAATTCGTGCCACCTGGAACACCACAGCATAATGGTGTGTCCGAACGTCATAACCGTACTTTATTGGATATAGTGCAATCTATGATGTTTCTTACAGATTTACCAACATCGTTTTGGGGTTATGCATTAAAGACAGCTACATTCACGTTTAAAAGGGCACCATCTGAGTCACCATCTAAGTCCGTTGAGACGACACAATCTGAACTGTGGTTTGGCAAGAAACCAAAGTTGTCGTTTCTTAAAGTTTGGGGTTGTGATGCTTATATGAAAAAGGTTCATCCTGAAAAGCTCAAACCAGAATCGGAGAAATATGTCTTCATAGGATACCCAAAGGAGACTGTTGGGTACACCTTCTATCATAGATCTGAAGGCAAGTTATTCATTGCTGAGAATGGATCCTTTCTAGAGAAGGAGTTTCTCTCGAAAGAAGTGAGTGGGAGGAAAGTAGAACTTGATGAGGTAACTGTACCTGCTCCCTTATTGGAAAGTAGTTCATCACAGGAATCTGTTCCTGTGACTACTAGACCGATTAGTGAGGAAACTAATGATGATGATCATGTAACTTTAGATCAAGTTACTACTGAACCTCGTAGGTAAAACCAGAGTGAGATATGCACTAGAGTGGTACGGTAATCCTGTTCTGGAGGTCATGTTACTTGACCATGACGAGCCTACGAACTATGAGGAAGCGATGATGAGCCCAGATTCCACGAAATGGCTTGAGGCCATGAAATCTGAGAAGAGATCCATGTATGAGAACAAAGTATGGACTTTGATTGACTTGCCCAATGATCGGCGAGCCATTGAGATTAAATGGATCTTCAAGAGGAAGACGGACGCTGATAGTAGTGTTACTATCTACAAAGCTAGAATTGTCGCAAAAAGGTTTTCGACAAGTTCAAGGTGTTGACTACGATGAGAGTTTCTCACTCGTATCAATGCTTAAGTCTGTCCGAATCATGTTAGCAATTGCCGCATTTTATGAAATCCGGCAAATGGATAAACAAAACTGCATTCCTTAATGGATTTATTAAAGAAGAAGGTGTATATGATACAACCAGAAGGTTCTGTCAATCCTAAAGGTGCTAACAAAATGTGCAAGCTCCAGCGATCCATCTATGGACTGGTGCAAGCATCTTAGAGTTGGAATATGTGCTTTGATGAGATGATCAAAGCATATAGTTTTATACAGACTTGCGGTGAAGCCTGTATTTACAAGAAAGTGAGTGGGAGCACTACATAATTTCTGATAAGTATATGTGAATGACATATTGTTGATCAGAAATAATGTAGAATTATTCTGCAAAGCATAAAGGAGTGTTTTGAAAGAAGTTTTTTAAAGAAAGACCTCGGTGAAGCTGCTTACATATTGAGCATCAAGATTTATAGAGATAGATCAAGATGCTTGATAAGTTTTTTCAATAAGTACATACCTTGACAAGATTTTGAAGTAGTTCAAAATGGAACAGTCAAAGAAGAAGTTCTTGCTTGTGTTATAAGGTGTGAAGTTGAGTAAGACTCAAAGCCCGACCACGGCAGAAGATAGAAAGAGAATGAAAGTCATTCCCTATGCCTCAGCCATAGGTTCTATAAAGTATGTCATTCTGTGTACCAGATCTATTGTATACCCTACACTGTGTTAAGCAAGGGAGTACAATAGTGATCTAAGAGTAGATCACTGGACAGCGGTCAAAATTATCCTTAGTGGAATAAGGAAATATTTCTCAATTATGGAGGTGGCAAAAAGGTTCGTCGTAAAAAGTTACGTCGATGCAAGTTTTGACACTGATCCAGATGACTCTAAGTCTTAATCTGGATACATATTGAAAGTGGGAGCAATTAGCTAGAGTAGCTCCGTGCAGAGCATTGTTGAGATAGAAATTTGCAAAATACATACGGATCTGAATGTGGCAGACCCGTTGACTAAACTTCTCTCACAAGAAAAACATGATCACACCTTAGTACTCTTTGGGTGTTAATCACATAGTGATGTGAACTAGATTATTGACTCTAGTAAACCCTTTGAGTGTTGGTCACATAACGATGTGAACTATGGGTGTTAATCACATGATGATGTGAACTATTGGTGTTAAATCACATAGCAATGTGAACTAGATTATTGACTCTAGTGCAAGTGGGAGACTGAAGGAAATATGCCCTAGAGGCAATAATAAAGTTATTATTTATTTCCTTATTTCATGATAAATGTCTATTATTCATGCTAGAATTGTATTATCTGGAAACATAATACTTGTGTGAATACATAGACAAACTAAACGTCACTAGTATGCCTCTACTTGACTAGCTCGTTAATCAAAGATGGTTATGTTTCCTAACCATAGACATGTGTTGTCATTTGACTAACGGGATCACATTATTAGGAGAATGATGTGATTGACATGACCCATTCCATTAGCTTAGCACCCGATCGTTTATTATGTTGCTATTGCTTTCTTCATGACTTATACATGTTCCTGTGACTATGAGATTATGCAACTCCCGTTTGCCGGAGGAACACTTTGTGTGCTACCAAACATCACAACATAACTGGGTGATTATAAAGGAGCTCTACAGGTGTCTCCAAAGGTAAATGTTGGGTTGGCATATTTCGAGATTAGGATTTGTCACTCCGATTGTCGGAGAGGTATCTCTGGGCCCTCTCGGTAATGCACATCACATAAGCCTTGCAAGCATTGCAACTAATGAGTTAGTTGCGAGATGATGTATTACGAAATGAGTAAAGAGACTTGCCGGTAACAAGATTGAACTAGGTATTGAGATACCGACGATCGAATCTCGGGCAAGTAACATACCGATGACAAAGGGAACAATGTATGTTGTTATGCGATCTGACCGATAAAGATCTTCGTAGAATATGTGGGAGCCAATATGAGCATCCAGGTTCCGCTATTGGTTATTGACCGGAGACGTGTCTCGGTCATGTCTACATTGTTCTCGAACCCGTAGGGTCCGCACGCTTAAGGTTTCGATGACAGTTATATTACGAGTTTATGAGTTTTGATGTACCGAAGAAGTTCGGAGTCCCGGATGAGATCGGGGACATGACGAGGAGTCTCGAAATGGTCAAGATGTAAAGATCGATATATTGGACGACTATATTCGGACATCGGAAAGGTTCTGAATGATTCGGGTATTTTAGGAGGTACCGGGGAGTTACGGGAATACGAGGAAGAAGCAATGGGCCTTAATGGGCCTTAGTGGGAAGGACCAGGAGGGGGCGCGCGCCCCTCCCAAGCCCAGTCCGAATTGGACAAGGGGTTTGGGGCGCGGCCCCTCTCTCCCTTCCTTCCCCTCTTCCCCCCTTTCCCCCCTTCTCCTAGTTGGACTAGGAAAGGAGGAAACCTACTCCAACTAGGAGTAGGAATCCTACTCCCTGGCGCGCCCCTCCTAGGGCCGGCCTCCTCCCCCTTGCTCCTTTATATACGGGGGCAGGGGGCACCTCTAGACACACAAGTTGATCTTCGTGATTGTTCTCTTAGCCGTGTGCGGTGCCCCCCTCCACCATAATCCTCGATAATATTGTAGCGGTGCTTAGGCGAAGCCCTGCGACAGTAGAACATCAAGATCGTCACCACGCCGTCGTGCTGACGGAACTCTTCCCCGACACTTTGCTGGATCGGAGTCCGGGGATTGTCATCGAGCTGAACGTGTGCTAGAAATCGGAGGTGCCGTAGTTTCGGTGCTTGATCGGTCGGGCCGTGAAGACGTACGACTACATCAACCGCGTTGTCATAACGCTTCCTTTGTCGGTCTACAAGGGTACGTAGATCACACTCTCCCCTCTCGTTGCTATGCATCACCATGATCTTGCGTGTGCGTAGGAAAATTTTGAAATTACTACGTTCCCCAACAGCAACATGTGCCCCCCGGGTGTGGTGGCACCGTGGGTAGGCTGCTAATCCTGCTAGAGCTGTCGTCCCTTGTGCTAGCTGAGGCGATGCGCCGGCTCGGACGTGGTCCTCCGCGAGCTACGCGCTGATGGTGGCCTCCGTGGCCATGGGCTGTGTACTCGCTTGGGCTGGGTGGCGAGGCATGCCTGTCGTGGCTGGAACAGATCAGACTGTAGCATGGCCTGAAGCCGATCGAGTTCACGTTCGCCAGGCAGATGATGTCACAAGGGATGCCATGTTGCACTCGAGCCGGGCGTCCAGCGTTGCCGTGCCTGTGCACACCTGATGTTCTGAATCTCTCTTTCCCCGGCACAATGCAAGCAGAAGGCTACCCTTGCTTACCAGTTATTGAATTTGGCTGTCATATATATTCCCAATGTCACCCAAGCCTAAACTCATGCCTGAAAATAAGCAGACCAATTTGATCTAGGACGAGAAACAAAAGAACATGTGTAGCACGCATGGTGGCATTGTGTGACCACAAAATGCAAGTCCCCTTAGCATATGACTCATATTTATAGCTAGTGCTGATATTGAGTAGCTCAGAGTTCCTCGCGACTTAAGCATCCAGGCTGCAAAAATCCTGAAGTTTTCAGGACTTCGATCTATTGTCTTCGTTCTCACGGTGTTGCTCTCATAAATGTGAGGGATTGAGATCCTGAACTTATGAAGCACCCATGATGACACTCATGGCTATAAAAGTGGTGACCATGTATACTTGGGGGACTCCTATTTGCCAGTTAACCACTAGTAGAAAAAGGGTCAAATGTGAAGCACATTAGTGCCGGTTTGAATTTGAGCCGGCACTAATGTGTCCATTAGTGCCGGTTCCAACGGCTAGGCGGGCGGACATCATTAGTACCGGTTCGTGGAGAACCTTTAGCACCGGTTTGTGCCACGAACCGGTACTAATGAGAGTGGTGGCAGGATGTTGTTAGAGTGGGGCCCCTCCAGCACCTTTAGTACCGGTTCATGCCACGAACCGGTACTAAAGGTCGTCCTATATAAACCCTTCGTCCACCAGCACTCTATTCTTCCCCCTTTCCCCTCTCCCTCTCCTCTGTTCTTTCCTTCTTCCTCTCGAGTTCATAACAAAATTTGCCCCAAATTTGTCAAGATTTGCAGGGCCCCATCCATTCAAATGATCACAAAGGTTAGCAACTTTGTCATTTCATCTCTCGTTGCTAGATTAGCTCTTGCATTGGTTTATATAGTGATTAATTGTGGGTTTTAGTAATTTGGAAGGAATTATATGTGGTAGTATTTGATTTATATACAAATTGAGGTCAAAATAACACTTAGTTTGCATATGTAGGTGTGGTTTACTTAGTGCATCCTAAATCTCCGTCGTAACCACCGTCGATCGCCCGCACTGTCCCGTCGCCGGCACCACCTTGTGGTGAGCCTCTTGTTCATGAAATTTTATATAAAAAATTGATGTTTGTGTGATTTGGATATATAGTTACTCGTATAATTATCTTACCCGTACGTTGTTTGTTATACATAGTGCCATGGTTTTGATATCCGTCCCCGTCGGCCCTCGCCCTTGTTATGATTCGGATGGGTATATTCTCTTTTAAAACTATTTGTTGCATTTCGTGTTTATGACAAATTATGCCCATCAAGCTGACATAGATATTTGTATGTAGGAGGTAGTTGAACCGGAAATTCCAACCGACCCTATTGTCGAGAGGTTAAATTTAGTTGAAAGAGAAAACGAGGATTTGAAAGAAAAATTGAAAAGAATTGAGGGGGAGAAGATGGAATTGGAGTTGCATGTTGCCGATGTCGTCGATGATCACAAGATTAAGATGGAGAAAATGCGCTTGAAGATTAGAAAGATTAGAAAATATGCCATTCATAGTGAGGCTTGGTATCATTATGCTGTTGGATCAATTGTTACCTTAGTTGCGATCTTGATCGCATTTGTTGTTGCATTTAAATTCTTTAGCTAGAGAGTTATTTGTTTGTTGCATTTAAGTGTTGTATGAACTTTATGTATTGTATTAATTTGGTGTTTTCGGTGCTGTGTATTGAAGATGAGCCGGCAATGGATGTACGATGACCGATGCTCTCCCGAGTTCATTAATGGCGTGCATACTTTTCTGCTTGCGGCTGAGGCAAACAAGCGGGCGGATGGTTTTATGCCTTGTCCATGTGCTGGCTGTAAGAATGGTCACAATTACTCTACGTCAAGAACCATTCACGTCCACCTGTTTGAGTCCGGTTTCATGCCCCACTATAATGTTTGGACCAAGCACGGAGAAAGAGGGGTTATGATGGAAGACAATGAAGAAGAAGAGGACGACGACAGCTATCCTGGCCATGGGTTCCCTGAATACGATGATACAACAATGAGGGAAGAAGCTGAGCCGGTAATGCGGGAAGAAGCTGAGCCGGCAATGCGGGAAGAAGCTGAAGAAGAGGCATCGGATGAGCCCGTTGATGATCTAGGTCGGGCCATTGCCGATGCAAAGAGAAACTGCGCAAGTGATTTGGAGAAGAAGAAGTTGCAGCGCATGTTAGAGGATCACAAAAAATTGTTGTACCCGAATTGCGTAGGTGACAAGAAAAAGCTGGGCACCACACTGGAATTGCTACAATGGAAGGCAGAGAATGGTGTATCTGACAAGGGATTTGGAAAGTTGCTGGTAATGATAAAGAATATGCTTCCAAAGGACAACGAATTGCCCGAGAGTACGTACGAAGCAAAGAAGGTTGTCTGCCCTCTAGGGTTAGAGGTGCAGAAGATACATGCATGCCCTAATGATTGCATCCTCTACCGCGGTGAGTACGAGGATTTGAACGCTTGCCCGGTATGCGGTGCATTGCGCTATAAGATCAGCCGCGATGACCCTGGTGATGTCGAGGGCGAGCGCCCCAGGAAGAAGATTCCTGCCAAGGTGATGTGGTATGCTCCTATAATACCACGGTTGAAACGTTTGTTCCAAAACAAAGAGCATGCCAAGGCGATGCGATGGCACAGAGAAGACCGTAAGAAAGACGGAAAGTTGAGAGTACCCGCTGACGGGTCGCAGTGGAGAAAAATCGAAAGAAAGTACGGGAAGGAGTTTGCAGATGACGCAAGGAACGTATGGTTTGGTCTAAGCGCAGATGGCATTAATCCTTTTGGGGAGCAGAGCAGCAACCATAGCACCTGGCCTGTGACTCTATGTTTGTATAACCTTCCTCCTTGGTTGTGCATGAAGCGGAAGTTCATTATGATGCCAGTGCTCATCCAAGGCCCTAAGCAACCCGGCAACGACATTGATGTGTACCTAAGGCCATTAGTTGAAGAACTCTTACAACTGTGGAATGGAACAGGTGTACGTGCGTGGGATGAGCACATGGGGGAAGAATTTGACCTAAAGGCGTTGCTGTTCGTGACCATCAATGATTGGCCTGCTCTCAGTAACCTTTCAGGACAGACAAACAAGGGATACCGCGCATGCACGCACTGTTTGGACGATACCGACAGTATATATTTGGCTAATTGTAAGAAGAATGTGTACCTGGGACATCGTCGATTTCTTCCGAGCAGGCATCCCGTAAGAAAGAAAGGCAAGCATTTCAAAGGTGAGGCGGATCACCGGACGAAGCCTCGCCACCGTACTGGTGCTGATGTACATGATATGGTCAAGGATTTGAAGGTGGTCTTTGGAAAGGGTCCTGGTGGACAACCTGTTCTGAATGACGCTGACGGACGCGCACCCATGTGGAAGAAGAAATCTATATTTTGGGACCTGCCCTATTGGAAAGACCTAGAGGTCCGCTCCGCAATCGACGTGATGCACGTGACGAAGAATCTTTGTGTGACCCTGCTTGGCTTCTTGGGCGTGTATGGGAAGACAAAAGATACACCTGAGGCACGGGAGGACCAGCAACGTATGCACGGAAAAGACGGCATACATCAGGGTCATGCAAGCTACGCTCTTACCAAAGAAGAGAAGGAAATCTTCTTTGAATGCCTGCTCAGTATTAAGGTACCGTCTGGCTTCTCGTCGAATATAAAGGGAATAATAAACATGGCAGAGAAAAAGTTCCAGAACCTAAAGTCTCATGACTGCCACGTGATTATGACGCAACTGCTTCCGGTTGCATTGAGGGGGCTTCTACCGGAAAACGTTCGATTAGCCATTGTGAAGCTATGTGCATTCCTCAATGCAATCTCTCAGAAGGTAATCGATCCAGAAATCATACCAAGGTTAGAGAATGATTTGGTGCAATGTCTTGTCAGTTTCGAGTTGGTGTTCCCACCATCCTTCTTCAACATCATGACGCACGTCCTAGTTCACCTATGCGAAGAGATTAACGTTTTGGGTCCTGTATTTCTACACAATATGTTCCCCTTTGAGAGGTTCATGGGAGTCTTAAAGAAATATGTTCATAACTGTGCTAGGCCAGAAGGAAGCATCTCCAAGGGCCATGAAAATGAGGAGGTCATTGAGTTTTGTATTGACTTTATTCCTGACCTTAAGCCGATTGGTGTTCCTGAATCGCGGCATAAGGGCAGACTGGATGGAAAAGGCACGCTAGGAGGGGAACAAATAATATGTATGGACGGACATTCTCTCACTGAAGCACACTACACAGTTCTACAGAATTCTGCCTTGGTGGCTCCGTATATGGATGAACACAAGAATTTGCTATGCTCCAAACACCCGGAGCGGTCTGATGACTGGATTACACGTGAACAAATCAGGAGTTTCGCCAGCTGGTTGCAGTCACGTACCATGCATGACGCCTCTATTGAAGATGACCTGTACTTGCTGTCCCAGTTACCATCTTCGAATATAATGACTTTCAAAGGGTACGAGATAAATGGTAATACATTTTACACGATCGCCCAAGATAAGAAGAGCACCAACCAAAACAGTGGTGTCCGCTTTGATGCAGAAACCAAGACGGGAAAGGAAACATATTATGGTTATATTACAGGACATATGGGAACTTGACTAACGACGTGGTTTGAATGTCCCTTTGTTTCGGTGCAAATGGGTCAATATGACACGAGGCGGGGTAACGGAAGACCCGCAGTACGGAATGACAACAGTGGATCTCAACAATCTTGCGTATGCAGACGAACCATTTGTCCTAGCCAATGATGTGGCACAGGTTTTCTATGTGAAGGACATGTCTACCAAGCCGAGAAAAAGAAAAGATAAGGAAGCGAATGCATCTTACGATGAGCCAAAGCGGCACATAGTTCTTTCTGGGAAGAGAAACATCGTGGGAGTGGATGACAAGACAGACATGTCAGTAGATTATGAAAAGTTTGATGAAATTGCTCCATTCACAGTGAATATTGACCCGAGCATCCTGTTAAATGATGAAGATTTTCCATGGCTACGGCACAAAGGGACACACGCGAAGAAAAAGTTTCACACCCAAAGATCTAGGATGTGATCGGCTTCACTATCATCACTTTCTTCTGTGTTTCACACCCAGGAGGGAATCCCTGTAATAGTTAGGGTAGCTAGTTATGTGTTTTGGCATTTGAAACGCGAAGAAATTTTATGTGCAAATAAACTAGATGCACTTCGTGTACAAAATGGACAATCTCTTTCGAAGTATCAGGGTTTCGGATGAAAACTCATCTATTACAAAGGCATTTCATTTTTTAAATAACCTAAGCATTACCAAATTGAATATAATGATAAAACACACTAATATTAAACATAAGAAAAAAGAATCACTGAAAAATCTATTTTCAAAGTTAAGTTATTCATAAACTAGTGATTTACAAAAAATTCAAATAATTCAAAATTTAAACTATTCAAATTTGAAAACTACGGGCACTAACAGAAAGTTTGTAATTTTTTGTACCTAAAGCAAAAATATTCACAAAGAAACTCTAAATACAGCAAAAAACAACTCAAAAATAAATAAAACAAAAAAAGAAAATAAAAGGCCCGCCTACTGGGCCAAAGTGGCCTGCATACGACTAGAGACCCAACGTGTTGTTGGGCCAGGATGCAGGCCCGCAAAGGCCCTGTAGGCCCACAGGGCAGCACAGAACAGGTAGGCCCAGTAGGCCTGCTTTGGAAGGAGCTCGAGAGAGCTACCGCACTGGGGCTTATAAACCAGTGCGGATGCCCCTCGGCTAGCGAGGTGGGACTAAACTTGCCGCACCGTACCTGCGCCAGCACACCCCCTTTAGTACCGGGTCATGGCTCCAACTGGTACTAAAGGGGGGGGTCTTTAGTACCGGTTGGTGCCACCACCCGGTACTAAAGGGGTGCCGTTCCCGCCGCTTGGCCTGGCCAAAACAGACCTTTAGTACCGGTTGGTGGCTTCAACCGGTACTAAAGGTTGTTCTATATAAGAAAACACTTCAAAAAATTTGTTAGTTTCTCATCTCCCTCTGCTTCTTTCTCCTCTGCCCCGTCGCCGCCGCCCCCGTCATCGTCCGTCGTCGTCCCCGTCCCCGTCCCCGTTGTCCCCATCGCCGTGCTGCGCCCCGTCGTCGCGCCCCGCCCCGTCGTCGCGCCCCGCCCCGTCGTCCCCGCCCGGCCCATCCCCGTCCCCGTCGTCGCCGCCCCATCCCCATCCCCGTCGTCACCGCCCGTCTCCGTCCCCGTCGTCGCGCCTCACCGTTGATCTCCTTCCCCGGCCACACACACACACACACACTGTGTTATAGAAACATTAGAAATGTTAGTTATATAGAAATGTTTTTTAGTTATAGAAATATTAGAAATGTTAGTTATATAGAAATGTTAGTTATATTAGAAATGTTAGTTATATAGAAATGTTAGTTATATAGAAATGTTTTTTAGTTATAGAAATATTAGAAATGTTAGTTTTAGTAATAGAAATATTAGAATTGTTAGTTTTAGTTATAAATTTTAAAATTTGCATATATGAAATCACAATCCATCATTTAAAAATGTTACTTTACTTTTGCGGCATATAGTATTTGTTGTCGACGATGCCTAGCCCGCATCCTCGCCGTCGACCCGTTCGCGACGACGTCCTGCTTCAGAGGACCCATGTACGGGACTGGGCTCCGCCGGGCTGGCACTGGGAGGTGCTACCTTCAGGGGCGCGACGCTTGGTGAGGAACCCAGCCCGGGGTCCCGTCGTTGACCCTGATCTCCTTTGGTGGCGTTCGTGTGGGCCACTTTCGGTGCGGAGGGAGCCAGCCCCGTCGGAGGTGGTACGTCACCGTGTCAGGGAGGAGGACGAGCACGTCCATCGCTACATGTCTGCTATGGAAGTCAGGTTCTCCAATACCTGGCAGGTTCTTTGGGGAGATCACCCGAGCTATGATCCAGTGATGGTTCCTTCACTTTGGTTGTCCACCGCCTAGATTACTCTCTAGTATTTGATCTTTATTAGCTAGCTAGCTAGCTAGTGATGTATTCGATATATAATATTCGAGACGATGTATTCGAGATTATATCTATTATTCGAGACGATGTATTCGAGATTATATCTATTATTCGAGACGACGTATTCGAGATTATATTTGATGATGCTTATTATGTACTATGATTGATTCAGTTTTTCCTTATTAATTGATTGCATCCATGCATTGTAATTTGAATATATTTCTTTTGGATTAGTTAAATAAAACCTATGGCGGACAATACCGGTAGAGAGGGAGAAGTGGCCCTGTTCAATATCATACGCAATCCTCGCGGGCTAGATGATGATCAGAATGAAGAAGATTATGATGGCTCCGAATATCTAAACAACACCGGGGAGGGTGATATGATATTCGATCGCGACGACCGAATTGATAAAGTCATGAACTATGAACATGATGAAGAAAATGTTGATCTTGAAACAACAAAGACCGGCAAGGTATATATATTTATATAAGCAGGCATCTGGTGATCATCACATGTTTTAAATGACTTGAAGATATATTAACGAATCGATCTTTCTTCTTTCAGCCATCCGGATCGAGCAAATCTTCAGGCAACAGGAAACGAGGCCCGGACAAAAAGTTGAAGGAGGGCGTAAAGTACAATATCGAGGCCATCAAACCTAATGGCGAACCATTAGCGCCTAAGAAGATTGCGGACAAGTTCATTCGTCAGTGCGGAGTTCTTGTGAAGGACCAACTCCCGATCTCCCTTCAAGAATGGAGAGAGCCAGCAAAACCACATCCAGGAGTTACTTTTGTCGACGACAGACAAAAACTTCTGCTTTGGGAAACGCTCATGGAACATTTCACCCTACCAAATCATTTCACAGATGCAGATGTGGAGAAAGTCAAGGACGCTGCTCTTAGGAAGATGGCGGTTGCATTCAACAACCACAAGAATCGTGTATGGGACAAGTACGTCAAGGGAGGAAGGAAGACTCTAGTATTCGAGGGAACACTAGAGAAGCAAAGTGCTCATTGGGACGATTCCGTGAAATTCAAGGATTCGGAATTATCTAAGGAACGGTCGAGAATAAACAAGGCCAATGCCGCAAAAAAGGATAAGTTCCATAAGCTGGGGCCAGGTGGCTATGCGGTGGGAATGCCTAAGTGGGATAAGTCTGAGAAAAAGATGGAGGATGCAGGTGTCACTCCAGAAACATTGAGCTGGCCCCCAGGTGCAGGACTTGGTTCTATGCGCATGGGGGGGGGAGTTGGACCCGAAGACAGGCAAAGTTCCGAAGAAGGCATGTCTAGACGGAGCCGAAGATAAGCTACTTGTTGCAATAGAAGAGGCTCGATCGGGGGTGTTCGAGCCCAACAGAGAGAACGACGAGCTTACGCGTGCCCTGGGAAATCCTGAACACCCGGGAAGAACATGAGGCAAGGGCGCTATTCCCTGGTATGAGGGGTTTTCGGATTGGAACGCCGACTACAAAACCCGTGCGAGAAAGAAGATTGTGGAGGAGAAGAAGAGGAAGATGGAGGAGGAGCAGAGGAAGCTGGACTATGAACGCCTTCAAGGCCTAGAATCAGCGCACGCGGACTTGGCAGTCAAATTCCAGCGGCAGCAGGAGCAGATCAACTCACTTAGCCAGCAAAGGGGGTCTCAGCAGCTGCAGCAGCTAGCGGATGATCCATCATTGGATAGCACTGTCCCATCCATGCCGAGAAGTAGCGTGGGTTCCGTCCCGGGCGACACATTGCTGGATAGCTACCCAGTGGGTAACATCATGGAGAACACTAACTGCGAGCTACACTTCAAAATGAAGAACATATCCATGAAGGTGGCGGACGCCCTTGCTTTTACAAATCCCCCCGAGGCAACCTTCCATTGCAACCCGATTCCAGCGGGCTATGCTCGTGTCTTGGTTGATGAGGTGGTGGACCAATATTCGGGGCTAGAGCTTGACATTCCTGGAGGTGACGAGGAGCACACACTGGGAGAGGCCAACCATCGTATCATCCTATGGAGAAAGGATTGCATCATCTTTCGAAGGCCACCAACACCGCGTCATCCGACTCCTCGTCGAAGTCCGCCACCGAGTCAGCAGACTCCCGCTCCTCCAAGTCCACCAACATGTCAGGCCACTCCTCCTCCAAGTCCGGCACAGCTTCAGGCCACTCCTCCTCCTCCAAGTCCGGCAAAGCATCAGGCCACTCCTCCTCCAAGTCTGGCACAATTTCAGGCCACTCCTCCTCCTCCAACTCAGCCACGTCAGCCGTCTTCGCCGCCTTAGCAATCACTGAAGAGAGTTGCCTCAGCTATGGTGCGTAGCGGTACAAGTCGAGGTAGTATTGGAGGTACAGGCGGAGGCAAGCGATTTTAATATGGTCCAAGCAGCCTCGCGCCTCTTCCGCAGAGGCCTTATGACAAGTCCGAGGAGGAAAACACAGCCATATCGAAGGCCGAGGTGGAAGCCCATTTTGCATCGAAACCGCCACCGCCGCCAAGGGAGAAAGTGCCTGAGGAAAAGATTGACCACTTCATTCATATGGCTAGACCACCAGCTCCCAAGCCTGTTGACACAGACTATGAGCGCCACCTCAGGAAGTTAAATCGAGCACGTCTATAGAAAGAGGCGAGCTCGAACTCGAGCAAATCAGCTGGCAAAACATGCGGTAAAACCATTCCCCAGCTGGGAGAACAGGCGGCGCAATCAATCCCCCCGCTTGTTGTGCCAACAACACATGAGAGTACGCGCGCCCAATATTATTGTGGGCAAACCGTTTATGTTCCTGAGCTGGGCGATGTGGTAATAACCGAGGAGCATATTGAGCAGGCTGAAATGCTCAAGATCACTGTTGGACAACTCCTCGATATCGAGTCCATGCCTCTGATTGCAGAGGAGGAAATAAAACGGAAATATGTCCTGGGCCAACCTTTGGTCGAGCCAGACGAGGTCAAGAAGCTCCCAACGAGAATGTATGAATTGCATCAATGATACATGGACATTACCAAGATTTCCAATCGAGAGTCCCTCATGGTGAATGTCAAGAAGGATCATTACTACCATGAGAAAGTTGTGTCCGTTGAGTATTCAGAACTATTTCAGTTATACAATCAAGACGCACTTGACAAATCTATCGTCAGTTGCTATTGTTTGTAAGTGATTTCTTTCTGTAATTTAAGTCTCAAGCTAGCTGTAGTGATCATTTTGATCAATCATTACCTGTAATTATCCTCACTATATTCTTTTTTCTGTGGTATTATGCAGGATGAAGATTTATGAAATGAAAAAAGATGGACGCTATGGCATTGGGTTCCTTGACCCAAATACCATTAATGAATACACATAGAAATTAGATCCATATTACGAAAAAAGTGTAGATGAAAGCATGCTAGAGTTCTTCAAGCGCCTCAAATACAATGAAGATATACTACTTCCTTACAATTTCGAGTGAGTCATACTGTCTTGTATTACAAATTCTGTTTTTGCCTACTAGCTAGCTACATGTTTTTGCTTACATATGTCCGCTTAATTAAGACATGCAAACGTGTGTGCATGTAGATTTCACTGGATCTTGTTAATCATTAAAGTTGATGAAGGAACAGTTGAAGTACTAGACTCACTACTTAAGAAAGCAAGTGACTACACCATCGTGAAGGGGATAGTCATCAGATAATTTCAATCATTATTAACTATATCTTGGCCTATTTAATTAGTTCATCATTTCCTGATAACAACTATTTAATAACCCATTTATTCATTTTCTTTGTCGGCGGGCAGGGCTTGGGCAAAGTTCATCAGCGTCACTCCAGGCCAATGAAAACGAAATCTGAAATGGTATCGACCCTAGGTAAGTAATTAAGTAGTACTAGCTAGCTAGCTGCCATCTTTTTAATTATCATGCTTGATTAATTATTATCTGATCAAATTCCATTCTCGTAAAGGCCCTGAAGTAGGCGCCGGAGAATAATCTGTGTGCATACTATGTTTGCGAGAACATTCGCATGATGGCATCCGAAAGGAGCAGATCTCAAAGACAGGAGTGGGTACGTTTGTCAAAACACTATTCACAATTTTTACACCATTATCGATATCTAGTCACATAACTAATACACATGCATATTGATCTCCTTCTTAACAGTTCAAAGAGGTGCGGGAGCAGCTCCTACCAACGGAGCACATACAAGCAATTCAAGAGGAAATAGCGGGATTTTTGCTCGACCAGATCATAAATCCCAAAGGAGAATACTATTACCCGCTACCGCCCCCATGAACCACTTTCAATTGTTATCGTGCTCCGAAGGCACCAATTAGGAAAAATTATATATATATAGCTAATTGTATATATATATAATGTTACTATTAATCACCCAGGGTGTAGAATAAGTAATTCTTCACCCGAGGTAATCTTACGATCATTTCATAATTAAATTACGTTTGGAATTTAAATAGTTACATTTCTATTGATTCATTACGTAAAATTTGACATAAGAAAATAAAAATATAGGTCATAAGACAAGAAAATTTACAGTTTATGTGTATTTTAGACTATTTTTACGTTTGTAATTTTACATAACATAAAATATTTTGTACGGCGATTATATATTTTCTCACGGTCTCTTTTTACGTCAGAAATAAGACAAAACTTACGGAATGTAAAATTACGGTGCATTGATGGTAAAATAGAGGGGGGTGAAGAATAACTATTCGTCACCCTGAATGAAGAATAGTTATTCCTCACCCCACCCAAATGTGCAACACCACTAGTTCACCACAACGAACGTGAGACAAAAAATACTTGTGAGGTAAAATTACGTCTGGAGTGGAGGAACCAGTGCCACATCAAAACCATCATAAGAAAAAGGTCTTGTAACGTAAATTTACAACACGCATGCGAGGTAGTTATGGCGTAGTGGCAATAAACCAACGGGATGACAGACATAAGAAAAGACTGGCGTAATTTTACGGCAATAAAATAAGTCACCTACGTGACCCTCTAAAAAAAGCCTTAAAAAAAAGGTCACGTACGTCTACAACTAAGAAGGGTGCCTTCTGGGACTTTGGAGGCGACAGCTCTTGCGTTCCCAATGTAAATTGAAGGAAAACCTTTTTAGGGCTAAATGGAAGGAACACTAGGAGCCATATGTATAGCTGCTGAAACTCCATCGAGCACTGCTACAATGTTACTCCTTCGGTTCGTATGAAATTGATACTGCAGAGCAGCATATAAATACGTTTATGTTACTATGTTGATGTAGGGGAGCATTACTCTGCTTCACACTTTGTTTCACGCAGTATTCGCACTTCAAAGACCCTAGCACTGAGACACTTAAGATGCTCAAGAGACGAAGGCTAGAGATGTCCATATCTTAGTTTTTTGTCAACTATGGCAATTGGAGTTTCTCATATCCACGTATCATGATGATTCAATTCAATTTTCCCAAGCTAAACTATCATATATTTCTATCAGATTCTATGCCCATTTACATTATTGGACCCTACAATATTTTTTTAGGGGAGAGGACATGAGCTGACCTTTTAATACTTATAAAGACACGATCTTTCCTTTCTTATATACTTTCCCATTTTAATGTTGCTCAAATTTGGCAAAACCAATGTGCTTGCTTTAAGGAAATTTTGAAGAAACTTATAAAATCCGAAGGCATATAACTTTAAGGGTGATTTTGGTTAACCCGCAAAAAAGAAGGCAATTTCGTTCACTTATATCAATTTTGTTATTTGTATGCAATCAGAACCTCAAAGGAGGTTCCCCGCAGAGAGAGAGAGAGAGGGAGGGAGGGAGGGAGGGAGGGAGGGAGAGAGAGAGAGAGAGAGAGAGAGAGAGAGAGACTAAATGGAGGTCCATATGCATCTGGGTATAAACTTGTACAGATGAACCAACAGGGAAGAATGACCAACATAATAGATTTCTAGGAACATGATTACCATCATCAACAAGAAAGCAATTTTTTTATCAGATTTGCCGAGCTACATCAGTTCGTTGACGACAGAGTTCGCCTCCTCTTCAGCCACATTATTTTGGTGGGTGCACTACCCAGCGGCATGGTCTCCATCGGAAATTCTTCCCTCCGCAAGACCGCAAGAATTATTTGCTACTGTTTTCTCCTTGCACGTACATCATAAAACAACTTCCAATGATAGTCCTCGAAATGTTGTAACTGGACATCTTTAAATGCAGAAGCATTTGAAGCAGAGATCTGTTCCAGAAATAGAATTATGAATACTGAAACTGACTATTGCAACAGAGATATTCATATGAACCAAACAGTTGATTGAAAGGCGAAAGAATCATCTCATTCAGGACTTGAGCACAACTAATCAGAATTTAACGAGTTGATCAACTTCTAAGGCTGTACTTAAACAGCTAATATATTCCGGTCTTTATTGCCAAACTGTCTATGGAGTATAGGTTGCTAAATAAACTGGCAGACAAGCTATTTATGCCGCTCCTACTTGGCATTGGTATCAAAATAACGAAAGTGTGCACTGAAATAATTTGGTTTGGCAATCAGCACTTCAAAGGAATTAGGATTTGCAAGCGATGATAGACACAACTCACTATAGCGACGACAGGGATCAACAGCACCGTCTCACTCCCTCAAACGACCGATATAGATTGGGCGACTTGACACCATCTTGAGCCGCCTTTGTAATAGCGTGTAAAGACTTGACCGCCAGATAGGTAGCCAATTCGAAGGAACAAAAGCGGAAACTAGAATGAACCTATGATGGCATCAGCTAGGTGTCAAGAAATGTATTATCCTTTTCTAAAGAAAATGTGCAGGAACAGTATATGAATTCCAAAAAAACCTTTCAAGAATCATCATTCTAATGTAGAGCTTCACCTAAATTTGGGGACAAAATCAAAATCAAAATCAAATACACAGAGCTTAACTTTGAAAGCATTAACACAATCTGAAAAAAAAAATGTCGCAAATTTATTAAAAATCGGAAATTCAGAATAGCCCAAAAGTTGATGGTTGTACAACCTTATTAAACACATCTTCTAGTTTTATGGAGGACACCATTATTTTTAACCCTGTGAAAATTACATCAAAATCTGAGTTGTAAACTTGAAACGCAGAGCTCGATTAAAAAGGGAAACACATGAAGTATGAACTGTTCCTTACAGCTTTATCTTACTGCCTGGTTATACTATTAGGTCATCAATGGAACTGTTGTATTAAAAGAGCAAACTAACTATTATCCATTACTTAAATTATGTAATCTGTCTTGCCACTATATGACTCTTTTATGTGCGACCGCCACAATCTACTGTTCTTCACATTATCTATTCAGAAGTTTTCATTTTATTAAGGTGTTGATGGGTAGATGCCTCCTTATTACATCATAACTGAGGAAGAGTGTCATGTAATACCAGGTACAGTTCCTCCCCTGGTGTGCATTTGCTGAATTCAGAAACTTGAGATGATTAAAAGAATTCGATGCATACTCTCGAATGTTATATATTAAACTGATTTCAGTACCTTCCTCAGAGAAAATTACTAATGGAATGGAGTACCATAACCCACCTCCTTTTTTATCTTCCCCTTCTAAGTAAAACACCAAGACTCTGTTTTTCTTACAGAAAAATGACTAGGAAATAAATACCTGCAATTTTATATCACGTCAGTCTATAGTGTATTGTTTTTGAAGCATGATTCATCTCCACCTAAAATGTAATAGAATCACATAAATAATTTTGATCTAGGAATTTACACAAACAGCTGATGGGCACAAAGTCACAAACTGGAACAAATTTCCATTAGCGAGCACCAAAGGATGTGCTTTGAGGAAAATTTATGCAGGCAGCTAGGGACATTTCAATCAACAAATGGAACAAGAATAATTACAAAACTAGATATAAGAGTACCGACTGTGTATATAACCATACATACTGACCTATAATGGATTAGACGACTGTGCAGCCCAAGTAGCTTCCAGGCATGCACTAGACTGAAATCGGTGTTTTTTTTAAAAGCAGACTGAAATCAGCGTTGGGGTCAGGGAAGAACTGGAGGGGCGCTGTTGAGGAGTACGCGGCTGAGAGGGAAACACGATTGCTTGCTCGCGAAGGTTGGAGGCGGAACCTGCAGTGGCGTCGGCAGCGGGGGGTCGCACTATGCCTGGTGGAAGCACAGGGTACCTAGCACGGCGGTGCTCTTGCCGGCCGGCAGGCAGCGGCGGGGGAGGGGAGAAAGATGTGCTTGGGACCGCCGTGATGGGAGGGGATGCCTGCGCATCATGAAGAAGCCCTACCGCCAAGCAGTACCGACGCCTCTGCACACGGCTCGGCCAACCGGCATAGATGCCGAGCCCACGCGCCGGTCACCACGCCGACGAGCATGACGACGCTGAGCCGACGCCGACACCATGGTGAACCGCCCCTCGCATCGTCGCACACCTCGTCCTCTCCGCTCCTGATTAGAATCGGAGAGGGGAGTGGGAGAAGTGGGCTGTTTTTTTTTTGAGGGGTATAAAATTTTACATTGGTGCAGCGGAGATCGGTCGAGCCGCGGTGGTTTCGTTGAGCCGTGCGATCGGGCTAGGTAGTCTGGCTCGGTTGGTCGACCGGGGTGAAGAATTACTTATTCTTCACCCAGGTTATTAATAGAGTTTTTATATATATGTAGAACAAATATTTCCTACAAGCAGTGGTAGTTATCACTACTTGCGTTTTGTATGTTGTATGTAGTATTTATCGAAATCGAGAGTATATACGTGTAGTATGTAGTATATAATAATGATTAGGTAGTATATATACTAATTTTTAGGTAGTATGTATCGTGTTTTGAGTATGCCATTTGTTACGTACAAATATGTACGTATTTCACAAATATAACAAAAACTATGGACTCATCTGCAATTTTTTCATGTGACTTGTTTTAAAATATCTTAGATATAGTATATGAACATATTTAAAATATTAAAATAGTATATATAATACCACATGGTAGTATATGAGATATATGGGATAACTACCACCGGGTGGTAGGATGGATTTTCCCTATATATATATATATATATATATATATATATATATATATATATATATATATATATATATATATATATATATATATATATATGAAAATGTGTTGATACACATACTCCCAAGTCGCCACCTCCTATGACTACCCGCTGTCGTACGCCGCCTCTATCTATCCGGCTATAGCCACGTTTTAAACCCCTATTGGCTTTCCAATAATAAGATAATTATTTGCTACTTGAAATTGGCCGGAACAGAATCCTTTTTTCTAGGGATAACAAAGGTCCCGGTTCAAACTAATCTGCGTCGATCTATTCTTCTGGCTACATACCTTGGCGACGGTTGCGGCTGCGTCTCTCCTGCCACCATGGATCTATTTCTTATAGCTTCGTCGCCGCCGACGGTGGCCGCATCTCTCCCGCTAGCCATGCTCTGCATGCATCGGCATGGAAGAAGACGACACCCCCATTTCTTCCCAACAAGTCTCCGGAGTCCAACGCTCTCCACCGGCACTTGTCCCGTTCAAATCGGCCAAATTTCAGATGTGGTATGTTGCTCACCATTAATCTTCTCGCATATGTTAACACATACGTACATCTCCATGTAGCTAGCTTGACGTTTATACATGTAAATGAATCTAGCTCTTTGTGTTCTGGTATACTGTATGTACGACAGGGCACAAGCATGACGGAGGACACTCGAACAACGGCGACGACTAAATCAATCCCGCCGTCGGTGCCTAATACTAATATACATGTGCTTAGGTATGGATGCATCGCCCCTTCTCATGCATGCTTCACGTATGCTTATATTATAAATCTTTCTATCTTGCTTCGTTTCATCAAGTTGGATTGTCATCTAATTCAGATCCGAAAGAATCATCAACAAGCAATCAGGATCAGTGGAGACTTGACAAATGTAGAGAGATTTGCCGACGGCGGAGCGGCCGTCACACAACGCCACGGATGGCGGCAGCTCACGGCATGCACACATAGCGGCAACATGGCCGGCTGTGGCTAAACGGCGATGATGAGAAACAGCTAGACTCCAGACGACGCATGCGCGATGAGTGATCCGACTCGCTCGATCTCAGTTGCAGTGTCGCAGCCCTCCCTCGGGTCTGCTGTCTCCAAATCTGGCACACGCTGTGGAAATATGACGACAGATTGAATAACACATGAATCAATACATGGATCTCCTAGCTACCGATGGTGCCTGATTGATCCATGCCCTATGATATAATGTGTGCATGAGATAAATTTGATAGTACGTGCACCAACAACCGAATCATGTTTCTTATTACGATGATGTATATGCTCCCTGCAAAGAAAATGATGATGTATATATACTCCTTCTGATGCAGTATATACTTTTAATGAACTTAACTTTTATTTCAAATAAATATACTAGTTGTTCTGAGAATGGAGGAATGCATATATGTATACTCGCTCCTTTTGATGCGGTATATACTTCTTCAGAAAGAAACTGCAGCACACTCTTCCGAAAATGCAGTATACACTTCTTAAAAAATGGCAGTATATACTCCTTGAGTATTTGTTGGTATATACCCCCAAAAAATGGCAGTATATACTCCTTCAATTTTGTTGGTATATACTCCTTCAAAAAATCAGCATATACTACTTATAAAGGCAGTACAGACCTCTTTACAAAAAAAATGCAGTATATGCCTTCCATGTAGTTGGGTATATATCGTCCACCACCCATCTGAAATATATGAAAACACATATGAGGTATATACTAGTATGTAGATAAAAAAGGTCTATATTTTACACGCTTCATTCCCAATCTAAAGTGGTATAGATGTTATATACGAAGGTTCAAAAAAATAAAAAAAAAGGTATATACTACTTGCGATCAAAGTGGCAGCATCACAAAAAAAAGGATATATACTACTTGCGATCAAAGTGGCAGCATCACTTCCGTAACAGACTTTGCCCCGCAAAAGAAAAAGAAAAAAAGACTTTCCATTGGATAACATGCACCGGTTACCTACAATCTTGGAGGTTGTTTGCGCATGCAACATAATTTGCTAGTACTATTTTATTTATTTAATTCATTGGCTAGGGTGGGAGTACATATTCCTGGGAGGACACTCAAAATTGCAACTACAAATGCAAGAACCAAAAAGAAAAAGTATACAATTAAATAGAATGTATCCTCATTCTCTGCTTTCGCATACTGATTGTGTCCGACGTTGTCACACAAAGCCTTCATTGTCAACCATCCAGCACATCTCAACATTAGCTTAGCGGCTCTATGTCCTATAGATCAATTTTTCATAGATCTATCACAAGAGAGCCACGATAAAGTCAACTGAAAAAGAAATTAAGAAATGAAACAATATCCAGTTAGATGAACCAAAAAGTTATGAACACAAAGGAAATGAAGGAATAAATTACCAGATATATTGAAGTATCCTCGCTATTATACATCTATATGAAAAATGAGACGTGCCTTCCTATAGGAGGTATTCGTATAAGTCAAAAATTACAAGCACATGGCTAAGATATGTAGATGAGACAAGGTTTGCGAATTACAACATACAGTTCAAGTCTCAGGTTTCACAAAAATATTCTGCACAAAATACATGAATCGCACATACCTCGCACGAATAAGACTAACATCGAGAGAGAAAAGAGTCACATGATATTTTTTTATATTCATCTCGAGGTCGCAGCTGAGTTATCCGGGCAGTCGTAGTCTCCATGGTGTATTCCTCGATTATGGCCGTGTGCATGGCAAGGTAAAAGTGTGACAAACCAGTGGAGATGCCTGCAGTTCAAAAATAAATAGGTAAATTGCTATAGATGTAATGGAGCAAAAACAGCCGGCAAGCACCATCAGCGAGCACGGCGGTGGCAATGGCAACCATGGCCACGCAAGATATTCTGGTGTAGAAGAAAATGAGGGAGAGGTGAATCACGTATCACATAGGTATGCAAATGCGTGCTTGTATTTGGTTCAGGTTCAATTGCTAGGCAAATTATGGCAAGTACGTGGGCTCTTTATTTGGTAAACAATCAAATTGGAGGGCATCTATCATATTTGGAAAGAATCGAATTAATGAGCGAAAGTGCTATTGTGAGCTCGAGCTCACAGGCACCCTTTGCTACAGTACAAACAAAAAAATTATTTAAAAAGTTCAAAAAAATCTGAATTTTTTTGGCAACAAACATTGACATATTTTTCACATGCGTACAAATTTTCATGACAAAATGACATTCATGCAGGTCTCAGCAAAAAAAACAAAATCGATGCTCCAAAATGCTTCCAAAAACAGTTTTTTTGGAGCATGATTTTGTTTTTTTTGCTGACACCTCCACAAATGTCATTTCATCACGAAAATTGACACGCATGTAGAAAAAACATCAAAGTTTCTTGACAAAAAAATTCAGATTTTTTTGAATTTTTTTACTATTTTTTCGGATTTTACTGTTCATCCGGGATCACTGGTGCCCGGGATCAATTCCTCCGCGTCCATTAATGAGCAACAACATTATGCGAAAATCATGGAAGGGAATAATCCATGCTCATGCAATAATATATGGAAGGTGAGAATCATACCACAATTGGGCCGCAAGAAATATTTAAACATGGCTAATGAATGCTGTTAACGGGTGTAACAATCGAAACCCGATATGCATTGGCAGGATCGTGGATTGATCCGGATCATGCATCACATATTAAGTTACATGATTGATATCCACATTGACCGAATAAAGACATATACATATCCAATATGTAATGAATGGCTAATATGCGAAAGATTACACATAGCCCGACACACAACCCACATTTCGATAATAATTAGGGCCTTAAGTTGTCGATCCCCCCCCCCCCTCCACCCCTAACCAATTTCCAAATACATATAAGATATTCTGAGGTGGTAGAAGTTCAAATATCATACATGCTACTCACCACACTATGCAGCCAAATGTATATGTGATAATAGTGAACTAGATCATTATGGGGCGCGTTGCTGCACCCTTTCAGTTGTTCAATAAAACGGTAGGATTTTTATAAATATACATATGCGTGAAAACTACAATTAAATCCGCATAACTTATCCGTACAATATGGACAATAAATAAACTGAACCGGAAGATAATAGATTCCTTCTCAAAACATGCATTGCTACTTATTTTAACTGAAATTCCCACAATAACAACAAATATTGCCAAAACCATACAAGCAAACACGAAAGAAACACATATTAATGACACTAACAACTTAATAAGCAAGAGTAGAAAAAATAGGTAATCGGTTTTCTCCTTTGTAGTACCAAAACATCTTTCGTAGGCACAACTTGTTTATTCAGATACCACACATAACCACTTAACATCGTAGAAGTTTATGGGGGAACATCATGTAACCATTCAGCAAACAGAATTGCCTAGCTCAATTTCATGGCAAGGTAAGAACAAAGGTATATAATCCACAAGAAGAAGTGACAATCACCAATCCCGTATTCTACCTGCAATAGGTCTTCCTGCCCAAAGACTTCATTTTCATCAGTTGGTGACAATTCCATATAACCATATTCCTAAATGATTTTCTATAACAGACTAATGTTTATAGTGAAAATTCTTGTAGAAGTCTTGTTATATTACTTCTATCAGAGATTTTCATGTAGAAGTCATGTAGTTTGGTGACAAAATAGAATCTGTACCTTCTGATTTCGCATTAACACGCAATAGGTGCCTATCAATTTTCCTATGTTTGTGCATTCTATTACTTCCATCAGAGATCTTCAGGGCATCCTGAAAAGAATAAAATAAGTGTGATGTGTTGCATATGCAAAAAATTCAATTTATCAACTACTTTGTAAGATATATTTTCATCTAAAACATATACAAGCATGAAAAATTTGGAAGGGCGAATGCAAAGTTATGAACCAGATAGCTATTTTTCATTGCCACACACAATCTGAGATGGAAAAGAGAGTGCCCTACACTGTACTGACATGTTTAATTTTAATCTGGAATAAGGTATATTGTAAGCTTGCACTAAGCACTCCAGCAATAACAAATGATTGTTTACTTCAGCTAAGTGACAATGATCATATGCATCACTTAATCATGCATTGAAAAAGCTAATCACTCAATTGCCTGGTGGAAGTAGGCACTGGTGCAGAGATGCCTGCAACTGAATCTGAACGAAGCAGAGGAGCGACAGAGATGCCTTATTTTCCGAATATCCCCACGCACGCCAAGAAAATGTGGAGACAACCTTCTGCCTCTAATTCTTCCACAGTCACTGCTGACGTATCACAAAAGAGCCCATGTTTGACTGTGAAGGGTATTCTGGTACGGAGGCAATATGTACCATAGCATTTTAATCAGGAATGATGCAGAAACATAATCTAAGCAAGCGTACATCTACATGAAGGCTAAAACATGAAAGGTGCGTGGTTTTCCACATGAAGATTGAAGATTGTCAAGTGAAAGAATTACCCAAATCTAAATGCCAGGACCTGTGTCCAATATTTGCCCGAAATTGAACACAGCCGGGGATGAAAGCCACATGTACAAAATTGGGATTGAGAACATATTAGCATAACTCAATCCTTTGTTGGATGATGGATCGTGCACGAGAAAAATGCAGATAGAGAGCAACCTTGCTGGGGACCATGGGGGAGAGCCGGAGGAAAGGAAGAATATATGCAGATGCATACACTAAAGCAGATGCAAGACAAAAAAGAGAAACGGACACCCTCCATTAAAACGGGCCTACAAGAGCAGTGCGGGAAAGAAGCAACGGCAAGGTTGGGATTTTATCAGCTCGCTTGAATATGCAGAGACACGGCTCGTGTGAACATGTAGAGACACAATTAACCTCTCAATCAATCAATTGGCATGAATATGAATATGCGATGAAACTGACCTGCCCGGAGCATCGATTGGCATTAATGGCCGATTAACTTTTCAATCAATCATCCTTCATGGTTGAACTTCGGGACTGTTCATCACCACACCCCATCCGGCAGTGCCACTCGCGTCCGTGCAAAAAGGAGGCGTTGTCCATCGTGTTCGTGCAACCGAACATACCTTGGAGTAGCGCAGTCGCCATTGCAATCCAAGCCCCCTCTCGGTTGGCACCCACGTCGGTTTTTGCGTTCGACAGGATCCTTGTACAAGACCAATAGGCCCAATTGAATCTCAAATGCCGAAAAAGCCATCGGAGCAGCGGCCCGAGAAGGTTAGCGCTCATTAGGGAGCTTGTATGTGCGATTTTGGTGCAATTAAGAGCAAATCAGACGACCAACAAAGCCTAAAAGTGATGATCCAACGGTTATAAATGCTGATGGTCTGAGAAGGCAGGAAAGGTGCTCAGTTATAATGTATCTAAATTGATCATTCTTCTTCCTCACAATAGCACTACTTTTTGCTACCCTTCCGGTCCAGCATTGTGAAATTGCACTTTTTCAAATAGCATAAAGGGTGAAGATCCTAAGGAAAGATCTTAATCTTCAGTATGACCTTGATTTCGAAACAGGTTTCCTACAGAATCAAAGTCTGTGTTCATCTTGCCCGCAAAAATAAACCCGACTATAAAGCTACCTGATGGCAAGCCTCCTTAAACCATCCATAGGATATAAGGGTACATTCATTGCATACTAAGGTCTAATGTCCTGATGTAATTAGTATCTTCCGCTAGTTCAAACTCACCACAAATCATCACAACCAATTTTTCTCAAAGCTCAACAGTTTGAATACACCTCTTGTAGTTCGAAAACACAGGAACTTGTACTGGAATTTGTTTGTCCCAGGAACTTTCATTTGGTGGCCGGCGTTGTAGTGGCGTCGACGGCAGATGAGTCTTGTAAGATCAGTGCATTGATTGCTCCTGAAGATAGGACTACCAAAGAAGGCGGGGATGGATACTACAACATGCGCATGCAGTGCACGATGACGGTCTGTTAGACCGGTTGGTGCTACGGGCTAGCTGGCGGGCGGCGAGGCCACCGGATTTCTTGTTGCGCGTGGCGCGAGGTCAGGACACATCATCAATCTTGTAGGTAGGATGACAGTTTTCACAAGCAAGGTGTCTTTATTTGATTTATGTATTTATTTTATAAGGCCTTAATGAATAATGTAATAAAGATGGTTGTGTGCATTACTCGATGCGGAGGCCGGGGTAATCCACCTTTTCGAAAGAAAGGAACTTTCTTCTAGTATTAGGTGCATGTCATGGTTGTAAATGAAACATAATTTTTTCCAGACAATTTGTGTGTAGACGCTCCCTTCTAAATCTCATAACAGAGGTGTCCCGAAGCACTTGTTGCAAATTAACATGGACCGATCTAGATACGCGACCTGCCTAAACCTGCTCTAGAAACTAAAGAAAACCCTAAGCGGTTCCATGTCCTAAATTAGTTCCTAGGAGAGGTAAGTATTTCCGATGTGCAAGATTACCCGTGTGTACTCGCACACACTCTATTCTTGATGCCTCCCAGGCCCAGGTGGTTATAGCTGAATCGAAAAGCATGACGGGAAACGGGGTAGCAGACTATGGTCCTTGGTGACGAGACTTGCACATGAGTACTCTGCCCTACTAGATGCATGTAGCCAGAGTATTATAGAACCTACCTAGTACCTAGCATATTTGATTTATTAATTTTGATCACAAGAGCTCTCTCCTACCCTATGTATGAATATATAAGCATGAACCAACAAGTAGACTATTGTGTTGTGTGTAGGGAATAAATAGCAACTTGAACTTGATAGTACTTTTTTGTGAGGGGAAGAGATATTCATTACTCCGGTATAAAGTTACAGTCGGCTAACAAGAGCTGACAGTAGAGTTAGCTAAGACATAAGCGCACGCACCCAAACAACTTTTTTTTATGTTTTAGTACAAAGGTGCGAGAGGATGCACCTTATTTGGAAGATGATCAATTTTTTTTGAGAATGTTCTCTCTGTTCCCATTTAGATTTCCGCTCACATCATTTAAGAATTCTCCTCACCTCATTTAGTAGATGGGCAGAGCCAAGGCCAAGCCCTCTCCATGGTTGCAGCGATCTCATTTATCTCTCGATATGGTACTTCAGAAAACTAAGAAGGTAAATATAGTAGATACATTTATGTTAACACTTCTACTACGATATAACCCCCCAAACACATCAATGGAGAAGATCTCTTCGTATCCCTTCATAATAAAGGGTAGAATGATCTTTTCAAAAAATGCGTTGCATGCGCCGAGCGCGCGGATACACGGCCTATGTATCATAACGGAACCAACCGGAAGAGGATACTTGTTATACCCACTTACTTTCTTTTTCGCTTCTTATGAGGCAAATATAACTTCGTGAACTTTCAGCCCCGTTTTTTCGTCTTTTTTAATTGAGTTTTCTTCTGTTGTTTTCAAATGCACGAACTTTTCTTTTGAAATAACATTCCTGCACTTTTTCTCAAATTTTGAATCTTTTTAAATTTCTCAAACTTTTTTGTTGCAAATTTTTTTAGTGAACTTATTTTGAAAATCTAGGAATTTTTTCAAACCCGTGAACATTTATTTCAAAATTGATGAACTTCTTCCAAATCCGCAATGTTTGGGTCGGCCCAACAGGCGCCTGATGGGAGCGATGCCATCGCCTATTTCGGCCAAGGCCTAAGCGTTTTTTCTTCTATTTTCCCATTTTTCTTCTTGATTTTTGTTAATTCATTTTTCTATGTTTCGAACTTTACTACTGACTCCATTTACTTATACAAGGCCACTATGAAATATACATTTTGCATCTATACAAGACCACCAGCAGTAATTGAGGCAAATTTATGATATTTTCTCGTGCTAGCAACCTGTTTAATACTTGCATACATGCAGTTATAATGATAGTCAGCTGCTTTCTCCACTCAGTTTTCTTGCATGCATGTGGCATATTAATGATCCAAGTAAACGAAAACAAAAGCTAACTTGCAAAGAAGGCATTAAATTTTACATTAATATCTGTAATATGAGTTTGTGGCCTTGTATATAAAAATGGAGGGAGTATTATTTTTTAAACCTGTTGAAATTTTTGAAAAAAGTAGTATACCAAAAATTCTTGTCTTCAAATAGTGTTCAATTTTTTCAAAAATTCTGGAACCAAAAAAAGTGTTCCCTTTTTCTAATTTTTTGATCACAAATTTAAGAAATATTTGTGTTTAAAAAAATTTGATAATTTTTTAAAAAGTACGTGGTTTGCAATTTATGTTCAAAATTTTCAATAATTGTTGGGAATTTGTTAACAAATTAAGAGAAAGTGTTCAAGTTTGTAAAATTTTCATACACAATATAAAATTCCAAAATTGTTGCTAAATTTTAAGAAAAGTTTAGGACACAAGAAAATGTCCGTGTTGATTGATAATGACGGAAATTGCAAAAACAAAACCATTCAAATGAGGAAAAACTACATGGTCACTGACGCACTCGTCTGGCCCAGTCTAGCACACTCCTCTTAGCCGGTGATTTTTTGACCATGGATAAATTACCGCGACTTCTTCTAGCATCCTGGCACGGACATATGAGGCATTAGTGATAGGTTTGACTTCTGACATAGTTTGCACATTGGAAGATATGACTTCTGACATCGTTTGCACATTGCAAGACGAGCGGCCATTTATCGGCCCTTTTTCACCGAGAAAACTCCGAAAAATGCAAAATTTGCTAAAAGTCCAAACAACTTAGCTTGATGCCTTGAATTGTTCATAGAAGCTGGTGGAAATTTTTTGGGGGCCATTTGACGGATGTCAAAAAACAACGTGCTTTCAGACGGACCCTTCTACATGAACGCACCTTCCGTTGAACATGGTCTATTTGCACATTATTGAAATAACCCCAAGTTTCGAAAGTAGGTAGGTGGCCATGGTATGAATCCATGCCTAGTATGAACGATTTTGAACACCGTATACAAGTTGCGACAAGTCCGACCATTTATCAACATGTTTTAACTAAGAAAACTTCAAAAATGCAAAAGTTGTAAAAAAACCCAAGCAACTTGGCACGATGCCTTGAAATGATCATGCAAGGTCATGAAAAAAACATTGGGGCCTTTTGACGGATGTTGGAAAAATAATTAGGGCCATTTCCATACAATTTGATGAAAATACTTGTATTTTTTGAACAAATTTTGCAAAAGCGAACATTCCTTGAATTGTTGAACAATTTAAAAGTGAGAGCATTTTTTGAGAAAGGAAAAAAAGAAAAAAAATGAAAAAGAAACAAAATATGAACAAAAGTAAAAAATAATGAGAAAAAGACCGGTTTGCTACAGTTTCTGCTTGTTGAGGATAGTTCTTGTAGTCCCCGTTACCTAGTTAATCTAGCTCCTGTGACTTTTTTGGTGAATTTTTCCATGTTTCCGAGTGTGATAATGGGACGGCCCAGTCGGGCGGCCTCCTATGCATCGCGCAGTCTATTCAGCGCGGGTGCTGATATGTGTCGCCTATAGCAAGACCAGAGGAAGTCTTGGTAGAGGTGAGGTCCATATTGGGCCGATCAATCGCGGCACAGGCCACATGCCATATTCTTGAATGTTTTGCTTTTTTACGCCTTTTTTCTTTATTTACATTTCCATATATTTTATATTGCAAAAATACATAAAACATCTCAAAAATGTTAATGAAGCATTTTAAAAATTGTTAACAGAAAAATGTTTCTCATGTATAAGAAAAATGTATAAAACAAATATAATGTTTGTGAAAAAGTTGATCATGTAATTAAAAAATGTTAATCAAGCATTTGGAAAATGTTAAATGTGTACAAACAATGTTGATCATGTATTAAAAAATATATGATAATTTGAGCTGCTCCAACAAGCCTGCCCCACACCTCCGCCCCGGCGCCTCCCTTGTGTGCCCCGGCCGTCCCTCCCCCGCTCGGCCGGCTCCTGCGCCGGCGACCTCTGCGGCTCCGCTTCGCCCTCAAGGGTCCCCTCGCGCCATGGCTTGGTCTGGCGACCACTCGCAGCGGCTGGCTGAGGTGTTCACCGTGATCCACACCACGCCGGCCATGCACCAGGAGGCGACGCTCCTCGGCTTGAACGCCGTCGTGGCCTGGCTCGACCGCGACCTCAGGGTCACCACGCAAGACATAGCCGTCGCCATCGTCCTGGAGTTGGGCATGCTAGTGGACGACGTGTGCATCGTCAAGCACTTCCCGGAGGCCTTCCTTGTGTGTTTCTTCCACCAGCACCACTGCGCGGACGCTGTCGGGCGCCGGGACATTCCGTTCCGGGACACCAGGCTGCAGATGCGGGCTTGGCGGCTTGAAGCTCACTCCAAGAATGTGGACCTCGTCCACCACGTCCGCCTCTGCCTGGACGGGCTCCCGCTGCAGGCGTGGGACGATTTCGCCGTCGCGCAGGCCATTGCACCAGGGTGCTCCATCGACTACATTGAGACTGCCTCCAAGCTCAAGACTGACACCGAGGTGCTAGGGGTGTGGGCGTGGACGGCGTCGCCGGCCAACGTCCCGCGTGTGAACTGGGTGACCCTGCCGGCACGGGCGGGAGGGCAGCCAATTTTCGGGCATCGCGGCCTCGAGCGGCGGGTGATCATTCACCTGTCCATCCATGAAGATCCCACGCAAGGGCCCAGGGTCGTCTCCAAGGGATACAACTTCCAGAAGGGCGTCATCGACGGCGAGCGCCAGGCTCGTGACCCCTTCGAGCGCATTTCTCGACCAGTCGACCACCACAGGAGAGACCGCGACGATGACCCCGGTTGAGGCTGTGATGAGGGTGACCGCCGCAGTCGCAATGACTCGCGCTCGCGCGAGGGATGGGGTGACCGTATCCGGCGCAGCCTGTCGCGCCAACCTAGGGATGCCTCGCGGGACAACCGCCATGACGGCGGGCGTGATGGGCGCCGCGGTGATGGTGGTCGGCGCCGCTCTGCCGGCCCTGGAGTGGATGATGGGCGCGCCGCGGTGCTTCTGGGCCCTGGCGTTGATGCTGCTGCGGTTCTCCTGGGCTCTGGCTCTGCCAGCGATGAGGCGGGCCGCACCCTCGAGTCGTTGCATGTGCTGGCCACTCCTTTGGCTGCTGTTGGGCGCGGCCGTAGCCCAATGCGTCAGCGCTCGCCACGCGCGGCACGCCGCCGCTCCCAGGAAGACCTCACGCCGACGGCCTCTCCTCCTCTGTCGCCCACAACCGTCCTCCCACCATTGTCGTGCTCTAGGAGAAGCGATGATCGCCCTTCTCCGCTCTCTCAAGCCCTCCCAAGCGAGACACTGCTCCGCCTATGCTCGCCGGTCACGCTCCAAGAACCGCTGCTCTCACCCGCAAGGCCTCCAGGATTCGAGGCCTCCCCAATGCCTCCCCTGATTTCTAGCGGGCCACTGCGACGCACGCCATCGCCGGTGAGGCTTCGCAGGGGGGATGCCTCGGTTGGTGGTGCAGTTGGCTTGCAGCACTTGGCGCCGCTCTTCGAAGAGCGCTAGGGCGCCATCCTGCCCTCCCCTGCTCCAACACCTGTGAGGACGCTGACGACTCGTCGGAAGACTCTGGCTGGGATCGCCATCTCCAAGACCGGTGGCGGGTTCTCCATCACCAAGCCACGGGCTGCTGGCCGCCCTAAGGCGGCTCCGGCGGCAAAAGCGGCTGAGCTGCTGGTGTGCCTCTCTTTGGGCATCGTCAAGGATGGGGAGGACGTCACTGCCGCCGCTCTGGACGCGTTTGCGGAGCGTTTCAAGGAGCAACTGTCGCCGAACATGATCGTGGCTATGCGAGGGCTGTTTAAGCTCGACAACAGCAACGCTACGGGTGTTGAAGATGCTCTCATTGTGCATGGAGGGGAAGGCGCTCTTGATCTAGAGACGAATGACGACGGCGCCGCGGCCCAGCAGGCGGCCACCTGAGAACTTCACGTTCGCTGTGCACCTGGGGTCCCAGTTTCCATATGTTAGCGCAATTCCATGTTCTGGTAGCTATTTGGTTAGTGTGTAAGGGTGATCAACGGGCCCGGAGTGCCCTGTTAGGTGTCTATTCCATGTGCCAGGATGCTGTATGTGCCTGGAGTGTCTGTGTTGGCCTATGGCCATGTATCCAAACTGTGCAAGAGCTGCGTCTACTGCAGATGCTTCACCCTGTTGCCCAGAGACCGCATGTTTTTGCTGTGTGTGTGACTGCTTGCTCTGCTTCCACTATGAAGTCATACTACAAGGTGCTCTACATTTCAAGATGTTAGAACAACCGATTAATTTTCTGAGTTGGAACGTAAGGGGTCTGAACTGCCCGGACCGGCGTGCCACGGTCAGCGCCACGATCGCCTCATCGTCGTGCCATGTCATGTGCCTCCAAGAGACTAAGCTCGAAAATGTTGATCAGTTCACAGCAGCCTTCCTGGGGGGTCATAGGTTGCGTAGCTTCGCGCAAAGGCCTGCAATTGGCACTAGGGGTGGTATCTTGATGCTTTGGGATGACCTCCTTGTGGATGTTTCATGCATCAACACCACGGCGTTCTGCCTTTCCGCCATGGTCAGTGTGAGAGGGACCGACATGCTCTTCAAGATCACCTCCGTCTACGGTCCCTCGGACTCCTCTTGCAAAGATGCCTTCTTTTCTAAGCTTCTGGCAGAGAAGCCACCAACCGGGGTGGCCTGGCTTGCCATAGGCGATTTCAACCAAATCTACCGGGCGTGAGATAAAAATAAGAGAAATGTCAACCGCGGCAGGATCAATCGTTTCAGGGCAACGCTCCACAGTTGTGAGCTCAACGAGGTGGTTCAAAAGGCGTGGAACGAGAGGGTTGACCACACTGAGCCATACCTCATTCTTTACCACAAGCTCAAGAAGACGGCTCTCCGCCTCTCTGAATGGAGTCGAGGTCTTTTCTCAAAGGCTAAAATTCACCACCAGGGCGCGCTCTTGGTGATATTTCGCCTCGACATCGCCCAAGAGGATATGCTCCTCTCCTCTGAGGAAATTGAGCTCCGGGCCAGGCTCAAGAGAAGGGTCATCGCCTTGGCGGCGCTCGTAAGATCGCGCAAGAAGCAATGTGCAAGAATTGCCAACCTTAGAGATGGGGATGGTAATACAAAATTCTTCCATCGCCGAGTCAATGCAAGGAGGAGAAAAAAAATCATATCTATAGAATAAAAAATGAGCATGGCTGGGTCACCGAGCACGATGCTAAAGAAAAGATAATCCATGACCATTTTTCCAATGTCATGAAGAGAGGCCCCCGATGCTAGAACGATTTCAATTGGGATGAGCTAAATTGGAGCCTCTTGAATTGCACGATCTTGGCTCCCCAATGGCCGAGAGTGAGGTCCTGGATGCGATCAACGACATGCCAAGTGATAAGGCGCCAGGGCCGGATGGGTTCACGGGCCTCTTCTTTAAGAGGTGTTGGGACATCATTAAGCACGATCTCATGAAGGTGATCACACAGTTTGACTGCCTTCACACCTCAAACCTCCAGTGGCTCAACTCCGCAAATGTCGTGCTCCTGCCCAAGAAGGAAGGGGCGGAGGGGATCACCGACTATAGACCCATCAGCCTCATCCACGCGATCGCAAAGATTATTGCGAAGGTGCTATCCATGAGACTAGGCCCACACATGAAAAATCTCGTCTCTAATGCCCAAAGCGCCTTCATCAAAACAAGAAGCATTCACGACAATTTCTTGTATGTCCGCAACCTTGCCCGGCGCCTACACAAGAGGAAGACCCCATCCCTCCTCTTCAAGCTAGACATCCGCAAGGCCTTTGACTCTGTGAAGTGGGAGTACTTGCTTGATCTCCTCCAGCGGCGAGGATTTCCAAGTAAATTCAGGGATTGGATCGCGGCCCTCCTTAGCTCTTCATCCTCGAGGATCATCCTGAATGGTATTGCCGGCTGTCCAATAAAGCATGGGAAGGGGCTTCGGCAGGGAGACCCTATTTCCCCGCTTCTCTTTGTCATCGCCATCGACCCGCTCCAAAAAATCCTTGATGTGGCAACAAAGAAGGGGCTCCTCCATAAAATCTGGGGAAGGGGGGCCATGATGAGGACCTCTCTCTATGTGGACGACGCGGCCATCTTCTTGGCACCGATCAAGCAGGATGTTGACAACCTTGCTAGCATTTTGAGGGGATTTGGGGATGTCACGGGTCTTTGCACCAATTTCCAAAAGAGCTCAGTGGTGCCCATTCGTTGCAACCACCTCGATTTGGAGTCCCTAACTCAAAGCTTGCCGGCTGCGCGTGCGTCTTTTCCTTTACGATACTTGGGTCTCCCCCTCTCCGTGTGTAAGCTGAAATTGGTGGACTTCCAATTCCTCGTGGACAAAGTGGCAAGCAAGTTGCCAACGTATGATGGTCGAAACATCACCAACATCGGGCGAACGACCCTCGTCAAGTCCGTGCTCACTTCCCATGTGGTCTACCCCGGCACCCCATTGGTCATACCGCCAACCATCCTCCACAACGTCAACAAGCTCGAAAGAGCCTTCCTATGGTCCGGCTCGGAAAAATATCGGGGGCCAAATGCAAGGTGAACTGGGAGATAGTTTGCCGGCCACTTTTGTATGGAGGGCTTGGGGTCCTGAACACTGCCAAGTTTACGAGGGCTCTCCGGTTACGATGGCCGTGGTATGATGGAAAGAGCCCAACAAGATGTGGGTGGGGATGGGAAACCCATGTGATGTGGAAGACCTCAATTTTTTCTATGCCTCAACCACCATCACCGTTCGTAACGGCGCGAGGACACCCTTTTGGGACTCTCCTTGGCTTCTGGGGCGTTCGCCAAAAGACATTGCCCCACTCATTTTCGAAGCCTCCAAGAGAAAAAGTTGGAAGGTCAGGGAGGCCCTCAAGCACAATGCGTGGATCCTCAAGATCAAAACCCCCACCAACGTAACCGCCGAGCACATCACACAATTTTTCCCTCTTTGGATGCTCCTTAACGAGGTCCACCTTGACGTGCTCACCGAGGATGAAATCATTTGGAAGCATACGAGCAATGGGCAGTACTCGGCGACTTCCGCATACAGGGCACAATTCCTAGGGATGGTCCTGTCGCCCATGGACAGGATGGTTTGGAAGGTTTGGGCGCCTCCAAAAGTTAAATTTTTTGCTTGGCTAGCTCTTCAAGATAGAATCTGGACGGCGGATAGATTGGCAAAGCGAGGATGGCCAAATTGTGATGTTTGCCCTCTCTGCAAAAGAGTGCAAGAGTGCAGGCCCCATCTCTTCTACAAGTGCCGCTACACCCGGCGCCTTTGGTCTTTGGTCATCGGGAAATTCCCCATGCTCGGGCTCGACACTTCCGCTTGGCCCTTGTTTGAAACAGTTCAAGATTGGTGGGCAAGCACTTGCGTTGAAGGAGCGCCAGATCGTCAAGCCAAGGCCTCCATCACCATGATTGTCTCTTGGACGGTCTGGAACGAGCGGAATGCAAGGGTTTTTAAGCATAAGAGCGCCCCACCGCCAATCTTGCTTTTGTCCATCTCCACCGAGGCAAGCCTTTGGGTCATCGCCGGAGCTAAGAAATTAGGGTCTTTTATCGTACGCGAGTAATCCGCATGTCGTGTATTTCGATGACTTGTAACAAACTCTATTCTATCTTATTTAATGGATGAGGCAAAGCTTTTGCCTTCGTTTCAAAAAAAATATACGTAAAATAAAGGACCTGATAGGAAGTGCCTTTTTTAAATCCTTTTTTGACCTGTTGACCGTAGAACTATTGTTCTACGGTATTTTCATTAATAAGTAAAATACAAAATACAGATAGTTTCCGAGAGAGTTCGCACACTGCCTGTTTTGTGAAACATGAATAAAATTAAAGGAAATTATCTATCCAGTACTAAATCTTGCTAACCTTTGATGCTTTGGCTCTGAAGTATGCCATAGTAAGACCTTCCTTCATGTCATATTTCCAGCATTGTGTGTGCGCTACAGCTTGCCTAAATATCTCATTATTACGCACACACCAAATACTCCAACAGCTCGTAAATATGACGTCCATGGCTAGGCCTGACCGAGTGCTGATATTGCCAAACAGTATAATAAAAACTAGAGATGCCCCTCTTCTTATCAACCATTCTCTCATCCCAGCATGCAAGAACAAAAAGAGCAATCCCAGAATAGGTGCATAGCAGTCTCTTCCTCTTGCAAACTACACAATTATAGGATTCCAGGTACATCTTCTTTCTTCTCAAGAGGTTTCTTGTATTGACCCGGTCATATAGTAGCAGCCAAAAGAAATATTTGTTTGTGAGCATGGCTGGGTCTTCCATAGGAGTTTAAGCAAGTGGTGTGAAGTTGATGGGCCCATGAGACATATACATCTTGAGTTAAATACACCTGAGGTGCCTCAGTTTGTCCTGAACGATCAGTTTAGTGCCTAAAATTATAAAATACATGAAACTAGTGCTCAGACTTGTGCGGCAGTGCAAATACGGTGAATCCATCTATATCCAGACGTACCTCCAGCTCGCGTGCCGTGCCAGCATGGCAATGGCCCACCTGTTAGCGGTGGAGAGCGGGGAAGGCGCTGGAGCGCATGAGGAATGTTTATGTAGAGAACCACTCAATATGTTATTTAATCACATTGAAAAGCCGTCAAATACAGTGTATGCCAGCACCTGGAGGGCTTGCCAGCATCTGGAGGGGCGTGTGAGGAATGTTTTTACAGAAATAACACGAAAAAAAACATCATGGAGGGGCGCTTCGAACCCAACACCTCCTGGTTACCTACGACACGAAAGCACTAGCTAGAAAAGCTATGTAGACACATTCCAGGTATAGCTCTGCAATTTTCCTAATGCCTTATTCATGGGTTTTCTTTTTATTATTTTCCAAGTTTCTGTTTCGTTTCATGCATAAATTTTCCCATATAGAAAATAAATTAAATATCTATATGCAATTATTTTGTATTTAAAATCTTTTTTCTATTTTCATTATTGTGTACTTTGAACAGGAAACATGAACTTTTTCAAAACTATATGTGTATTTAAATAGTTCAACCTATACTAGAAATTATTGTGTAAATTTATGTATCTTCATTCCAGAACTCAAGCACACACAACTATTGTTTATCTTCATTGTCAAAACATGTTGAGCTACTCAATTATTAACAAATTGACAACGTTGTATTTTGTAAATTTATCCTTTTTTTAATTTGTGGGGCTTTCCAACATGATTAATTAAAGTATGAGGGGGTTTCTAAAAAATCCTCACGCATGGAGCACCCAACGGCTTCCTTGCTCTCAGCCACTGATAGGCAACCACCACGCTGGCACACCATGCGGTCTGGACGTACATCCTGATACGGTTGGAGGCATCGTATTTGCATGGCCAGGCAAGTTTGAGCACCAGTTTTATGTATTTTATAACTTTAGACACTAAACTCACCACGCATGACATGTCATGCCCCAAAACATAGCAGTGACAATTGCCACATGCTTATAAATTCAATTCAAATTTATAAGCATGTTAGGCCATCAGGTTAACAAAGGTAGTACACTGGGATCAATTTTTATTCATTATCATAGGAACGACTACAAGTGTCTTGCTAGTACATGCATGCAAGTTTCTTTATTTCATCCCTCCCGTAGTACTACTTCTACCATTCACCATCATTTCCATTGCTCATCTCTGCAAAAATAAATAAGATAGCAAGAATGAGTATGATGACATACTCAGCAAGCACACACGTAGCAGGGAAAATATGTGACACCGGAAGCAAGTATATGGATTAGCCGTAAGAAAAGAATAAAGATGTGCATAGAAATAATAATTTGGGCATCACACATGACCGCAAGCTTCCTGATCCGGGAGTCACAGGGGTGAAATTTCACGCTTTTACACTCTTAAGAGGGGTACTCCGACGTCAACAGTCTCAACTGGAACCACACGGGCTCTAGTTGAGCAAGATTCTTTTACCCGCTAAGACCTAACTACCTGACCTTACTAGTGTTGATCGCTCCTACGGATCCATCATCGGCACGCTTCCGAACGGATGTCGTTCTTGGCGGAGAACCTCGACAGTCCCATACATGTATTGTGACCGGTACAATGTTTTTGCCGTCGTGATGCCTTAGTGTTAGATTTTTCATTAGGATTAGGACTGGAACATTAGAAGAGGAAATATTATCTCAAAAGATCACCAATATATCATCTCTAGCTTCTGCACAAGATTAGCTAGTCTTGCATGTGCTATTCTTAGCATAACGAGTGTACAGATCCAACAAGTAAAAGTGAAGCGTACTTAGCCAGAACAAGGCATGTGGTACAAGATAGAAAGAGAGAAAAGACAAAATAATCTAGAGGAGTTCTTGGGAGATAAGACGCATGCATCTTTCACAACTAGCATGCAGAACCAAACCACCATGCGTACTGTACAAGGACACACTAGCTGATGTGAAAGAATTAACAACAAGAATAGTGCTACAGACTAGCTATATAGAGAAGTACTAGCAACAACGGCATGGCATGAGTAAAGAAAGAGAACGAGCAGGACATCTAGAGAAGCTAGATGGAACACATGCTGGAATTTTGTCTATTTTGGGCCTAGCACAATAGCAGTTTCAGAAATTCCTAATAAATCCTAGAGGCCCACTTAGCCCATTTGTGCAAGGCAAGGGATACTACTAAAGTTTAGTCCCACATTGCTAGTTGAGTGGGAGTTGAACCTCCTTGTAAGGGAGGTTCTTTCCCCACTTGTATGAGCATGAGAACAAGAGGGACATCCACGTGCGCTCCTCCTCCGCCGCCCGCCACGCCGCGCCGCGGGTTGCGGGAATGAGCCGAGCCTCTCTGGCTGCTCGTTTCGCCTCCCAAAGAGATGCACCAGAACCTCTTCCTCCTCTCGCCACAGGTTCCTGAGCACTGCGCTGCTGCTACGTTCTTCCCCATCCCGGCTTGCGGTATGCACCGCATGTCGGGACAGTAGGCCTCCGAAACCGCACCTTTTGAGTCCTGTTAGATGTCATGACACAGTTCTTTGCTCTACTTTCCGTCCTACATGTGTTAGGTTCTACTTCATATATGCAACTTCATCTAGTGTCTGTTCTAGATGTGTTTAGTTCAAGTTCATATATGCAGATGCTCTTTACCTTCTCTCTGTTCGAACGCATGACTTGTTTTATCTCTACTATATTAGTCATGCTTTATCTAGTATTTCTGTTAATAAAATCATTCGGTAAATTGCTCATATTTCCAACAATCCAAAAACCTTATCATAGGCAATTTACCCCAAGTGGTTTTGCTGCTTCCATGAGACCTCCTATGTTTGAGGGTATCCACTATAAGAGGTGGTGCGTGAGAGCAGTCTTGTGGTTTCAAACCATGAGTTGCTATGACGCCACGCTTGGCAAGCCTGAAGGGGAGCTTGATGCCCAACAGGAACAAGCGTTTCAGAAAATGGATACTCTGTTTAAGGCTGCTCTCTTGAGTGTTCTTGGTGAGAACATAGTTGATGCTTATGCGTCAATTGATAATGGAAAAGATATGTGGGACGCACTCGAGGCCAAGTTTGGGGTCTCGGATGCAAGCACTGAGTTGTACATCATGGAGCAATTCTATGATTATAGGATGACCGAAGAGCGCTCCGTGGTTGAGCAAGCTCATGAGATACAGTCATTTGCTAGAGAACTTGAGCACTTCAATTGTATGCTACCGAACAAGTTTGTTGCCGGAGGTATCATCACTAAGCTTCCTCCTTCGTGGAGGAACTTTGCTACCTTACTGAAGCATAAGAGGCAGGAGTTTTCCGTTCCGGATCTCATTGGCACTCTTGATGTGGAAGAAAAGGCGAGAGCAAAGGACACACGTGCTCGAGGTATTGAGGGAGGATCTAGTGCCAATGTGGTAAAGAAGCAGAACTTCCAGCCCAACAAGTTCAAGAACAAGGGCAAGTTTGATGATAAAGCAAAGTTTGATGGGAAGAACAAGGCTATCCAGCACAAGAACTTTAAGAAGAAGAATGACAAGAAGAAAGGTGTCTGTCATGTGTGTGGGGATCCTGATCATTGGGCTCCTAGTTGCCCTAATTGCTATGACAAGCGTCATCCTGGGAAAGGCGGCAAGACCGCTAATGTTGTCATTGGAGACACTGACATGAAGGATGCTGGGTATGATATATTTCCCACTATTCTTTCAGTATGTCATTCTCCTGATTGGTTGATTGACACGGGTGCTAATGTTCATGTATGCGGTGATATTTCCATGTTTTCGTCTTATCAGACCGCAGGGACTTCAACCATGCTGATGGGCAATGGTTCAAGTGCTTTTGTTCGTGGTGTTGGCACGGTTGATCTGAAGTTTACTTCGGGGAAGATTGTGCGGCTGAAGAACGTGCATTATGTCCCTCTGCCAATAAAAATCTTGTTAGCGGATCTCTTCTGTGTAGAGATGGCTACAAGCTTGTCTTTGAGTCGAATAAATTTGTAATATCCAAGTATGGAACCTTTGTTGGTAAAGGCTATGAGTCAGGAGGCATGTTTCGTTTATCCTTATCAGACATTTTCAATAAAGTTGTTAATCATGTTTGCAACAATAGTGAATCAAATGTGTGGCATTCACGTCTTTGTCATGTTAACTTTGGTTGCATGTCGCGACTAGCAAAGTTGAACTTAATCCCTAGTTTCACCACTGTCAAGGGATCTAAGTGTCAAGTGTGTGTGCAAGCTAAGCAACCTCGTAAGTCTCACACGATTGCGGAAACGAGAAATCTTGCACCACTAGAGCTCATACATTCAGATCTATGTGAAATGAATGGTGTTTTGACAAAAGGTGGAAATAAATATTTCATGACGTTAATTGACGACTCCACTAGATACTGCCGTGTGTATCTTCTGAAATCTAAGGATGAGGCTTTGAACTTTTTCAAGATCTATAAAGCTAAAGTGGAAAACCAACTTGATCGAAAAATCAAGATGCTTAGGTCCGACCGTGGTGGAGAGTATTTTTCCAATGAGTTTGATGCTTTTTGTGCGAAACATGGTATAATCCATGAGAGGACGCCTCCCTACTCACCTCAGTCAAATGGGGTGGCCGAAAGAAAGAACCGTACTCTAACTGATTTGGTTAACGCCATGTTAGACACATCGGGTCTCTCCAAGGCATGGTGGGGGGAGGCGATATTGACAGCATGTCATGTCCTGAACCGAGTCCCCACAAAGAACAAAGAGATAACTCCATTCAAGGAATGGGAGAAGAAAAGGTTAAAACTCTCTTATCTGCGAACATGGGGTTGTTTGGCGAAAGTCAATGCTCCAATTTCAAAGAAGTGGAAGCTTGGACCAAAGACTGCGGATTGTGTTTTCCTGGGATATGCTTTTCATAGCATTGGCTATAGATTCTTGGTTGTAAAATCTGAGGTACCTGACATGCATGTCGGTACAATCATGGAGTCGAATGATGTGACTTTCTTTGAAGATATCTTTCCCATGAAGGATATGGCTACCTCATCTAATCAGGAGATGCCTAGTTCACCGAATCAGGAACCAGTTACAATTACCAAACCTGCCATTTCGATATAACACTTTGAAAGTCCTGTGGAGTAGAACAATGAAGTTCCTACTAGGAGCAAGAGACAGAGGATTGCAAAGTCCTTTGGTGATGATTTTCTTGTGTATCTCATAGATGACACTCCCAGTTCTATTTCAGAGGCCTATGCATCTGAAGATGCTGACTACTGGAAGGAAGCGGTTCGTAGCGAGATGGATTCCATCTTGGCGAATGAAACTTGGGAGATAACTGATCGTCCTTATGGGTCCAAACCTATATGATGCAAATGGCTATTCAAGAAGAAGCTTAGGCCTGATGGTACTATTGAAAAGTACAAGGCTCGGCTCATGGAAAAGGGTTATACCCAAAAGGAAGGTGAAGACTTCTTTGATACTTACTCACCTGTGGCTCGACTGACCACTATTCAAGTTCTACTTTCACTAGCTGCCTCACATGGTCTTCTCGTTCATCAAAAGGATGTTAAGACTTCTTTCCTAAATGGAGACTTGGATGAGGAAATTTATATGGAACAACCAGATGGGTTTGTACTAGATGGTCAGGAAGGAAAAGTGTGCAAGTTGCTGAAGTCTTTGTATGGACTCAAGCAAGCACCTAAACAGTGGCATGAGAAGTTTGAAAGAACTTTAACAGCTACAGGCTTTGTTGTAAAGGAAGCTGACAAATGTGTGTACTATCGCCATGGTGGGGGCGAGGGAGTTATCCTTTGCTTGTATGTTGATGACATACTGATTTTCGGAACAAATCCGAATGTTATTAAGGAGGTCAAGGATTTCCTATCTCGTTGTTTTGAGATGAAGTATTTAGGAGTGGCTGATCATTCTAAATATCAAGTTGTTGAGAGATGATGATGGTGGGATTATATTGCTTCAATCTCACTATGTGGAAAAGATTTTTGAGTCGCTTTGGCTACAATGACAACAAGCCCTCTCCAACACCATATGATGCTAGTGTGTTGCTTCGAAAGAATCAAAGAATTGCTAGAGACCAATTGAAGTATTCTCAGATTATTGGCTCTCTTATGTACTTAGCCAATGCTACAAGACCTGACATCTCTTTTGCTGTTAGCAAACTGAGTCGGTTTGTTTCAAAACCAGGAGATGTGCATTGGAAAGCTCTAGAGAGAGTTTTGCGTTATTTGAAAGGCACTTCAAATTATGGAGTTCACTACACCGGGCACCCAAAGGTGCTTGAAGGGTATAGTGACTCAAACTGGATCTCAGATGCTGATGCGATAAAGGCCACGAGCGGTTATGTATTCACTCATGGAGGTGGCACTGTTTCTTGGAAGTCTTGCAAGCAGACCATCTTAACGAGGTCAACAATGGAAGCAGAACACACACCACTAGATACAGCTATGGTAGAAGCAGATTGGCTTCGTCGGCTCTTGAATGACTTGCCGGTTGTTGAGAAACCTGTACCGGGTGTCCTTATGAACCGCGACAATCAAACTGTGATCAAGAAAGTGAGCAGCTCAAAGGATAACATGAAGTCATCAATACACGTTCAGAGAAGGTTAAAGTCTGTCAGGAAAATGAAAAACTCCGGAGTTATTGCATTGGATTGTATCCAAATGTCTAAAAATCTGGCAGATCCTTTTACTAAGGGTCTATCACGTAATGTGATAGATAATGCATCGAGGGAGATGGGTATGAGACCCACAATATGAGTTGTTCACAGTGGTAACCTATTCTTTGTGATCGGAGATCCCGTGAATTAGATGTGGAAGACAAGCTGTTGGTCAACTGAGAGGAGAGTATCCTTACTATTCACAATACCACTCCATGTAGATGCAATACTCTCCTAATCTGCATGGCAGGTTGATATATATCTTAATGTGTTCTAAGTGGCTCATTAAAGTAGAGATGTTATCCTGCAGAACATCTTTTGAAGAACACACCTATATGAGTTTGATTGTCAAATGTCGCAATCTATGAGAGTAGGGTTCTCTCTAGTAAACTCATGAAATGTCACGGAGTATGACGTATAAGCTCCACCCGCGGGGAAGACCCACGTTAGCCACGTATCGGTCAAGGCTTTATGTGAAGCTAGATTCGCAGAAAACTTGCAGTTCAAGGCCCAGTCCACTGTTCAAGTTGCTTACTAGTGTAGCATAGAGTTCTAGGTGGAAGTTCAACTTAACATTCTCCACTGCAGTACCGGTATATAAAACAGTGTTTTGGAACCAAAGGCAATTTCTGTGTGCCTCTGGGATCTGGTGGGGGATTGCTGGAATTTTGTCTATTTTGGGCCTAGCCCAATAGCAGTTTCAGAAATTCCTATTAAATCCTAGAGGCCCACTTAGCCCATTTGTGCAAGGCAAGGGACACTACTAAAATTTAGTCCCACATTGCTAGTTGAGTGGGAGTTGGACCTCCTTATAAGGGAGGTTCTTTCCCCACTTGTATGAGCATGAGAACAAGAGGGATATCCACGCGCGCTCCTCCTCCGCCACCCGCCTCGCCACACCACGCCACGCCACGCCTCGTCACGATGCGCCGCGGGTTGCGGGAATGAGCTGAGATGATATTTGAATTTTTGCCACGCACTACGGGTATACGAAAGGTCACACGGAAGCTGAAAAGATTTTTTGCGAAAGTGGAGTTTGAATGCGAATGGTGCAACCCTTCGGCTGCTGGCTGTTCGCTTCGCCTCCGTCTCTTCGTTTCGCCTCCCGTTGCTGCCCTCTCGCCTCCTTCTCTTGCGCCTATAAAAGGGAGGTCGCTCCTCCCAGAGAGACGCACCAGAACCTCTTCCTCCTCTCGCCACAGGTTCCTGAGCACTACGATGCTGCTACGTTCTTCCCCATCCCGGCTTGCAGTGTGCACCGCAGGTCAGGACATTAGGCCTCCGAAACCGCACCTTTTGAGTCCTGTATGGGAGAAGGGTGATAAGGTTTTTGGGGAGCGCTCAGCGCGACTACTGGCTGCTTCATCACAGACGATCTGGTCGCCGACGATGACTTCTTCCCCGACGTCCACGATCTCCTTGACGACATGGCAGGCGAGGACACCGACCCCAAGTCCAGCACTTCCACTGCTACTGTCCTGTACGTGTTCTTGCTCTTTCTGTTAGATGTCATGACACAGTTCTTTGCTCTACTTTCCGTCCTACATGTGTTAGGTTCTACTTCATATATGCAACTTCATCTAGTGTCTGTTCTAGATGTGTTTAGTTCAAGTTCATATATGCAGATGCTCTTTACCTTCTCTCTTTCCGAACGCATGACTTGCTTTATCTCTACTATATTAGTCATGCTTTATCTAGTATTTCTGTTAATAAAATCATTCGGTAAATTGCTCATATTTCCAACAATCCAAAAACCTTATCATAGGCAATTTACCCCAAGTGGTTTTGCTGCTTCCATGAGACCTCCTATGTTTGAGGGTATCCACTATAAGAGGTGGCGCGTGAGAGCAGTCTTGTGGTTTCAAACCATGAGTTGCTATGACACCACACTTGGCAAGCCTGAAGGGGAGCTTGATGCCCAACAGGAACAAGCGTTTCAGAAAATGGATACTCTGTTTAAGGCTGCTCTCTTGAGTGTTCTTGGTGAGAACATAGTTGATGCTTATGCATCAATTGATAATGGAAAAGATATGTGGGGCGCACTCGAGGCCAAGTTTGGGGTCTCGGATGCAGGCACCGAGCTGTACATCATGGAGCAATTCTATGATTACAGGATGATTGAAGAGCGTTCCGTGGTTGAGCAAGCTCATGAGATACATTAATTTGCTAGAGAACTTGAGCACTTCAATTGTATGCTACCGGACAAGTTTGTTGCCGGAGGTATCATCACTAAGCTTCCTCCTCCGTGGAGGAACTTTTCTACCTTACTAAAGCATAAGAGGCAGGAGTTTTCTGTTCCGGATCTCATTGGCACTCTTGATGTGGAAGAAAAGGCGAGAGCAAAGGACACACGTGCTCGATGTATTGAGGCAGGATCTAGTGCCAATGTGGTACAGAAGCAGAACTTCCAGACCAACAAGTTCAAGAACAAGGGCAAGTTTGATGGTAAAGAAAAGTTTGATGGGAAGAACAAGGCTGTCCAGCACAAGAACTTCAAGAAGAAGAATGACAAGAAGAAAGGTGTCTGTCATGTGTGTGGGGATCCTGATCATTGGGCTCTAGTTGCCCTAATCGCTATGACAAGCGTCATCCTGGGAAAGGCGGCAAGACCGCTAATGTTGTCATTGGAGACACTAACATGAAGGATGCTGTGTATGGTATATTTCCCACTATTCTTTCAGTATGTCATTCTCCTGATTGGTTGATTAAGACAGGTGCTAATGTTCATGTATGCGGTGATATTTCCATGTTTTCGTCTTATCAGACCACAGGGACTTCAACCGTGCTGATGGGCAACGGTTCAAGTGCTTCTGTTCGTGGTGTTGGCACGGTCGGTCTGAAGTTTACTTTGGGGAAGATCGTGCGGCTGAAGAACGTGCATTATGTCCCCTCTATCAATAAAAATCTTGTTAGCGGATCTCTTCTGTGTAGAGATGGCTACAAGCTTGTCTTTGAGTCGAATAAATTTGTAATATCCAAGTATGGAACCATTATTGGTTAAGGCTATGAGTCAGGAGGCCTGTTTCGTTTATCCTTATCAGACGTTTGCAATAAAGTTGTTAATCATGTTTGCAACAATAGTGAATCAAATCTGTGGCATTCACGTCTTTGTCATGTTAACTTTGGTTGCATGTCGCGACTAGCAAAGTTGAACTTAATCCCTAGTTTCACCACTATCAAGGGATCTAAGTGTCAAGTGTGTGTGCAAGCTAAGCAACCTCGTAAGTCTCACACGACCGCATAAACGAGAAATCTTGCACCACTAGAGCTCATACATTCAGATCTATGTGAAATGAATGGTGTTTTGACAAAAGGTGGAAAGAAATATTTCATGACATTAATTGACGACTCCACTAGATACTGCCGTGTGTATCTTCTGAAATCTAAGGATGAGGCTTTGAACTTTTTCAAGATCTATAAAGCTAAAGTGGAAAACCAACTTGATCGAAAAATCAAGATGCTTAGGTCCGACCGTGGTGGAGAGTATTTTTCCAATGAGTTTGATGCTTTTTGTGCGGAACATGGTATAATCCATGAGAGGACGCCTCCCTACTCACCTCAGTCAAATGGGGTGGCCGAAAGAAAGAACCGTACTCTAATTGATTTGGTTAACGCCATGTTAGACACATCGGGTCTCTCCAAGGCATGGTGGGGGGAGGCGATATTGACAGCATGTCATGTCCTGAACCGAGTCCCCACAAAGAACAAAGAGATAACTCCATTCGAGGAATGGGAGAAGAAAAGGTTAAAACTCTCTTATCTGCGAACATGGGGTTGTTTGGCGAAAGTCAATGCTCCAATTTCAAAGAAGCGGAAGCTTGGACCAAAGACTGTGGATTGTGTTTTCCTGGGATATGCTTTTCATAGCATTGGCTATAGATTCTTGGTTGTAAAATCTGAGGTACCTGACATGCATGTCGGTACGATCATGGAGTTGAATGATGCGACTTTCTTTGAAGATATCTTTCCCATGAAGGATATGGCTACCTCATCTAATCAGGAGATGCCTAGTTCATCGAATCAGGAACCAGTTACAATTACCAAACCTGCCATTTCGATATAACACTTTGAAAGTCCTGTGGAGTAGAACAATGAAGTTCCTACTAGGAGCAAGAGACAGAGGATTGCAAAGTCCTTTGGTGATGATTTTCTTGTGTATCTCATAGATGACACTCCCAGTTCTATTTCATAGGCCTATGCATCTGAAGATGCTGACTACTGGAAGGAAGCGGTTCGTAGCGAGATGGATTCCATCTTGGCGAATGAAACTTGGGAGATAACTGATCGTCCTTATGGGTCCAAACCTATATGATGCAAATGGCTATTCAAGAAGAAGCTTAGGCCTGATGGTACTATTGAAAATTACAAGGCTCGGCTCATGGAAAAGGGTTATACCCAAAAGGAAGGTGAAGACTTCTTTGATACTTACTCACCTGTGGCTCGACTGACCACTATTCAAGTTCTACTTTCACTAGCTGCCTCACATGGTCTTCTCGTTCATCAAAAGGATGTTAAGACTTCTTTCCTAAATGGAGAGTTGGACGAGGAAATTTATATGGAACAACCAGATGGTTTTGTACTAGATGGTCAGGAAGGAAAAGTGTGCAAGTTGTTGAAGTCTTTGTATGGACTCAAGCAAGCACCTAAACAGTGGCATGAGAAGTTTGAAAGAACTTTAACAGCTGCAGGCTTTGTTGTAAAGGAAGCTGACAAATGTGTGTACTATCGCCATGGTGGGGGCGAGGGAGTTATCCTTTGCTTGTATGTTGATGACCTACTGATTTTCGGAACAAATCCGAATGTTATTAAGGAGGTCAAGGATTTCCTATGTCGTTGTTTTGAGATGAAGGATTTAGGAGTGGCTGATGTCATTCTAAACATCAAGTTGTTGAGAGACGATGATGGTGGGATTACATTGCTTCAATCTCACTATGTGGAAAAGATTTTGAGTCGCTTTGGCTACAGTGATAGCAAGCCCTCTCCAACACCATATGATGCTAGTGTGTTGCTTCGAAAGAATCAAAGAATTGCTAGAGACCAATTGAAGTATTCTCAGATTATTGGCTCTCTTATGTACTTAGCCAGTGCTACAAGACCCGACATCTCTTTTGCTGTTAGCAAACTGAGTCGGTTTGTTTCAAAACCAGGAGATGTGCATTGGAAAGCTCTAGAGAGAGTTTTGCGTTATTTGAAAGGCACTGGAAATGATGGAATTCACTACACCGGGCACCCAAAGGTGCTTGAAGGGTATAGTGACTCAAACTGGATCTCAGATGCTGATGCGATAAAGGCCACGAGCGGTTATGTATTCACTCATGGAGGTGGCACTATTTCTTGGAAGTCTTGCAAGTAGACCATCTTAACAAGGTCAACAATGGAAGCAGAACTCACACCACTAGATACAACTACGGTGGAAGCAGATTGGCTTCGTCGGCTCTTGAATGACTTACCAGTTGTTGAGAAAGCTGTATCGGGTGTCCTTATGAACTGTGACAATCAAACTGTGATCACGAAAGTGAGCAGCTCAAAGGATAACATGAAGTCATCAAGACACGTTCAGAGAAGGTTAAAGTCTGTCAGGAAAATGAAAAACTCTGGAGTTATTACATTGGATTATATCCAAACATCTAAAAATCTGGCAGATCCTTTTACTAAGGGTCTATCACGTAATGTGATAGATAATGCATCGAGGGAGATGGGTATGAGACCCACAATATGAGTTGTTCACAGTGAACCTATTCTTTGTGATCCTAGATTCTGTGAATTAGATGTGGAAGACAAGCTATTGGTCAACTGAGAGGAGAGTATCCTTACTATTCACAATACCACTCCATGAAGATGCAATACTCTCCTAATCTGCATGGCAGGTTGATATATATCTTAATGTGTTCTAAGTGGCTCATTAAAGCAGAGATGTTATCCTGCAGAACATCTTTTGAAGAACACACCTATATGAGTCTGATTGTCAAACGTCGCAATCTATGAGAGTAGGGTTCTCTCTAGTAAACTCATGAAAGGTCACGGAGTATGACGTATAAGCTCCACCCGCGGGGAAGACCCACGGTAGCCACGTATCGGTCAAGGCTTTATGTGAAGCTAGATTCGCAGAAAACTTGTAGTTCAAGACCTAGTCCACTATTCAAGTTGCTTACTAGTGTAGCATAGAGTTCGAGGTGGAAGTTCAACTTAACAGTCTCCACTGCAGTACCGGTATATAAAACAGTGTTTTGGAACCAATGGCAATTTCTGTGTGCCTCTAGGATCTGTGGGGGGTTGCTTAAATTTTGTCTATTTTGGGCCTAGCCCAATAGTAGTTTCAGAAATTCCTAATAAATCCTAGAGGCCCACTTAGCCCATTTGTGCAAGGCAAGGGATACTACTAAAGTTTAGTCCCACATTGCTAGTTGAGTGGGAGTTGGACCTCCTTATAAGGGAGGTTCTTTCCCCACTTGTATGAGCATGAGAACAAGAGGGATATCCACGCGCGCTTCTCCTTCGCCACCCGCCTCGCCACGCCACGCCTCGTCACGCCGCGCTGCGGGTTGCAGGAATGAGCTGAGCTGATATCGAAATTTCTGCCACGCACTACGGGTATACGAAAGGTCACACGGAAGCTGAAAAGATTTTTTGCGAAAGTGGAGTTTGAATGCGAATGGTGCAGCCCTTCGGCTGCTGGCTGTTCGCTTCACCTCCGTCTCTTCGTTTCGCCTCCCGTTGCTGCCCTCTCGCCTCCTTCTCTTGCGCCTATAAAAGGGAGGTCGCTCCTCCTAGAGAGACGCACCAGAACCTCTTCCTCCTGTCACCACAGGTTCCTGAGCACTGCGCTGCTGCTACGTTCTTCCCCATCCCGGCTTGCGGCGTGCACCGCAGGTCGGGACAGTAGGCCTCCAAAACCGCACCTTTCAAGTCCTATATGGGAGAAGGGTGATAAGGTTTTTGGGGAGCGCTCATCGCGACTACTGTCTGCTTCATCACGGACAATCCGGTTGCCGATGACTACTTCCCCGACGACGACTTCTTCCCCGACATCCACGATCTCCTCGATGACATGGCAGGCGAGGACACCGACCCCAAGTCCAACACTTCCACTGCTGCTGTCCCGTACATGTTCTTGGTCTTTCTGTTAGATGTTATGACACAGTTCTTTGCTCTACTTTCCGTCCTACATGTGTTAGGTTCTACTTCATATATGCAACTTCATCTAGTGTCTGTTCTAGATGTGTTTAGTTCAAGTTCATATATGCATATGGTCTTTACCTTCTCTCTGTCCGAACGCATGACTTGTTTTATCTCTACTATATTAGTCATGCTTTATCTAGTATTTCTGTTAATAAAATCATTCGGTAAATTGCACATATTTCCAACAATCCAAAAACCTTATCATAGGCAATTTACCCCAAGTGGTTTTGCTGCTTCCATGAGACCTCCTATGTTTGAGGGCATCGACTATAAGAGGTGGCGCGCGAGAGCAGTCTTGTGGTTTAAGACCATGAGTTGCTATGACGCCACGCTTGGCAAGCCTCAAGGGGAGCGTGATGCCCAACATGAACAAGCGTTTCAGAAAATGGATACTCTGTTTAAGGCTGCTCTCTTGAGTGTTCTTGGTGAGAACATAGTTGATGCTTATGCGTCAATTGATAATGGAAAAGATATGTGGGACGCACTCGAGGCCAAGTTTGGGGTCTCGGATGCAGGCACTAAGCTGTACACCATGGAGCAATTCTATGATTACAGGATGATTGAAGAGCGATCCGTGGTTGAGAAAGCTCATGAGATACAGTCATTTGCTAGAGAACTTGAGCACTTCAATTGTATGCTACCGGACAAGTTTGTTGCCGGAGGTATCATCACTAAGCTTCCTCCTTCGTGGAGGAACTTTGCTACCTTACTGAAGCATAAGAGGCGGGAGTTTTCCGTTCCGGATCTCATTGGCACTCTTGATGTGGAAGAAAATGTGAGAGCAAAGGACACATGTGCTCGAGGTATTGAGGGAGGATCTAATGCCAATGTGGTACAGAAGCAGAACTTCCAGCCCAACAAGTTCAAGAACAAGGGCAAGTTTAATGGTAAAGCAAACTTTGATGGGAAGAACAAGGCTGTCCAGCACAAGAACTTCAAGAAGAAGAATGACAAGAAGAAAGGTGGCTGTCATGTGTGTGGGGATCCTGATCATTGGGCTCTAGTTGCCCTAATTGCTATGACAAGCGTCATCCTGGGAAAGGCGGCAAGACCGCTAATGTTGTCATTGGAGACACTGACATGAAGGATGCTGGGTATGGTATATTTACCACTATTCTTTCAGTATGTCATTCTCCTGATTGGTTGATTGACACGGGTGCTAATGTTCATGTATGCGGTGATATTTCCATGTTTTCGTCTTACCAGACCGCAGGGACTTCAACCGTGCTGATGGGCAACGGTTCAAGTGCTTCTGTTTGTGGTGTTGGCACGGTCGATCTGAAGTTTACTTCGGGGAAGATCGTGCGGCTGAAGAACATGCATTATGTCCCCTCTATCAATAAAAATCTTGTTAGCGGATCTCTTCTGTGTAGGCTACAAGCTTGTCTTTGAGTCGAATAAATTTGTAATATCCAAGTATGGAACCTTTGTTGGTAATGGCTATGAGTCAGGAGGCCTGTTTCGTTTATCCTTATCATACGTTTGCAATAAAGTTGTTAATCATGTTTGCAACAATAGTGAATCAAATGTATGGCATTCACGTCTTTGTCATGTTAACTTTGGTTGCAACAATAGTGAATCAAATGTATGGCATTCACGTCTTTGTCATGTTAACTTTGGTTGCATGTCGCGACTAGCAAAGTTGAACTTAATCCCTAGTTTCACCACTATCAAGGGATCTAAGTGTCAAGTGTGTGTGCAATCTAAGCAACCTCGTAAGTCTCACACGACTGCGGAAACGAGAAATCTTGCACCACTAGAGCTTATACATTCATATCTATGTGAAATGAATGGTGTTTTGACAAAAGGTTGAAAGAAATATTTCATGACGTTAATTGACGACTCCACTAGATACTGCCGTGTGTATCTTCTGAAATCTAAGGATGAGGCTTTGAACTTTTTCAAGATCTATAAAGCTGAAGTGGAAAACCAACTTGATCGAAAAATCAAGAGGCTTAGGTCCGACCGTGGTGGAGAGTATTTTTCCAATGAGTTTGATGCTTTTTGTGCGGAACATGGTATAATCCATGAGAGGACGCCTCCCTACTCACCTTAGTAAAATGGGGTGGCCGAAAGAAAGAACCGTACTCTAACTAATTTGATTAACGCCATGTTAGACACATCGGGTCTCTCCAAGGCATGGTGGGGGGAGGCGATATTGACAGCATGTCATGTCCTGAACCGAGTCCCCACAAAGAACAAAGAGATAACTCCATTCGAGGAATGGGATAAGAAAAGGTTAAAACTCTCTTATCTGCGAACATGGGGTTGTTTGGCGAAAGTCAATGCTCCAATTTCAAAGAAGCGGAAGCTTGGACCAAAGACTGTGGATTGCGTTTTCCTGGGATATGCTTTTCATAGCATTGGCTATAGATTCTTGGTTGTAAAATCTGAGGTACCTGACATGCATGTCGGTACGATCATGGAGTCGAATGATGCGACTTTCTTTGAAGATATCTTTCCCATGAAGGATATGGCTACCTCATCTAATCAGGAGATGCCTAGTTCATCGAATCAGGAACCAGTTACAATTACCAAACCTGCCATTTCGATAGAACACTTTGAAAGTCCTGTGGAGGAGAACAATGAAGTTCCTACTAGGAGCAAGAGACAGAGGATTGCAAAGTCCTTTGGTGATGATTTTCTTGTGTGTCTCATAGATGACACTCCCAGTTCTATTTCATAGGCCTATGCATCTGAAGATGTTGACTACTGGAAGGAAGCGGTTCGTAGCGAGATGGATTCCATCTTGGCGAATGAAACTTGGGAGATAACCGATCGTCCTTATTGGTCCAAACCTATATGATGCAAATGGCTATTCAAGAAGAAGTTTAGGCCTGATGGTACTATTGAAAAGTACAAGGCTCGGCTCATGGCAAAGGGTTATACCCAAAAGGAAGGTGAAGACTTCTTTGATACTTACTCACCTGTGGCTCGACTGACCACTATTCGAGTTCTACTTTCACTAGCTGCCTCACATGGTCTTCTCGTTCATCAAATCGATGTTAAGACTGCTTTCTTATGGAGAGTTGGACGAGGAAATTTATATGGAACAACCAGATGGGTTTGTACTAGATGGTCAGGAAGGAAAAGTGTGAAAGTTGCTGAAGTCTTTGTATGGACTCAAGCAAGCACCCAAACAGTGGCATGAGAAGTTTGAAAGAACTTTAATAGCTGCACTCTTTGTTGTAAACGAAGCTGACAAATGTGTGTACTATCGCCATGGTGGGGCGAGGGAGTTATCCTTTGCTTGTATGTTGATGACATACTGATTTTCGGAACAAATCTGAATGCTATTAAGGAGGTCAAGGATTTCCTATCTCGTTGTTTTGAGATGAAGGATTTAGGAGTGGCTGATGTCATTCTAAACATCAAGTTGTTGAGAGACGATGATGGTGGGATTACATTGCTTCAATCTCACTATGTGGAAAAGATTTTGAGTCGCTTTGGCTACAGTGACAGCAAGCCCTCTCCAACAACATATGATGCTAGTGTGTTGCTTCGAAAGAATTGAAGAATTGCTAGAGACCAATTGAAGTATTCTCAGATTATTGGCTCGCTTATGTACTTAGCCAGTGCTACAAGATGTGACATCTCTTTTGCTGTTAGCAAACTGAGTCGGGTTGTTTCAAAACCAGGAGATGTGCATTGGAAAGCTCTAGAGAGTGTTTTGCGTTATTTGAAAGGCACTGCAAATTATGGAATTCACTACACCGGGCACCCAAAGGTGCTTGAAGGGTATAGTGACTCAAACTGGATCTCAGATGCTGATGAGATAAAGGCCATGAGCGGTTATGTATTCACTCATGGAGGTGGCGCTGTTTCTTGGAAGTCTTGGAAGCAGACCATCTTAACGAGGTCAACAATGGAAGCAGAACTCACAACACTAGATACAGCTACGGTGGAAGCAGATTGGCTTCGTCGGCTCTTGAATGACTTGCCGGTTGTTGAGAAACCTGTATCGGGTGTCTGTATGAACTGCGACAATCAAACTGTGATGACGAAAGTGAGCAGCTCAAAGGATAACATGAAGTCATCAAGACACGTTCAGAGAAGGTTAAAGTCTGTCAGGAAAATGAAAAACTCTGGAATTATTACATTGGATTATATCCAAACGTCTAAAAATCTGGCAGATCCTTTTTCTAAGGGTCTATCACGTAATGTGATAGATAATTCATCGAGGGAGATGGGTATGAGACCCACAATATGAGTTGTTCACAGTGATAACCTATTCTTTGTGATCCTAGATTCTGTGAATTAGATGTGGAAGACAAGCTATTGGTCAACTGAGAGGAGAGTATCCTTACTATTCACAATACCACTCCATGAAGATGCAATACTCTCCTAATCTGCATGGCAGGTTGATATATATCTTAATGTGTTCTAAATGGCTCATTAAAGCAGAGATGTTATCCTGCAGAACATCTTTTGAAGAACACACCTATATGAGTCTGATTGTCAAACGTCGCAATCTATGAGAGTAGGGTTCTCTCTAGTAAACTCATGAAAGGTCACGGAGTATGACGTATAAGCTCCACCCGCGGGGAAGACCCACGGTAGCCACGTATCGATCAAGGCTTGATGTGAAGCTAGATTCGCAGAAAACTTGCAGCTCAAGGCCCAGTTCACTGTTCAAGTTGCTTACTAGTGTAGCATAGAGTTCTAGGTGGAAGTTCAACTTAACAGTCTCCGCTGCAGTACCGGTATATAAAACAGTGTTTTGGAACCAAAGGCAATTTCTGTGTGTCTCTGGGATCTGGTGGGGGATTGCTGGAATTTTGTCTATTTTGGGCCTAGCCCAATAGCAATTTCAGAAATTCCTATTAAATCCTAGAAGCCCACTTAGCCCATTTGTGCAAGGCAAGGGATACTACTAAAGTTTAGACCCACATTGCTAGTTGAGTGGGAGTTGGACCTCCTTATAAGGGAGGTTCTTTCCCCACTTGTATGAGCATGAGAATAAGAGGGATATCCATACGCGCTCCTCCTCCGCCACCCGCCTCGCCGTGCCACGCCATGCCACGCCTCGTCACGACGCGCTGCGGGTTGCGGGAATGAGCCGAGCCGATATCTAAATTTTTGCCACGCACTACGGTTATACGAAAGGTCACACGAAAGCTGAAAAGATTTTTTGCGAAAGTGGAGTTTGAATGCGAACGGTGCAGCCCTTCGGCTGCTGGCTGTTCGCTTCGCCTCCGTCTCTTCGTTTCGCCTCCCGTTGCTGCCCTCTCGCCTCCTTCTCTTGCGCCTATAAAAGGGAGGTTGCTCCTACCAGAGAGACGCACCAGAACCTCTTCCTCCTCTCGCCACAGGTTCCTGAGCACTGCGCTGCTGCTACGTTCTTCCCCATCCCGGCTTGCGGCGTGCACCGCAGGTCGGGACAGTAGGCCTCCAAAACCGCACCTTTTGAGTGCTGTACGAGAGAAGGGTGATAAGGTTTTTGGAGAGCGCTCAGCGCGACTACTGGCTGCTTCATCACGGACGATCCGGTCGCCGACGACGACTTCTTCCCCGATGTCCACGATCTCCTCGACGACATGGCAGGCGAGGGCACCGACCCCAAGTCCAGCACTTCCACTGCTGCTGTCCTGTACGTGTTCTTGCTGTTTCTGTTAGATGTCATGACACAGTTCTTTGCTCTACTTTCCGTCCTACATGTGTTAGGTTCTACTTCATATATGCAACTTCATCTAGTGTTTGTTCTAGATGTGTTTAGTTCAAGTTCATATATGCAGATGCTCTTACCTTCTATCTGTCCGAACGCATGACTTGTTTTATCTCTACTATATTAGTCATGCTTTATCTAGTATTTCTGTTAATAAAATCATTCGGTAAATTGCTCATATTTCCAACAACGCATGCTTGCCTTCTCCTGATTCTCTGGACACAGCAGCAGGATTTCTAACGCCTGCACCAGCAGCTACGACTCTACTACTACTACTACCTTTAGTGAAGAGAGACAATGGTTGTGGTGTGAGGTCCACCTACCCGGCCCTTGGCCCTTTATATAGGCGTGCAGCCATGCAAGGACAACAATGCATGCGGTGATCTAAAATATCTACCACCCATCCGGGCTCATCTACACACATCTTTATTTTAATTGCCACTAAGTAAAATTGATCTAATTGACACGTATGTCTGACAACAGGAATAGATAAGCTTGCTGGCCTGTACCTCTGAGTCAGCAACATAATCATTTCCATTTACTAAACATTTTATTTTCAGTTGCCTCCTCGACCCTTCCTACAGCCAGCTACTTGTTGAGCAAAATATCTGGTCTAACTCTTCTGACAAATTAAGGGAAAGGAAAAAACAAAAGTCTGCCTAGACAAGTACGTGTACATGCATTTGGGTTCTAAGCACGACGAGCAGTCATCACCCCAAGAAACTTCCTGAGCTCACCGCGTCTTGCGCTGGCGCTCGCGCAGGTGCAGGCGCTGCCGCCGCCGGCTGATCTCCTCCCTCCGGCCACCTCAGGCCCAGCCAAGCACAGATCCGGGATCCTCCGGGCATCATCTCTCCATCCATCCCAAAACCCGGCGCCGTCTTCACCGGCCCTCTCCCCGCGGAGGAGTTTGAGTTCGGGCCTCCCCCTCTTCCTGTCCCGCTCCCGTGCGGCCGCGCCGGGCCGCACCGCGGCGCCCCTGTGGGCTCGAGCAGGTCCCCCTGCGCCTCCCTCTCCTCTCGCCGCCGCCGGAGGCGTCGCCAGGCAAAGCCCTGGCGGCGCGGCGGCGGCGGGACCCCTCGGTCGCTGTTCTCGACAGCGGGGGCGGCGCTGCTCCGCTGCTCCAGGCGATGATGCTGTTCGGGGCGGCTGGACTTGGTGCTCTGTCGGGTGCTGCTCGACGGGCTCGCTCCGGCGCGGGCTGGCGTGGCTCCGGCGGTGGGTGGGTGCGGCCAAGCGCGAACCTGGTGTGGCGATGTGCAGCGCCACGGTCCCCGCGGGATGGTGGTGCTCGGCCCGGCGGCGTCTTGGTGGTGCTCCGGCAGCTCCTGGTGCCGTGGATCCGGCGGATGGCGGCGGGCGGCAGCTCCGCGCATGCGTGGCTGGCTCTGGCCGGCCCTGGTTTCTCCGGATCTGGCTGCTTCGTTGCGGCGAGAGGCTGTTTGGTGGTCCGGCCGGGCTTGGGCTCGGCACACGGTGTGGCAGCGCCGGGCGAAAGCTCTGCCTCGGGCTTCTGGCCGGGGCCGGCGACGGCAACGCACTCGGGTGCCACGCTATTCTTGAAGACGTCGTCGAGGTGTGCTGTCTGCCCTGCTCGTGTCTTCGGTCGGTGAGACCAGTGGTGTGGTGGTGGCTTCTGCTTGGTCATGGCGCGATGGCTTCGTGGGAGGTGTGCGGGTCAGCGAAGGTGCAGTGCGTGAGGATGTGGTGTTGGGCGGTGCTCCGGGCAAAGGCTTGCCAGGTTTCTACCGGCCGACGGCGTCGGCGTCCGCGGATGTCGTGTCACCTCCTTGGAGGCGCCGCCGTGGAGTCCACCCCCTGCACATCCTCGGTTCCAGCTCTTCGGGTGAAAGCCTAAGGCCCAGTCGGGTCGGGCGACGGCGTCGGCATCGTCGCTTCCTCCTTTGGGGCGTCGCCTTGAAGAGCATTGGATCCCGTTTGCACTTTCCATGGGCTGGACGCTCGCGGCATTGCGGTCGGCGGCTGTCTGTCCGGCAATGTGGATGTTGCGCGACTTCTAGTGTGGCAACGATGGCAGCTTTGAGCGAAGTTGGGCGGCTGCTGAGCTTTGGTAGTCGGTCTCATCCGGCATGTTCGAGGGGTTGTCGGGCCTCATTTGTCTTCCTGAAGTCGGAGCTGCAGAGGAGGTGCTTCCACGGTGACGATGACACGAGACGGGTGGTCGGCTCCGGTGCCGGCTCGACGCAGGCCCAATGCTTTCCCCCTACAATGCTCGTAGACAGAGTCGGAGCTGCCTGGTCGTCGGAGTGTGCGGTGGACTATTTGGCATCGACCGACGCAGGCCTCGACGCTTGTTCGTGGTTTTCTCTTCGACGGTGTGTGCACGTTCTTGTGTGGGTTGCCAGGTCGCCCTGTGTGCCTTGTTTTTGTGGGCATGTTGACGGTATTCGCCCGGTTTTCTGTTAATTAACTGGGCACTTCTCTTCGACCTTTTTTAATGAATCGGTCCCTAAGGGAGCGTGTTTCAAAAAAATAGTGGCATCCATCATATATATTATTAGTGCAAGCTATCAAACCATCTGATAATCTCTATAATTGGCTTAAAATATTACTACTATACTACTTTGCATAATTTATTTTTCCCGGGAGTTACATCCTCCCCTACTTATAGAAATTTCGTCCTCAAAATTTAGTTACCCGTAAACTGAAGATGAGGAAAACATGCACGCAATTCATCTTCCTTCTCCCAAGTCACCTCATCTTCTGTGTGGTTGCTCCATTGGACTTTTACTGTAACATTCCAAATTTCCAATTTGGAATGTTATACATTAGATCATCATTGCATATCATATTTTATTTTGCATTTTGGTTGATCCTAGAAATTCTACGCAACTCAATGACGCACGGAGAGAGTTGGGGATTTCGTTATTTTCATATTTGAGTTTTCTCAAATTTTGAGAATAGGATCATTTGATTTTATTTATTTTATCATCAATTATTTCTATTACAAAAATATGAGAGAGGGAATAAAAGGACTTTCCCAAAATAAAGAAATATTGAGGATCAAATAATAAAATCAAATAAGTTTTTATTTCGGAGTTTTTCAGTGTTTTATTTGAATTTAGGAAAAATGTGTGTTTTTCAATATTGCACTTAGGTCCCAAATAAATGTTCACCTTGTGCGGCTTGATTTTAGAAGCCCGTGAAAATTTATTTCGGAATTTTTGGAGTCCGTTTAGTATTTCTTTTTATTTTTCTTCTGCGTGTAATTAATTTAAAAAAAAACGCGCACCGACCTACGGGCCGTGTCCGACCTGGACACTGGCCCGGGTAGGCTTTATAAGCCGGGGCAGCCCACCCGGGCAAACCCAAGCCGCCCCAGCCCCAAGCCGCCGCCGACGCCGCG